>NW_012103920.1:1042756-1046215 GCF_000951045.1 Mandrillus leucophaeus
TTTTTGAAGCCAGAAGATTTAATGGAAGTTGCCTCTAAGGAATGGGAGTTGGGGAAATGAAGCAGGTGAGACTTTCATTTTTCTAATTTGTACGTTTTTTTTTGTATATATATATATCATAGTTTGGAAACTAATCTTTTTTAATCAAATGAATCTAATATCTAATTGGATCTTCTCCTCTTTATCACATCATTGCTAACAAAATATCTGCAAACATAAGCATTCTTTAATAACTTACAGGGCTTTAAAAAGAGAACTTTGATTCCCAACTATTCACTTCTGTCACTAAAACCCCTGCCCTTGTTTGTCCATGCTCTTTAGGCCAGGAATTTCTAACTACGGTAAGAACACCAGTGGGATAAAGGAGTCTTCAAAATCAGCATCAGGATGAAGAATTCACTTTCCATCAGCCTACGCCATCTGGTGAGTACGCAAGGTTTAAGGCACCTGCCTTTGATTTTTCAGGCATATTCTCAGCATACAAGTAGTAATCTAGGAGAGCAGTTTTTTGTTTTTATTTTAAAGTTTTAACAGGAAAAAAATTCTCCGAAAGACAAAATGCATTTTTATGTCTGCAAAACTTACTACAGGCTTTCATGGCTAGAAATCCTAGAACCAAGAATCAAATTCAAGTCTTTCTATTTTTAAAGATCATGTTCTTTCCACTCCACTGTGCAACTTCCCGTAGAGATCATATTTTCATAAACTTAGTTTTCTTTAAAACAGGAAATTGGATTTGCAGAGTTTCTTTCAGCCCCTGCTGCTGTGTGAAACAGAGAAGATATCTCACTGTTATGGTCAGCAGTGCCTGGGTACCACCGGAAATGTGCCGGGATGATTTGTGTCTAGGTATATGTGATGGCATCCTTCTCCAAAAGCTGTGAGCACCTGCATAGCTTGAATTCAGCTTATGTGGAGCTTTCCAGCAGCCACAGAACAAACACATCTTCCCAGCACAACTAATATAAGAAGAATTAAAAAAAAAAAAAAAAAAAAAAACTTACTACAAATAATAAAATAACAAAACTTAAAGACATGTAACGGTCCTTATAGAAAGATACTGGCTTTCTGTTTTTTAATGGTGGGAGGCATATTCTTAGAGTAGTAGAGGGATATAGGAAGGTGAGAGCCAGAGCCCTGGACTCGGTCCACAGGCTCAGCAGCCTTCTTTTTGGCTGGCATCGGCTTCATAATCTGCTCTCTCCTTTTCTAGGAGTAAGGATCCCTTGCAGGTAAAGAGAAGACTGTTTGGCCTCTCCAGTTCTGTGATTTAAGACCTTTCTTTTGTTCCCTCTCACTAGTAAACGCAACAATTACCCCTTTACTTGGGAAAGTAACAACTCTACGTCTCCTGTGGCCTGGTTTCCAGTTTCTAACATGTTCCCCTTACACTTCATTTTCACGTGTTTCCTCTTTCTGAGAACCTCCTCCATCCCTCCCAAATGTCTTCCAGGTTTAGACCTTGTGGCTTCATTTGCATGAATTGATTATGTTTTTTAAATTGTTTCTCTTCATAATCCCCATAGCAACTGGCTTCTTTAGAAATTTCCTCACGGTCCAAAGATATCATATCTTTTAACTGAAAATAACATTTTGAGTAGAATTAGTAGAGGAAAATAAGCTGTTTTATTACCCTGTCCTTGAATTTTCATTTCTTTAATTTTCTTTTGTAAAATTAAAAATTAAAAAAAAAACCTGTCAACTCAGCTGGATGGAATTTGTTGGGTATTGTGGGGCTTATAAGTTATTAAAGGATGTATATAAATTTTTAAATGCTGTCTCACCCATTTTACAGAGCAGGCAGCTTTTCACTTATTCATTCAATAAGTGTTTTTTTAGTATCTTAAGAACTGTGTTTAAAGCTGTGAAACATTTAAGGTGAGTATAAAACCCAGAATTGTCCTCCTGCACCTGAAATCGTTTTTAGACAACAATAAAACGTAGTGTGTAATTAAACACTGAAACTATAAAACAGCCCTATCATCATTTTCAGTTGATGTAAGAAAAAGGTGAAATTTGAATTGGGCCCTGAGGAGTAGGATTTGAAAAGCTGAAAGAACACCAAAAACATTATTCTAGGCATCATTCCAGTAGAGAAGGCAGTGTGAAATTTATATGAAGGATAAATATGGAATGTTTGGAGGGACAGTGAGTAGATCAACTTGGCTAGAGGAGAGTACATTGAGACATATAAGACGGATAAAAAGCTAGAAGATAACGCTAGAAGGCAGGTGTAGAAGGTCTTACCCATCAAGTCTCGACCTGGGTTTGGATTTTATCTCAAAGGTGATAGGATTAACTAGATAAAACAGAATATTAATCTACAGGAAATTACGAAGTATAATCTAAAAGAATCTTTAAAATGGCTTGAGGGTCAGGCTTTCTCCCTGTCTTCTGTTTTGTTTCTCCTTCCTCCATTTCCCTACTCCACTTTCAACCACTGATCTTGCGAATCACACAATTCTATTGTGCAACTTTTAAATGCTGTCATTCTCCTGCTTAAAACAGTTCAATAGCCTTGCAGAGACTTTCAGATAAAATCCTACCAATTTAACACATGGCCTTTAAGATCTGGCCCTAACTTGCCTCTCCAGACTTGTCACCTATACAACAGGCATCACTTTAACCCTTTTCTGTTGGACTGAAATACCCTTCACTCCTCCATGCCCCTTTCCATTTTTTTGTCTGACAAACGTGTAACTCATCTTGAGGTTTTGGCTTAGATGTCACTTTCCCAAGGATGGATCTCAGAGCACTTTAAATCTAGATTATGCTGCCTGCCACATATTCCATCTCTATGACAGTACTTAGGATCCCTGGGATTGCCTTGGGCATATCCATAGAGGTGGGGTGGTTTCCCCAGTACCTAACAAAGCACCAGAAACATAAGAGATGCCTTAAAATTTTTGTTAAATTAAATAATAGAAAATGAAGAAGGCAGAAAAAATAGGAGTCTATGGCAATCAGACAGTCATAAAATATTAAGATTTAGGCATAAATTCTGGGATAGGCTTGCAGCAATGGAAAAGAAGGGATGGATTGAGGCACAGTAAAAAAAAAGAAAGCTAGGTGGAATGCTGACAAACCTCAATTCTGACTGAGCTGACATAATTTGGTATACACAATTAAAAGGTCCATCCAACCCTATAGTTTCCAAACTCTGGCTGATCATCAGAATCATCCAGAGAATCAGGAATGTTTTTTGGTTTTGATGTGTTTTGATTTTTCATGATCATTCTCATAACAACTTACTGATGTTTAGGAGTTACCTAGATGTCATATAAGGCCATTTCTAGCACTCATGTTCTGATTGAACCAAGACATCTCTGAAAAGGTAATAAGCAACTGAATGTAAGAGCAGAAGGAATGCCTTATACTACTACATTTTTAGGCTGGTTAACCTGGAGTCACAATTTGCATGTAACAGGCAGCCAAAAGAAAAAAGAAAAAAAAAAAAAA
>NW_012103920.1:1046860-1051544 GCF_000951045.1 Mandrillus leucophaeus
ATCTCCACTCACTGCAAACTCCACCTCCTGGGTTCACGCCATTCTCCTGCCTCAGCCTCCCAAGTAGCTGGGACTACAGGCACCCACCGCCACGCCTGGCTAATTTTTTGTATTTTTAGTAGAGATGGGGTTTCACCATGTTAGCCAGGATGGTCTCAATCTCCTGACCTTGTGATCTGCCCGCCTCTGCCTCCCAAAGTGCTATGTTTACAGGTGTGAGCCACCACACCTGGCCTCGTTTTTATAATTTTTTAAATAGAAATTAAACCACGTTATAGAAGTTATTGTTACTTCCTCTTTCACTTATGTACCCTGCATATCTTTCATAATATGTTAGTAGGTGCAAATTTGTGCTGTTGACATAAATCTAATATTAAATTGTAAATGATAAGGAGATAAATGATAAGATAAATCATGAAAATAAAAAGATCATTAAAAAGTGTTCTTTCATTGTTGCTTAGCTTTTAAGTGTAATGATGGCATTGGGATTAAGTTTTGTTTCAAGTCCTTACCTTTTAGAGATATCTACTGGAATATTTACAGAAAAATTACATAATGCCTAGGATTAGCTTCAAACTGAAAGAGGGATGGAAAGAGGAAAACTGGGAAACATAAATAAAACAAGATTGGTCATAAATTGATAATTAAGCTAGCTGATGACCATGTAGGGATGAAAGTATTCTCCTCTTTGTACTTTTGAATATTTTTGAAATTTTTTATAGCAAAAAATTTTAACATTTTCCCTCCTTAAAACTGATCTAATAAATGCCAAATAGCTATATCTTTAAATCACAGCAATTAATTCCTCCTGACTGGTTAGATAATAAGTTAATCAACAAGACTAATCATTCCTAACACACATCCCCTAAGCAGCACAAACCAAATACAACTTAGCTTTCTTATATTTTGAATGATGCTATAAAAATTCAAATGCAGTAACGAAACCACAGAAGCTGGTTATTGTATGTCACCAATGTTAAGGGAGCTATTTATCGACAAGTGCAAATTATAAACTATTATAATTATTATTTTTTTAGAGTTAATGAAGTGTTTTCCTTTTGCTCTTACATTGAAATTATTGCAGCTGGATGAAAAAACAAAAACAGTTGTTTAAACTAGCTACACTCAAGAAATCAAAAAGATCATGCGGAGTGTTCTATTCACCCAGCTAGGAGGACACATACAACCTGGAGTGTGCTCACCAAAATGTTGCCATGCTGAAGCTAAAAGAAGTTCTTTATTATGCCGCTGGAGCGGAATAATATTTTGAGTTTCGTGTTTTACTCTATGCACACCTCAACACTTCCAGGAAGGTGGCCAGGCCCTTAGTATGTCTTGTCTCTGGGGCAGGAGAGGAGGTTTATAGGACATAGAGGGGGAACTGCCTGAATCCTATAGTTCCTCTTGGCTTTTGTAAAAGTCTACACACACTAAAGAGGTATGTCCCTGAAGCCCAGAGGCAGACAGGAGAGACAGTACTTTCTAGGGCAGCAAAAGGGAAGAATTAGTTTTTTCAATATTGGGAAGAGGTCAGAGTTCAGAAGATCCTGTGAGACAAAGAATCTTACAAGGCAAAGAGTGTCTGTATTGTGCACCCAGCGATGTTGGATGCTAGACTTCCAGTCCTCTCAAAGATTTCTGACACTGAACGTGGACTGGAAGCAAGGGAGAAGCAGAATCTAAAAAGATCAAGATGAATGGAAAACGGATATCTCTGCATTATCAGTGAGATAATGACATGATAATGCATGATCAATGACAAGGAGATCATCACCTATGATTCGGCATCATTTAAGATCCCGAACTCTTGGACTATTGTTTGGGGCAGGACATCACTAATAAATATTTCAACTTAATTTCTGCCAGCCCATAAGTATAATGAGATGTTAGATTTAAGTTTAAGTGGATTTAAAGAAAATAAAAATGTCCAATAGCACAGCTCTTAGTTTGTGGTAGTTACTTCATACAGGCTACTCCATTAAAAATCCACCATGCCAATAAAAGAGACTATAGAAGCAACCTACCTCCATTCTGGAATAACCATCCTTTACATCTGCACAGCTTTGTATTGGTAAGGTGTTTTCACACATGTTGTCTCCTCTGATCCTCACAGAGTTCCGAGGGTTCAGCGGCTCTTGAGCTGTTGAGAGTAGATGGGCAGGAGTGAAATGGCTCAGTGGAAGACAGGACATTCTCAACTGGTCACTAGTCATTTCTCTTGCTTGCTCGCTCTCTCACTCGCATTCTTGCTAGAAACAAGAGGAACCATTTATTCAACATTTCATTTAAAAACATCTGTGCAAAATTATCACTTGTAAGATGGATTTTATGGAGGCTATTGTCAAGGATGAATTCACTTCCTCAGGGGTCGCAATTTAGGCTGCCATCCAATGGTGGTAGTTAAGTCTTGGCCAAATGTTACTCAGCAGAGAAATATTAATATAACAAAACAATTGTTTGCAGGTGTATTTACAAAGGAAAAACAATTATAGCACTTTGCAATGCCTTCTTACTATAAGAAACAGGTATCTTTCTTAAAACAATTCAACAGAGAAAAAAAAAAAGTTCATTTAAAGAGCATTCTTTTAGTGCAAATTTTTGAAGCCAGAAGATTTAATGGAAGTTGCCTCTAAGGAATGGGAGTTGGGGAAATGAAGCAGGTGAGACTTTCATTTTTCTAATTTGTACGTTTTTTTTTGTATATATATATCATAGTTTGGAAACTAATCTTTTTTAATCAAATGAATCTAATATCTAATTGGATCTTCTCCTCTTTATCACATCATTGCTAACAAAATATCTGCAAACATAAGCATTCTTTAATAACTTACAGGGCTTTAAAAAGAGAACTTTGATTCCCAACTATTCACTTCTGTCACTAAAACCCCTGCCCTTGTTTGTCCATGCTCTTTAGGCCAGGAATTTCTAACTACGGTAAGAACACCAGTGGGATAAAGGAGTCTTCAAAATCAGCATCAGGATGAAGAATTCACTTTCCATCAGCCTACGCCATCTGGTGAGTACGCAAGGTTTAAGGCACCTGCCTTTGATTTTTCAGGCATATTCTCAGCATACAAGTAGTAATCTAGGAGAGCAGTTTTTTGTTTTTATTTTAAAGTTTTAACAGGAAAAAAATTCTCCGAAAGACAAAATGCATTTTTATGTCTGCAAAACTTACTACAGGCTTTCATGGCTAGAAATCCTAGAACCAAGAATCAAATTCAAGTCTTTCTATTTTTAAAGATCATGTTCTTTCCACTCCACTGTGCAACTTCCCGTAGAGATCATATTTTCATAAACTTAGTTTTCTTTAAAACAGGAAATTGGATTTGCAGAGTTTCTTTCAGCCCCTGCTGCTGTGTGAAACAGAGAAGATATCTCACTGTTATGGTCAGCAGTGCCTGGGTACCACCGGAAATGTGCCGGGATGATTTGTGTCTAGGTATATGTGATGGCATCCTTCTCCAAAAGCTGTGAGCACCTGCATAGCTTGAATTCAGCTTATGTGGAGCTTTCCAGCAGCCACAGAACAAACACATCTTCCCAGCACAACTAATATAAGAAGAATTAAAAAAAAAAAAAAAAAAAAAAACTTACTACAAATAATAAAATAACAAAACTTAAAGACATGTAACGGTCCTTATAGAAAGATACTGGCTTTCTGTTTTTTAATGGTGGGAGGCATATTCTTAGAGTAGTAGAGGGATATAGGAAGGTGAGAGCCAGAGCCCTGGACTCGGTCCACAGGCTCAGCAGCCTTCTTTTTGGCTGGCATCGGCTTCATAATCTGCTCTCTCCTTTTCTAGGAGTAAGGATCCCTTGCAGGTAAAGAGAAGACTGTTTGGCCTCTCCAGTTCTGTGATTTAAGACCTTTCTTTTGTTCCCTCTCACTAGTAAACGCAACAATTACCCCTTTACTTGGGAAAGTAACAACTCTACGTCTCCTGTGGCCTGGTTTCCAGTTTCTAACATGTTCCCCTTACACTTCATTTTCACGTGTTTCCTCTTTCTGAGAACCTCCTCCATCCCTCCCAAATGTCTTCCAGGTTTAGACCTTGTGGCTTCATTTGCATGAATTGATTATGTTTTTTAAATTGTTTCTCTTCATAATCCCCATAGCAACTGGCTTCTTTAGAAATTTCCTCACGGTCCAAAGATATCATATCTTTTAACTGAAAATAACATTTTGAGTAGAATTAGTAGAGGAAAATAAGCTGTTTTATTACCCTGTCCTTGAATTTTCATTTCTTTAATTTTCTTTTGTAAAATTAAAAATTAAAAAAAAAACCTGTCAACTCAGCTGGATGGAATTTGTTGGGTATTGTGGGGCTTATAAGTTATTAAAGGATGTATATAAATTTTTAAATGCTGTCTCACCCATTTTACAGAGCAGGCAGCTTTTCACTTATTCATTCAATAAGTGTTTTTTTAGTATCTTAAGAACTGTGTTTAAAGCTGTGAAACATTTAAGGTGAGTATAAAACCCAGAATTGTCCTCCTGCACCTGAAATCGTTTTTAGACAACAATAAAACGTAGTGTGTAATTAAACACTGAAACTATAAAACAGCCCTATCATCATTTTCAGTTGATGTAAGAAAAAGGTGAAATTTGAATTGGGCCCTGAGGAGTAGGATTTGAAAAGCTGAAAGAACACCAAAAACATTATTCTAGGCATCATTCCAG
>NW_012103920.1:1054539-1097090 GCF_000951045.1 Mandrillus leucophaeus
ATTGTGTATAGTCTTCTTGAAATTGTAAATTGTCATATGTGACTAGTGAGCACTTGAAATCTGGCGAGTGCAACTGAAGAACTGAGTATTTTAGTTAAATTAAATTTTATTTAATAACTATTATAATTTTTTTGAGACAGAGTCTTGCTCTATAGCATAGGCTGGAGTGTCGTGGTGCAATCCTGGCTCACTGCAACCTCTGCCTCCCAGTTTCAAGAAAGAAGGTCCTGCCCTCCCTTAGCTGAGATATAACAAAAAGTCTCTCCTTGATTTTAAAAACTTGAGTCAAGTGTCCAAAGAGCAGAGAAATCAATTGGTGCTCACCATTCTTGCTGTGTCATTAAGTTCCTTGGAATGCCCCGGTTTCTGTTCTTTTAACTTAGCCTTGTTATCAAGCCTTCTCATCATCTATGAACTACCCAGTATCCTTCCAAATCACCATTTTGTTTAACAAGTCATTTCAATATCCGGTACCTACAAACAAACAAAGGAACAAAAACTAATACTTAATATACCACCTTCATTGTCTCATTGTATAAAACAGTTCCTTCCTGTGCTCACCCCAGATTCTTCTCTAGTTTCTGCACTAGGAAAGTATGCATAGCCATTGCAGTATTTAAAAAAAAAAAAAAGAAAGAAAGAAAAAGAAAAAAATGCAAGCCACACATGTAATTTTATATTTTCTAGCAGCCACATTTTAAAAAGTACACAGAAACGGATGAAATTAGTTTTAAGGCTATATTTTATTTAAACAAATATATCTTTATTATTATTTAACATATAATATGAAAAAATATTGAGTTGTTTTTTTTTTTAGGGTAAGTCTTTTGAAGTGTAGTATGTATTTTACACTTATAGCACATTTCACTGCAGATGCTAAATTTTGAAAGGTTCAAGTGACATATGTTCCTTCCGAAACAATATAGCCACATAGACAGAAAAATAACTCACACTGTTACTTTTAACATTTAAATTGCTGGGCATGGTGGCTCATGCCTATAATCTCAGCACGTTGGAAGCCCAAGGCAGGCAGATTGCTTGAGGCCAGGTGTTCAAGACCAGCCTGGCCAACACAGCGAAACTCCGTCTCTGCTAAAAATTCAAAAATTAGCCAGGTGTGGTTGTGGGCGCCTGTAATCCCAGCTACTCAGTAGGCTGAGGCATGAGAATTGCTTGAACCCAGGAGGCAGAGGTTGCAGTGAGCCAAGATCGTACCACTACACTCCAGCCTGAGCAACAGAGCAAGACTCTGTCTCAAAAAAATAATATTAAATAAAAATTTAATTTAACTAAAATATTCAGTTCCTCAGTTGCACTAGCCACATTTCAAGTGCTCACTAGTCACATACGACAAGCATCTATGTACTAGGCACCACACCCTTAGATCTGCTACAGGAGTGAACGGTCACAGGGAACCTTTTCTTGATGGATCCAGTAGTTGGCAGGAATTGGAGGCTTTCATCCTTCCAACAAATTCCATTATGACAGGACTCAAAACTGTGTGAAGACCTATTTGAAATATTTCTTCCCCAAAAATGATGTTTCTTTGCCTGGGTAACTACAACAGGTTAACACACTATTGATTGTGAGATCTATCCTCTGTGCTCTGCAATTCAGGTACATAGAAAGATCAAGGAATTATCTTGTCAGGTAGTTTTCAAAATTAAAAATACATAATTACTCTTAAATCACTTATCATTTATAACATGTTGAGGGGTGGGAAGAGACTTGGAGGATTCATTTTAATTATAAGGATTTTCACTATCAAATAGAAAATAGAATTTTGAGTGGCAGGTTGAAGATGTTGAACTTTATCTCTCAGACAATAACAGATATTGTAAATTTTAGAGTGAAAGAATAACATAATAATGTCAATGTTTCAGGAAAACAAATCAGAACCCAGACTGGTACAACAGGAGTCCATAGAGAAGGTGTGGCGCTTCTAGCATCCTTAGATGATAGATATATGCTCTTATTTCTGCCGGGAATGCTGTTTTCCTCTTCTGAAGCTGATAAGACATGTGTTCATCCTAGTTCAGTTGCCCCTTAGTTTTCCAAGTGCAGATGGCAGACTGAGTCACTTCTCCCTTCACCTCTACTCTCACAGCAGTTCTTTGAAAATCCTGCACAAAAGTCAAATTTATAGAGACAAAAAGTAGTCGCGAGGGGCTGAGGAATTATGTTTAATGGGAACAGAGTTTTTGTTTTGCAATATGAAGAGTCCTATGGATGGATGGTGGTAAAAGCAGCACAACAGTGTGAATGATTGGTGGGCCTTTCCCCTGATTAGCTCCTCTCCACGTTTAGGAGCGTCCTCTTTTCCAGGCCAGAATGGTTTAGGTACCCTTGCTGTACCCTTTCATGACCCTCATACTTTCCTTACCGGGCTCTCATCACAACTGTCATCTACAGCTAATTCTGTGGTATATTAGTCTGCCAGGGTTACTGTAAGAAAACACTACGGATTGGGTGCCTTATACAGACTGGGTGTGATTTTCTCACAGTGCTGGAGACTAGAAGTCTAAGATCAAGGTGTTGGCAGGTTTGGTTTCTCCCGAGGCATTTTTTTTTAATTTATTTATTTATTGGCTTTCAGATAGTCTTTCCTTTATGCAAACACAATCTTGGTGTCTGTGTCCAAATTTCCTCTTCTTATGAAGACATCAGTCAGACTGGATTAGGGCTCACCCTAAGGGTCTTCTTTTTGGTTTTTGTTTTGTTTTATTTTGTTTTTGAGATGGAGTCTCGCTCTGTCGCCCAGGCTGGAGTGCAGTGGCGCGATCTCCGCTCACTGCAAGCTCCGCCGCCTCCCGGGTTATCGCCATTCTCCTGCCTCAGCCACCGTAGAAGCTGGGACTACAGGCGCCCGCCATCACGCCTGGCTAATTTTTTTGTATTTTCAGTAGAGACGGGGTTTCACCGTGTTCGCCAGGATGGTCTCAATCTCCTGACCTCGTGATCCGTCCGCCTCGGCCTGCCAAAGTGCTGGGATTACAGGCGTGAGCCACCGCGCCCAGCCAGGGTCTTGTTTTAATCACCTCTTTAAAGGTTCTGTCTCCAAATACACTCACATTCTGAGGCACTGGGAGTTGGAACTTCAACATATGAATTTTGGGGGATGCAATGAGGCTTGTGATTAACCTCTACTGTTTCCACTTGTTAAACTTTATAACACCAGGGACTTTGTCTTGTTCATATTTCAGGACCTTTACCGTTGCTGCTGTCTTCGGAGCACACTACCTCCAACTCTTCATACAACAGGTTTTTCTCAACTTTCAAGCCTTAGCACCACCATCTGACAAGGGCCATTCCAGATCACCTTGTCTAAAGTAACCCTAAACGTTACTCTAGGGGTCACAACACTGTTTCCTCTATTTCACGGCAGTCACCACTTACTTATGTCCAGAATATCAGCTTCAGGAAAGATGAGGATGGGTGTTTTTACACGCTATTATACCCCAGCATCTCACACACAGTCACAAGTGAATAAGATTCTGTAGCCACTTAGTACATTACAATGATTTTATTTACTCCTGGGAAAACCTCAAGGGCTTTTAACATCCAAATCGGTGTTTGAATTTCAGCTCTAACATGGATTAGCTGTGTGAATTCCACCAAGTCCCTTACCCGCTCTGTGTCTCAGAATCCCTAACAACACGATGACAATACCTTCTTTCCGGTTCTTATGGAGATTAAGCGAACTAATTACCCATAAGGTGACCAGGTCAAGAATCTGACATAGAATCTATGCTATCAGCTGAAATGCTATTAGCTTGAGGGTGTTCCAAAGCGTCGGACCTGGGAATGATTTTTGAAAACGTGTTTAGTTGGTACCCAGAGCATTAAACACCAGGGTATGAATGCCACTCTATTTTCAGTGGTTTTTAAAATTCTTTTTTGTTTTGTTTTTGAAACAAAGGCTTGCTCTATAGCCCAAGGTGGTGTCCAGTGGCGGGATCTCAGCTCACTGCAGCCTCGACCTCCTGGGTTCCAGTGATTCTCCAGCCTCAGCCTCCCAAGTAGTGGAGACCCCAGGTCCGTGCCACCACACCCACCTTTTTTTTTTTTTTTTTTTTTTTGGTAGAGATAGGGTCTCACTATGTTGCCCAGGCTGGTCTTCTCAATTCTTTAGATCAAAACCAGGCCTTCTTCTCATTCAGGTGTCTTTGGCACCCATCCCTGCCTCCATCCCTTGCAGTTTCTTCAGATTCTTCTGTTTAGCAGGGATCACTCGGCCAGACACGCACCGGCAGCAGCCCGGGGATGAAGCCAGCCCGCCTGGAGTGGCCCCCGCCACGCTCCCCGGGACTCAGGGCTGCTGTAAGGAAAGCAGCAACTCGTAGGGTCCTGGTGAAGAGCAACGACCTGGCCCCTGCACAGGGACCCAGAACACAGGAAGCCCGCCATCCACGTTAGGAAAACAATACACGTGGGTAACCAGACCCAGGCGGGTGGCACGCGTGACGCAAACCTGTGAGGCTGGCGAGGACTACTGAGTCTGAAGGGAGTCTCTGAGGAAGGGAGTCGCTGAGCGAGGATGGGTCCCCCAGGGGGCCAGGCCGACGTCCCGGGAAGGCAGCCCCCGGCTCGGGGAAGCCAGGCTCTGGGTCCTCCTCTGACTTTGGCCTTTTTGGGATCTGCCGCGCTCATCCCCGCGCCACCGCCCCGCGCGCTTACCCCAGCCTCTCAGTCACCAGAGCGCCCGCTGAGGGGCCGCGCCAGCGCGCGACACGCAGTGGCGGGGCCGCGGGGCGGAGCGGGGCGGCGCGCGTTACGAGAGCGACGCAGCTGCGCACGCGGCTCCGCGCATGTGCAGTGGGGCTCGCGGCCGGAGGGCGGCGCTGGGCGGAAGCCACCATGGCGGCCGAGCGGAAGACAAAGTTGTCCAAGAATCTGCTGCGCATGAAGGTGCGGGGATACTGAGAGAGCCATGCCGGGCGGTAGGGGCACCCGATCGTTCCGACCTGGCCAGGGCCGAGGCGGCGGGCGAACGAGGGACACCAGAGGGGCCTCAGAGGGCTTCCAGCTCTCGTGCTCATTCATTCACTTAGCGCCTGCTCTGCACTGTTTACTGGGAACCGGGTTACGAATTAGGCCGACTCTCAGGAGGCCCACGGGCGGATGGGAGCTCGCATACACAGAAGCAAGCAGTCAGGGTACAGCTTACCAAGTGCAGTGAGGGTAGAAGCGCCGGAGCCCTGGGAACTCACCGAGCTTCTCGCGGAGTAGTGGTCCCTTTAGGTTCCTGGGAGGGTGGGAGGCACAGCGTCCTAGGAGAAACCTGAGTTCAGAAGTCCACGAGGCAAGAAAGAAAAAGAAAACCATGGAGATTTCCAAGAATGAGAGGTAATTCAGTATGTCTGGAAGGCAAGTACTAAGAAATGGGGTTGCAGAGTAGGCAGTGGTCACAACGTGCAGGAAATTTGAGGCCAGATTAAGGATATTTTCCTTTATTTTGTGAGCAATGGAAAGCTATTGACACGGGGAACAGTATAAAAAAAATAGCAACTATTTATAGTACTAGACAATGTTTTAAGGGGTTTGCGTATATTAACCTGTGCAATTCACATAATGACACTTTGAGGTGACTACAGGCAATAACTCTCTTTTTACAGTTAAGGCAACTGAAACAGAAATAAGTAACTTACTCAAAGTCGCACAGCTAATAAGTAGTGTAGACAGGACGGGAACTCAGGCAGTCTTGCTCCAGAACCCTGGCTCTGCGTTACTTACTCTGTGATGCCTGTCACTGAGCACTACTTATAGAGGGTAGCAAACTGTTACATGTCATGTTTAAAAAGGTCGAATTTCCAAAAGAAGGAAGGAAGCGTTCATAATGTTTTGAAAGATTGGAGAGAGAGGCCATTCGCAGTGGTTCATGCCTGTAATCCCAGCACTTTGAGAGGCTGAGGTAGACAAATCGCTTAAGGCCAGGTGTTTTAAGACCAGCCTGGGCAACATGGTGAAACCTCATCTCTACAAAAGATACAAAATATTCGTTGGGCCTTGTGGCACGCACCTGTAGTCCCAGCTATTTGGGAGGCTGAAGTGGGAGGATCACTTGAGCCTGGGAGATCGAGGCTGCAGAGAGCTGAGATGGTGCCACTTCACTCCAGCCTGGGTGACAGAGGGAGACCCTGTCTCAAAAAAAAAAGAGAGTAAACATTACATGGGCAAGATTTGAATGGAGTTGAGCTAGGATGGAATTAGGAATGAATGGGTGAATGAGGATGCAGGACAAATTACATCATAACTTAGAGTTTGTCAAGCACTTTCATGCATATTAGGAAAATTTGAATCTTTACTGAACAGAGTTTGCTTTTGATTTTATGATTTGTAATAACATTAATTTCAGAGAAGTGGAGTGAACTGGCCAAGCAGATATTGAAAAGATTTTAGCAGTTGTTTTAGCTCTTGGAATAAGCCAGATGATGTACTGGGTGACTCAGGCTCAAACTAAATATCTGAGTTGCAACTAAGAAGGAAGAAATTAACTTAAAACAAGTGTCCACTCCCACCAAATGGGGAGACGCAACTGGACATTGGAAGCAAAGGAGAAGGAAAAAGATCACCCAGATTCTGTATTTGGTTTAGCAGTTTTGGTCATTGATGAGAAAAAACTTACTGGCAAGATAGCAGGAGACACTATCTATACTGATAGAAAAGAGTATACTATGAGAAGGCATGGAACAGCTGCACTTAGGGTGCCTTAACCAGAGCTAAGTCCTATATAACATGGGTCCCCAACCACTAGGCCACGGAGCAGCACCAGTCCATGACCTGTTAGGAACGGGCTGCTCGACAGGAGGTGAGCAGCAGGCAGCAAGCGAGTGAAGCTTCATCTATATTTACAGCTGCTCGCCATAGCTTGCATTACCACCTGAGCTCCGCCTCCTGCCAGATCAGTGGCAGAATCCTAGATTCTCCTAGGATCAAAAACCCTACTGTGAACTGCACATATGAAGGATCTACCTTGAGCTCTACTTAAGAGAATCTAATACCTGATGATCTGTCATTGTCTCCCATCACACACAGATGGGACTGTCTAGTTTCAGGAAAACAAGCTCAGGGCTTCCACTGATTCTACATTATGGTGAGTTGTATAATTATTTCGTTACATATTATAATAATAGAAACAAAGTGCACAATAAATGTAATGCACTTGAATCATCCCTAAACCATCTACCCCTCCCCTCTCCACCACCCATGGAAAAATTGTCTTCCAGGAAACCCATCCCTGGGGACCACTTTTTAGGGCAAGTATGAGAGGGTTGAGGATTTAATCGTGACTCACTTGAAGGCCTCTGACTTGGTCAGCCATTGCAGGATGATCCCGATGGGAAGCAGAAAAAGAAAGATGTGGATGGAAGGTCTTCCAGTATGGAATGGTTGTAGAAAGGGTGCTTATTTGTGATTTTAGTACTGTTAGACTTTTAGAACAGGGCTTGGCAAACTTTCTGTAAAAGACCATATAATAAATATTTTGGGCTTATGAGCCAGACAGTCTCTGTTACAGCTACTCAGCTCTGCCAGTGTTGTTCGGGACAGGATGACCATGGCTGTATCAACAACAACGGACATCTAGCCTGAGGACCATATTGTGCTGTTGCCTGCTGTGAATCCTCACTGGTTTTGGAGTGTGTTCTGAAATGCCCTAGAGTAGGAGAATCGAACTTCTACCGAAGTCTGGAGGTGCTTGATTCATATTCACAGGGAGTTCTGTCCTTTCTGTGTGCACAGAACATATGTATATGGCTATTTTGTATACCAAAGGAATAGGTACATGACTAAATAGGAGAAATAAGGGCAGTTGGGTAGTATTGATGAGTTTTACCACGAGGCATATTAGTGATGAAATGAGGTATATGCACTTAAAAAAAACCATCTCAGAAAGAGAGTCTGGAAAAATAAGACAAGTCTAGGTTCATTTACATTCAGAGAACCTTTATTGAGTGAGCTCTTGTGTACCAAGGGTGCCGCCTAAGTACCAATGATACAAGATGAACAAGAGTCATGGTCTATTCAGAATCATAGTCTTGGGAGACACCAAAGCAGCACGATGGTGAACAATAATCCAGTGTTTATCAGGCTGTCTTGGGAAGGTGCTTCTTTATAGGAGCAGGCCTGGGAAGAGCCAAGCCAAATGCCAGCCAGGGAAGTCTTACCAAAGGACACATGCTGTGGGCCTAAAAGAGTAAATATTTTGCCCGACAGAAAATGGAAACATGTTGTTAAGTCGCAAAGGCAGAAGGACCGGGAAGTATAGTGTGCATGTTCCAGAAACTGCAGTTCTTTCCTGGGATGAGGATATAGGCACAGGTAAAATGGATGAGGACTGCAAAACACTAGTCTGCAAACTTGTTTTCTTTTACTTTTTATTTAAAATAGTGATAGACTCACAGGAAGTTGCAAAAAGTATACAGGGATATCCCGTGCATCCTTCATGCCACCTCCCCCAGCGGCAACATTTTATAACACTAGAATACAATAAAGAGCCAGGACATTGACAGCGAGCTTACTCAGATTTCACCATTTTACATGCACTCACTTTGCGTAGACAGTTGCTGGGTCATATGGTAAGTGTATGTTTAGTTTGCTAAGAAACTGCCACGCTGTTTTCCACAGTGGCTGTACCATTTGCTTTCCTACCAACAATGTTTGACTGCAGTTTCTTCACACTCTCATCAGTGCTTGATGTTATCACAGTCATGTGTTACTTAACAACAGGGATACATTCTGAAACATGCATTGTTAGGTGATTTCATCATTGTGAGAGCGTCATAGAGTTCACCTACACAAACCTGGATGGGGTAGCCTACCACACACCTAGGCTGTATGGTACAGCCTGATGTTCGTAGGCTACAAACCTGTACGGCATGCTACTGTACTAAATACTGTAGGCAGTTGTAACAGTGGTATCTGTGTATCTAAACATACCTAGATATACAAAAGTTACAGTAAAAGTGCAGTATTGTAATCTTATGGGACCACCATCATATATGGGTTCCATCGTTGACCAAACATCATTTTGCAGCACATGACTATTTTATTCATGAACATTCTTAAAGTTTTTTCATTTAACTTAGTAGTCATTGTTAAAGCCCTTATGCCTAAAGAGGCTTATGTTTGGAAGAGCTGGAATAGAAGGAGAAGAAATATGGAACCTGGGCCGGGCGCAGTGGCTCATGCCTGTAATCCCAGCACTTTGGGAGGCGGAGGCAGGTGGATCACAAGGTCAGGAGTTCGAGACCAGCCTGGCCAATATGGTGAAACCCCCGTCTCTACTAAAAATATAAAAATTAGCTGGGCATTGTGGCAGGCGTGTAATCCCCGCTACTCGGGAGCTGAGGCAGGAGAATCACTTGAACCTAGGAGGTGGAGGTTGCAGTGAGCCGAGATCATGCCACTACACTCCAGCCTGGGCGACAGAGCAAGACTCTGTCTCGAAAAAAAAAATATGGGAACTGAATAAGGGAAAGAAATGGGGATACATAGAAACCAGTGTGAACCTGAAACCTAACTGCTAGGAGGCTCCTGGATATTTTCACATTTTATTTTCTTCAGTGTTGATATTTTATCATTTTGCTGTGTTTAGCCTCTTAAGTTTGTTCACTTATTCCCTGAAGAATACAGGTATTCATGCTAATGAGAGACTGGCAGCAGCACTGTTATTTACTGCCATATTTTGAGTCAAGTTTCTGCAGATTTGATAATAAGAACAGCTGAAGAGTTTAGCAGCATTTCAGAGGAAAAATAAAAATGAAGAGCAGACTTATAGACGTACCTTTGCTTCTGTCTACATTTATCGGGCTCTTACTGTGCTTCAGTCATCATATTGGGATAGATGAAGGAGATGACCCTGACACCAGTCCTTAAGGTCTCCAGAAGAGATAGATGCTCAAAAGTTAAGATGTGGTGAGTCTATTGGAGGAGCCTTGGAAGCATTTAGGAGAGAGGCACTGATTTTACTGGCACTCACAGAAGTGTGGTAGCTTTACCTATGTCAGACGGGCGAGGAGTTGGCCAGGTGAAAAAGGGTAAGAAGAGCATTTCAACCCCAGATCAGCAGGTGCCAAAGCCAGTGGACTCTGTGGGTGAGTGCAAGACCTTCGAATGTGATGTCTTAGCCCTTAAGTTTTTTGGAGGAAACATACATTGTGCATTTTCTCATGCCCTGACACAATCCCTCATCATTTAGTGTGAAGTTGGAAGGGTAGAGCTAAACCATTTGATCACTTGCCCCAACCCTCAATCTTGAGATGGGTTCCATAGATAAATGAGGGAGAGCACATAGAAGAAAATTATTTGGGGTTTCTTCAGTTCTAAAATGGGAAAAGTTTCTGACATTGATTTTGTTTGTTTTCACAGTTTATGCAAAGGGGACTGGACTCGGAAACCAAGAAACAACTAGAAGAAGAAGAAAAGAAAATCATTAGTGAAGAACACTGGTACTTGGATTTGCCAGAGCTTAAAGAAAAAGAGTAGGTTTATTTAAATTTATACTGACAATGGTTGGGGCGTTCAGAAGGAAACTCCTGGTAAATTTAACTCATCATTCCCGTGACATAAAGCCCATGAAATAGTTTCTGTTCAGTTTATTGAGTTAGCGGCACAACTAAAAAATATTAAACCTATAAAAGTTGTACATGGATTTATACATTTTTACTACTCCCCCTCCCAGCCACTGTTTATCACATTGTCCTTTTTTACGTTGAGTAAAGGAACCTAGCCCACGTCTCTGATAGTAACAGCAGACCTTTTAGGGAAGCTATAATGTTCTCTCTATCACCTTAAGTTGTAAAGATTAGATGTGTACTTCAGACCTCTCCAGTTTTGTTTCAATTACAGAGTTCATTAGGTTGAGCATTTTAAGGCAGGTCAGGAGTTTTTGTTTCTTTTTTTAAAATTGTTATTACTTGTAATACCATCCATTTTAACTAACATTTACTGAATCTGTAGTGTGTACCAGGAACTGGGCTAAACACTTTACATCCTTAGTTATTGAATCTTCATAGCAAACTTAGGAGCTGCCTCCTATCATTCTGTCCCGTTTGGAGTTGAGGAACTGAGCTTAAGGGAGGGTAACTTGCCCAGGTTCACCCAGCTAGTCAGTGCTGAAGCTGGGGTAGACGGTTTCTGGCCCCAAGCTTGGCTGGTGCCTGATCAACAATTTTGAGTGAAGGAGTGATGGATTTATTTCATCCATTAATTTAGCTGAATCCTTCTGGAAGCTATTTTTCATTTTTCCCGGATACTTTCCTTACCATTAGTAAGCTCTGTGGTGTGGTAGTTTTACTTAAACTTTGTTCAAATGACTGAAGATGCTGCTCACTATCTTGAGGCACATTTATGTCTTTTCATCCTGTACCTGATGTTTGGGCTTTGATTTGGAATGTTATATTCCCTTGTTCATATGGCTGAGCTCTGGACCTTGTTTGAAGGTTAGATACCCTTCTCTAAAGGTAGAAAGTATGTCCCACCAGGAGGGATGGGGGGAAGGTACTTTTTTTCTCTACTTCTTGGAGGAAGCATGATGTTGGTGAGGAGGGAGAAGATAATGCCAGACGCAGGGTCACGGGGAGGAAGGGACCTCTGCTGCTGAGGAGCTATCATTTAATTTTATATGTTAACTCAACTTGCCAAAGTGTTCCTTCCAGTTGTTTATTGAAAGAGCAGGACTGTTTCTGTCTTGTTTCCAGATTTTTCCCCTGAATACAGCATATTGTTCCCAGAAAATGACCTTTACATTTCTTCCTGGGACGGTAAATAATTGTTTGCCATTACTCAGCATCATGTTTATGTATAGGTGTGTATATCAGCTCAGGATGTTGGCAGAAAAAGATGACACTCTCAGACTGAGGAGAGACTATCAAGGTGTGGGTGGGGCAGAGGGGAGCCCCTCGGGACAGTGCAGTACCTCCTAGCATGTATAGTGGGAGTGATTACCACCTGAGCTTGCAGAGTCAAGGGGTGGGTGGGGAATGGCTGCTACTGAATCTGGAGATAAGCTGTGTAGAGAGAGCACCTTACAGGAGCTGCTACCTCTATTCACGGGTACAGCCAGCCCAAGGTCATCCTAGCAAGGGAGCCAGGTACCTGGCAGCAAAGGAGCCCTTCCGTGCATTACATTCAAGTCAGCCTCCCAGGCCAGAGAACAGGGCTGAAGATGGGAAGTAAGTCTGGAGGGGTAAATGGATGACATATCCTTGGTATATGTGTTGTATTGTAGTTGTTGTTGTTTTTAACACTCTAAATAGGGAGATCATGGAATGGATTGGTTGATTAAGCACATGGGCTCTGAAGTCAGGCAGACCTGGGTTTGATGCCCAGCTCCGCCACTTGTTTACTTATTACCTTGGGTGAGTTACTTAACCTGTTTTGTGTCATTTGTATATTGGGTATGATGATAGATAGTACCTGTCCAGTGCATTCCGAGAAGTAGATGAGGTAATATATGTAAAACAGTCACTATAGCGCCAGGCGTAAAGCACAGTGATTGTCGCTATTGTGTGCTTTTCCTTATACCTCAGTATATGAAGTACGCCCATTCCTTTCTACTGTCTTATGTTTGTGCATCCTTTTTTGCTAGTGTTAATCTGAACTATTCTGTGAAGTTGGAGATTGCATGTGTCTATGCTCTGAAAGTCTCAAGTTTCCCGTTTTTAATGTCAGCCGTATCAGTTTGTAATTCAGTGAAGATAATTAGGACTATTCAGTGTTAACACTGCCTCACAGAGGACACCTTTAACCGGTGGCTAGTCTGTGTAGGGGAATGATGATCTAGCTGCCGTGCCTCAACTTGGAACAACTGAAGGACTTTCCTGACTCCAGAGCTCTCCTGTGTGGCTGAGGCCTTAGTGTAGCCACATTGCACATCATCTTCTCCCTCTGCCCAATCCTCCTGTCTGTTTTCCTAGAAGGGCATCTGCTGAAAAACACTACCTGCTAAGTTTTCTGCATATAACTCTGTCTCAGAGTCTGTTTCCAGGGAACCCGATATAGTGTGAATTCCTAGGAGTGAAATTTACCAGATCAAAGATTTTGCTATGTATTGCCATATTGTTTTTCCCCCAAGGATATGGTCCAGTAAGAGTGTGCAAGTATAGGCAGTTTTATTACCCCTTTGCCGTAGCAAGTTGTTTAAGAAGTATTTTTGACTGTTGTGCGTCTTATGCTTGTATTTTGTGGTGTATTTGAATTCAGAAGCTATAGGGACCTGAAACTAACAAGTTAACCTGCCACACTTCCACTGATGCTGGTGGAAGATAGGAGCCTTCTGGGTCTGAGATGTAGGGGAGGGACAATATCCTTTCCTTCCAACCATTTGAAATTCATTAGTTGGGGTCCCTGTAACAAAAGACAGATTAACAAGAGAAAGGTGTACACTTTTATTTCACAAAAGTTTTAGGTGACACAGGAGCCTTCATAAGAAAATGAAGACTGAAGAATTGGTTGAACCTGAGTGTTTTTATGTTAGGTTTGATGAAGAGTGGAAAGTTGTGAAGAAATATGATAAGACCAAGGGGTATGAGCGAAGAGTAATAAACCAGGAGAAACTTAGCAAGTCTTTTGTTCACATTCCCCTCTGTGTCTCTTCTTCTGAGATAAGGATGTTGCTTTCCTCTGAGTGTAGGGAGGGCACCTCTCATGTGAGTTTTATGACCTGCTTCAGGGGACGGTCAGAAAATCCTACCTGCACGTCATTTTTCAGATTCCTTCAGCATAAATTTTTCAGTATGCCAAGATGCCATATTTTGGGAGTAGTGTATCCTGAATACCATCAGAGACAAAGGACTTACTGCACAGCAAGCAGCACAAGCATCAAGTTTGCATCATTTCTCTTTTGTCCCCAAGTCCTATGAGGGATGGCATTAAGTGGCCCAGGTGGATGCTGTGAACCCAGTGGATTTGCATCATAGCTGAGATCTCCTGAGCCTAGAAAACTGGAACTTTGGGTAATGGACCACAAGCAGACTTGCCTTCAGCCCCAAGAGAGGCATCTGCATTATGCTGGACAGTGAGCAAATCTGCCCTTTGCTTTAGAGGAAGACTGTTTTTCAAGGCTGCTTGCTATGCAGATATCCTTGCAAAGATAGTCCAGAACAAACAGGCAGTTAGTGCCTCACTCAAAAAATGTGCAGGAATGTGAGACCCACTGAGAGGGAGGGTTTTCTAACTGGAGTTTTGCCGTGCTATTTGTGGCTTTAGGCAAGTGCAGCTTTTTCTAAGCAGTAGTTTCTCATCTGCGAAATTTATGAAGTAGATCATTTTGTGTGTTTTAGCCCTAAAATTATAGAACCTCATTAATGAAAATTAGATAATTAAAATATAAAAACGATTAAGTTTTGAAGTATTTCACTTGCTTGCCAACTCTATAATTAATTTTTCTAATTCTTAAAACCATGCATGTAGATACAAAACACCTGTGCTCCTTTGTATATTACGGTGTCAGTGCAAAGCCGTGGGAAAGACCTCTGAGGGGCCAGCAGTCCTGCTCTGAATCCAGTCCTGGCCTCTGGAGGTTGCCTTTCTCTGGGTCCCTCATTTATCTTAAGTGAAAGCTTTGATGTGTGGTGTTTTCCCTAGAGAGGTGATTTACTTTGGAATTGAGGAGGGCTCATCAGCTGCTTACTCTATAAGGAATAAGATTGGGCAATTGAGAAGGTATCCCAAGTTCGTAGAAAAAGCTGAACAGCAAATTCTGTGCCCAAATTTAGATTCCCTCTGGGAGAGGCGTTTCTGAGGTAAGTGAGGTGCTGGCTAGACTAGAGGGCCAGTGAGAGAGGAACCAAAATCACAGTGGTTCTCAAAGTTTTGGAACTCAGAAGCTATTTGCATTTATAAAAATTATTCAGAACTCCTAGGCCGGGCACGGTGGCTCACACCTGTAATCCCAGCACTTTGGGAGGCCGAGGCAGGCAGAACACGAAGTCAGGAGATTGAGACCTGGCTAACATGGTGAAACCCCGTCTCTACTAAAAATACAAAAAAAAAAATTAGCCAGGCTTGATGGCACGTGCCTGTAGTCCAAGCTTCTCAGGAGGCTGAGGCAGGAGAATCCCTTGCATCCGGGAGGCAGAGGTTGCAGTGAGCCGAGATTGCGCCACTGCACTCCAGCCTGGGCAACAGAACGAGATTCCATCTCAAAAAAAAGTTACTTAGAACTCCTAGAGAGTGTTTTGTGTGGTTTATATTTGTCAATATTTACTATATAAGAAATTTTTTAAATTATTTAAATATTCATTTAAAAAACAAACTCATTACCTAACACATTTTTAATGAAAAATAACTGTTTTAAGACAAAATATTTAACGAGAAGAGTGGCACTGTTTTCTGTTTTTGCAAATCTCTTTAACATTCTGGCATATTAGAAGACAGCTGGACTCTGAACGCCTGCAGTCAGCCTGTTAAAGCATGTTGTTTTGGTTGAAGTATATAAAGAAAAGCCACCCTCACACAGGTGATACAGTTGAAGAGAGAGGAGTAGTTCAGTGGCCTTTTCATATGATTTTTTGGTACAACTCCAAAACTCAATCAGTAGTAGTTTCTTCAGAGTAAATTGCAATGTGGAATCTGAAAACACCAGTGAACTTTTCATGTCTTGGTCTGTCTTGTATTCTAAATCTTTTACCCATATATGATTTCTTAACATCATGCATCTGTCATTTGGAAAATGTGTTGTATAGATTTTCCCAATGTTAACTCATCTTGTTATACAATATCAAAAATCACATTCATTAGTATCACTGTCGATTTCATCAGAAAAGTCTTTTAAGTGTTGGGAAGCTATCAAGCCCAAGATGACAGATAAAAGCTATTCGGAATTCTGACTTTTGCTTGAAAGCTTGAATTTTGTTATTGGCAATAAATAGTGTCAGTTGTTCCCCTTGAAGTGTCAGGTTCACTTTATTTTCAAGAAAATGTCTGCCAAAGAACCCAAACCCACAAAACCATAGTTACAGTGTCACAGTGAAAAAAGGTGTCTAATTCATCTCTCAGTTCAATCACACAAGTGCTGTTAGATTATGTGACTATGAAGAAGTATCTTATATATATAGTTTCAATTTTGTATGCCAAATATTTTTTAAAGTAATTGAGGGCTAAGATTAATAAAAATAAATTTGTGCTGTATCATCAAGAACATCCTAATGTGAAACTGGCATTTTTCTTTGAACTGTGAGGACCTGCCTGTGAAGAATGTAACTACCAGGATAGTCTGGTGTCACTGCTGCTTTCACTCATGCTAAGATGTCATTTCACCCAGAGTTGCTTTTGCACAGTCTGCAAATGTCAACACAGTAAAAGACGACATCTTAGTGTTATCACGCAAGTCATTCTGACGTCCTGCTACTCTGCATTCTCTCCATTCCGGCTGCAGCGGCTTTATGTTTCTCAGGCCGGTTAGATTCCCTTCTCAGGGCCCCCACTTATGATGGGGCCCTCAGGTGTTCTTCACCTGGGCATCCTCATATCTTGCTTCCTCACTGCCTCGTGGTCCTTGCTCAGATGTCACCCCACCCAAGAGGCCTACCCAGACCACTCTTTTCAAAGACAACGCCTCTCCTCTAGTCTGCCCTCACTACCTCCCCTTGAACTGCTGTGTGCGGGGGTGGGGGTGGGGGTGGTTGTTGCATTCAGTGGAATGTACTTAAGTCTACAGCTGTATGTGTTTTGACAGTACATGCATCTTTGTAAACCATACTACTATCAAGGAAACATTGCCATCACCACATGAAGATCTTCATCCCTCTTTGTAATCAGTCTCACCCCTGCTCTGACGCAAGCACTGTTCTGACTTCTTAAACCATAGATTAATTTTGTCTGTTCTTGAGCTTCATAAAAAAGGAATCATGCAGTATGTGCTTAACTGTGTCAGTGAAGTGTTTTGGATGTTCATCCTCGTTTTGGAACATCAGTAATTTGTTTCTGTTGCTAAGTGGTATTTCATTTTACAGATACACCACGGTATATCTATTCATTGTTTTATTGACTGTCATTAATAGGGAAGTGTTACAACACTTTCACTAAGGAAGTATGAGAGTTCAACATTTGGAGTTAGATATCTTTTTAATTTTATTCTAGTGGCATCTCATTGTGGTTCTTAGTTAGCATTTTCCTGATGACTAATAATGTTAAAGAACTCATGGTTGGATTGTTTGCAGTTTTCTGGGGTTTTTTTCTTTCTTTTTTTTTTTTTTTTTTTTTTTTTGAGATAGAGTCTTGCTACAGTGCACTGGCACAACCTCAGCTCACTGCAACCTGCCTCCCGGATTCAAGCGGTTCTCCTGCCTCAGCCTCCCGAGTAGCTGGGATTACAGGCACGTACCACCATGCCCAGCTAATTTTATTTTTAATAGAGACCATGTTGGCCAGGCTGGTCTTGAACTCCTGATTTCAGGTTCAGGCCACCCAAAGTGCTGGGATTACAGGTATGAGCCACCACACCCAGCCTGGTTTTTTACGCTTATGTATAAAGCTGGTATGAACACTCATATTCTAGGGTTTTTTTGTTATGTTTTCATTTCTTTTGTAACTGTCGAATTGTACTTTAACAGAAATTTTCCGACCAGTTTCCGAAGTGTTCTATGATTTTACACTTTCACTAAGGAAGTATGAGAGTTTGGAGTTATGTATCTTTTTACTTTTAACTATTTTAGTGGCATCTTATTATGGTTTTTAATTTGCATTTTCCTAATGACTGACAATGTTAAAGAACTTCTTTTTGGGCCATTTCCATATGTGAAGTGCCTTTTCAAATATTTTGGCCATTTTAAAAATTGAGAAAGTTTTGTTGTTGTTTAGTTTTTTAAAATATTTTATGTCACATATTTGTTCATCCCACTATCCATCCATCAGTTTATTGTATTTTTGATGCAGTAAGAGTAAGTTGCAGACATCAGTACATTTGTTTCCGAAATATTACAGCATGCACATCATTAACTCAAGTTCAGTGTTTCTAGGGTTTTTTTTGAGACAAAATGTACATACATCTGTGCATGTAGGAGTTATTTATGTTCTGAATACAAGTTCTTTGCCACCTATATATATATAGTGAATATTTTCTTCTAGCCTGTTAATGTTGTCTTTTGATGAGTTTTTATTAATTTTGTTTTATTAATGTTTTTCTTTTATGGTTTATTCCTTATGAGTCTTGTCTAATGAATCCTTGGCTATGCCAAGGTGGTAAGATATTTTCTGTTTTCTTCTAGAAATTTTGTAGTTTTAGTGCTGACATTTTTATCCATGGTTTGCCTCTAACTTTTTTTGTACAGCATGAGGTAGAAATCAAAGGACATGTTTTTCATAGATAACCTGTGGTCTTTTTTTTTTTTTTTTTTTTTTTGAGACAGAGTCTCACTCTGTCACCCAGGCTGGAGTGCAGTGGCGCAATCTTGGCTCACCACAACCTTCGCCTCCTGGGTTCAGGCGATTCTCCTACCCCAGCCTCCTGAGTAGCTGGGATTACAGGCGCCTCCCACCACACCTGGCTAATTTTTGTATTTTTATTAAAGACAGGGTTTCTCTGCGTTGGCCAGGCTGGTCTTGAACTCCTGACCTCAAGTGATCTGCCCGCCTTGGCCTCCCAAAGTGCTGGGATTACGGGCATGAGCCACCGTGCCTATTAACATTTATTGAAAAAATTTTCTTTACTTATTGCATTTTTATCTCTAAGTACTTCATATATTTATTTATCATAAATAGAGTTTTTTCAAACTTTGTTGTGTGTATGTATGGGGTGGAGGGGTGTGTAGAAATTGAAGTTTGTACATTGACGTATTCTGTAATGCTAAATTGACTCATTGACAAGTAGTTTTTTGTGGATTCCCATGCATAATTATGTCATCTGCAAAAAAAGAGAGTATACATTTTATCTCCTCTTGTTGATTTATTTCATGGCTAAGGACCCAGTACAGTATTGAATAGAAACGGCAAGAGTAGTCCTTGAATTGTTTCTGATCGTAGTTGGGAAGGCCTTTACTTTTTCTCTATTACACATGAAGTGCTGTTTTCGTGAATGCCCCTTATCAGTGCTCAGAGATACTCCTTTATTTTCCTAGTTTGCTGAGGGTTTTCATCATAAATGATGTTGAATTTTGTCAAATAATTTTTTATGAGAAGATCATGATTTTTATTTTGTTAATGTGTTGAAAACTATATCAACTTTTGAATATCAGAACAGCCTTATATTTCTGACATACAGTCTACTTGGTCTTCATATGTAACATTTAAAATTTTTAAATTCAATTTGCTGACATTTTATTGATGATTTTCACATCTATATTTATATAAGATACTAGACTGTAGAGTTCTTCTAATGTCTTTGGTTTTGGCCATAAATTGAGTTGGAAAGTGTTCCTACCTCCTCTTCTCAGTTCTTGGTTTGTGTAAAATTGAAATTATTTCTTCCTTAAATGCTTGGTGAAATTCACCAGTGAAGCCATCCGGATCTGAAGCTTTCTCTATGAAAAGATTTTTAGTAATGAATTCCATACAGGACTAATCCAATTTTTCACTTCAGATTTTTTTTCAGTAATATATTTTTAAAAATTTTTCCCTTATTTACATAAATTCTAACTGATTTTTTTGCAGTCTCTATTTCTTAATTCAGGCTTTCTGTTTGTTTCTTCATTGCATTCATGTTTTCATTTAAATCCTTGAATAAATTTACAATAACTGTTTTAAAGTCCGTTTCTACTGATTTCATATTTCTTCAATTGTTTTTCTTCTTACTATGAGAGGGTTACATTTTCTTGCTTCCTTGCATGTCTAGGAATTTTTTATTGTGTGCTGTACATTTATATGCATTACATTGCTGACTACCTGGATTCTGTTATTTTTCTTAATAGAGTGTTGAATTTTGTTTCATTAGGCAGTTAACTTACATGCCAGTCAGCTTGTTTTTGTTAGGATGTGTTTTGTAGCTTTTACCCTAGAGCTAAATTGTCTCTACTCCTAAGCTGTGGCCTTTCTACTAAATATCACAGAGTGTTTAGCTTGTTCTCTCCTCTCTGGCCAGGCAGAACTCAGACATTTCCTTGCTCTGTGCAAGCTCTGTTATTTCTTCAACATACAATTGCAGGGTAACTTTTTTTGCCCCAGGTATGGTAGGCTGGAAAATGGTCCCCCGAATAATATCTAGGTTTTCATCTCTGGAACCTGTGAATGTTACCTTATATGGCAAAATTTGCCTTGCTGGTATATGAGTAAATTATGGATCTTTAGATGAGAGATTATCCTGGATTATCTGGGTGGGCCATAAATATAATCACCTTTCCTTATAAGGAGGAGGTGAGGGAGATTTGACACACAGAAGGCCTTGTAACCGTGGAAGCTTCTGGAGGGATCCCAGGCCTACCAACACCTGAATTTTGTATAGAACTGTAGGAGCATAAATTTCTGTTGCTCTAAGCCACCAATTTTGTTAGCTTAAGTTTGTTACAGCAGCCACAGGAAGCTAATGCAGCAGGTATTCTCCCAGAAATCATCTCTCCAGCAGTTATTTTTCCCCCAAGTCTGAAGACTCATCCTGCACATGTGTCCCTTAATGGTCAGCCAGAGATTCAAGGGAACCCAATATGCAGGTCCTGAATTCCATGCTGTAGCTCCCTTTCTGTGGTATCCTCACCCAGATATTCCAGCCACCGCCATAACCCCAAACTTCAGTTTGTGTCTTTATTTTTTTCAACTAAAGCCCCAGTGAAACAGTTTGTCTCTTAAGCTCAGCAAGATAGGGCTTTGTGTGAGTTCCCACTCCCTGCTCCACAATCTGGAAATTGCCTCCAGGCAGAAAGCTCCACATTCATGGGGCTCACTTCATTTGATTTTCTTCACCCAGGCATCACAGTTGTATGCTTGGACTTGTTGATTATCTAAACATAGTCATTTTATATTTTGTCCTGTTTTATATAGTTATGGTGCGGGAAAGCTAGTTCCATACCAATTACTCCCCTACAGCTCGGGATGGAATAACCTGCTTTATTTTCATCCATTTTGTGATATAAATGTTTCATTCATTATTTGGCCCCTCTTTCTATAGACTGTAACCTCCATGAGAGCAGAGGCTTTTTTTTTTTTTTTTGGAGACAAGTGTCTCACACTGTCCCCCAGGCTGGGGTGCAGTGGCACAGTCTCGGCTCACTGCAACCTCCACTTCCGGGATGCAAGCAGTTCTCCTGCCTCAGTCACCTGAGTAACTGGGACTCCAGCCATCCGCCACTATGCGCAGCTGAGGCTCTTTTATTGGTGGCTGTTTCCGCAGTTTGATTTAATACACACAGTTTGGTTTAATAAAAACTGTGTTTGTTGGATGAGGGAATCTTTATGAGAATCAGAGCCTACTCCAGCAAACAAGCCTTAAAAGCCGCATGTTTGCTTTCCTGCCATGCTTTAGGGTTTATGGCCAGGCTAGAGATAGATATGTCACCTTGGATTTAGGGTCATGAAGTGCTGACTCAGCAGAGAAATTCTGCAGGAGACAGTAATGTCCTGGTCCAGGGAAACGCAGCCTGCCCCAATGCTGTCAGTGGTGTCGTGCTCAGCCCTGTCAGCAGCAGCAACAGTTTTCCTAGGGTCATTCTCTAGCATGATTTTGGTTTCAGTGCAACCACCTAGCGACCATTATTTCTGCCCATCTTCCAGTTCTGCCCCTCCAGCCTTCCCGGTGATTCTGAGATGCCCAGTACAGCTGGCCCTTTGTATCGCAGATTTTGATATCCACAAGGGGGACTGGAACCAGTCCCCCTTGGAAACGAAGAGCCTACAGTGTGTGTTCTTACAGTAAATTCCTTCTCTGCTGAAGTCATCCAGGGTCAGCCTTTGGTGTTTATAGCTAAGAGCTCTGACTGATAACACTGTTAAAGCTGCCCAAGCCTCTGATTTCCCACTACTTATCCTGGATTTGTAATAAGAATTTGGTGGGGGCCAAAATCTCAGAAGTCACCACTAAAGAACTTATCCGTGTAATCAAAAAACCACCTGTTCCCCAAAAACTATTGAAATTTTTTGAAAAAAATCTGTGTATAAGTGTACCACACAGCTCAGACCTGTGTTCAAGAATCAACGTAAATGCAAGTATAAAAAAGACTGGAAGGAAATACTCAAATATACTAACAGTCCTTTTTAACCTCTTGGTAAGGAATTTCCAGGCAGTTTATAAACTCATACTTTATTCTGCTTTCCAAATTATGTTCCTTAAAATGTGCTACTTTGATAATTAGAAAATGGAATTTTTGAAATCCCTGAGAAGAAAATACAAAGTATGCCAGAAACTTTAGTAAAATGATTTGGAGTAGTGTGTCACTGTATACTGTATGTGTATTTTTACGTACATATTATTTCCTTTCTGAAAAAGAATTGAAAAAAAATTTTGGTGAGGGGATGTAAACACAAAAGAAACTTTGCTTCAACTTTGGCAAATTCAAGTTTATTGTAGATACTTTAGATCTTTATATTATGTAGGTATTTATGCAAATTAAATGTGTTGTTTAAGAGAGGTTATGCCTCCAGCCTGCTGCCCTTGTCTCCTAATGCCTTTGCTGACCAAATTAATCAGATTTTACTTTAAACCCTAAGTTAGAAATCTTACTGTATTTTTACTTCATTCTACTGAGAACCATAGGTTGATTTTTTTCATTCACAGTTTTGGCTTTTGTTTGTTGTGCTTTATATACGGAGAAATGCTATTTCTATGTTCCCATTTAGGAGTTTCATAATAGAAGAGCAGAGTTTCTTACTATGTGAAGATCTTCTCTATGGAAGAATGTCATTCAGAGGATTTAATCCTGAGGTTGAGGTATTAAATATAATTGCTTCAAATTTAAAATTTTTCCAATTGAATTTTTTTCTGCTAATAATTGGGCTTAGATATTTCTCTACCAAGTACCATTTCTACTCATTATATAGAAAATAACAAGTCTTGAAATATCACCATAGCTATTTAAAGAATTGCAGGCATTGCAGTCTAGTTTTGTGGTAGAGGTGAGTAGATAATTTCATATAGGGGTATACAGCCCTTGACAGTGCCACTGTAAATATTAGAATTTCAAGTTGAGTCGTTTACAGGAACGTCAAGATTTTATTCATATGATGCCATTATGAAAAGTTATTTTCTGGCACCTATAAATGTATTTTTTCTAATGGAAAAATGTTACTTTAGAATTGTATAGTTTGACTTTTTAATGGACAGTTTTAATCCAAGCTTGTAAGTAGATTTTTAAATGAATCCTTTGGACAGTTTGTTTGAAAAACGAATATTTGCCTTATAACTGAGCTATTCATTTGAATTTCTGCTCCAGGATAGAGAAGCAGACCTTTATTTAACAAATATTCATTAGAACTCTGGCTCATATGTTAAAAGCCATCCTGTCAGGTACTTGATGAACCAAATGGACACTTGAGATATAAATCTTTAGTTTTGTAAATATTACACGAAGTCAGGGTTTCTCGCCCTTGGCAGTGTTGACATTTGGGGCCAGATAATTCTTTGTGGTGGTGGCTTTCTTAAGAGGATGATGAACCACATCCCTGTCCTCTGTTCTCTACCAACTAAATATCAGCACACACACACCCCACCCTCCAACCCAGTTGTGACAACCAAAAATGTTTCCAGGCATTGCCACAGGTTCCCTGGTGGGAAGAATCGTCCCCGGTTAAGAACCACTTCTCCAGGAGCCACAGTTAACTAAGCCAGTTGCCAGAGTTTATTGAAAGATTCTAGATTAGTTTTCCTTTTCTGCTTTTTTGGCAGAGTGGAAGGAGGCATGTGTGATAATTAAGGTGTTATATTAGAAGTGTTTGTTTTTCATATATACTGGTCTCACTTTGACCTGCTTTAATTAAGCTTCAGATTGAGAAGGAGAGGGGCTGCAGAGTGGGGTAAAAAGGGAAGAAAAAGGCAGGGATTATGAAGATGTGGTGTTCAAAGAGCACGGTTTGGATAGGCGAGCATTCCACAGTACGTCTGCTGCGCTGGGACAGGAGAGGTGCCACTGCCCGCAGAAATTGATGGGGGGCAGGGATGGGTGTTAGCAAATGGCCGTAATTACTGGATTCTGTAACACCGAATGCACTCCCCCTAGAAAAAGGTTTTGAACTATTGTCACTCTTTTAAGCCTTAGAAAAACTAGTTGAGACTGATTTCTCATCTTGTATTCCTTCTCCTCTTGCTATAAAGAAGAGATTACACATTTAAGAAAAAAAAAAAGGAAAGGTCAGAGGATAATTATCACAAAGGTTTATGTGAAAGAGTTGAAGGAGAGACCTGTGGTGCATGGATGTTACATGGGATGCATTATCCACCCTAAAGTTTAGGAGGGTGGGGCTGAGGTACAGATTCCCTCCATCATACAGGGCCAGCCTTCCACTTCTGCCGCCGCCTCCACCCACCACCACCACCACCACCAAGAGATGCATTTAAAATTATTGACTACTAGTGCTTCTTCCATTTGGCTTAAAGATGGAGTGGGGGAAGTTCAGAGAAAATCTGAAAGTTTATTATTTCTTCCCCCACTCACTGGAATGTGTCAGCAGTATGCCTGCTTTAAATATCAGTAACTAGTACTAAGATTTATGATCTTAAATACACTTTTAATTCACACTAAATATAATCCAGTGGGGCTTTGCCTATTTTTTTGACTCAGAGCTGACTTGTTAGACCATTGTGATATCAAGTATTACAGAGAGTCCCTTATCAATTTTAACTAGTTCTCTAGATTATTTGACTTCAGTTTCTCTGCCTTCAGAGAAGTTTGACATCAGTTCCTTTCACAAGCGTTTTCTAGCCTGAAGGTCAGCACTGGTGTATTTTTCAGAAATTGATGCTTCAGATGAATGCTAAGCACAAAGCAGAAGAAGTCGAAGATGAAACAGTGGAGCTTGATGTGTCAGATGAAGAGATGGCTAGAAGGTAACCGTCCTGCGCAGCAGCTTTCTAATCTGGACCAAGCATTCATTGGCTCTCCCAGGAATGCTTCTCTTACCCCACAGTCCACGGCAGCTTTCAAGGGAGTCCCCCTAGTAGGAAGATGACTGTGATCAGCCTTCTCTTAATGGCCTGCAGGGGCCGCAGACCTGTCTCAGGCTGCCAGTTGAGAGCCCATTTCCAGAGCTGCTGGAAATGTGTATTTTTAAATGTACATCTCAATTTATTTAGGGTAATGCAAACACCAAAATGGCAAGGAATTTAATCACTCTTGGAGAAGTTCATAAATTGTTAAATCAGATGGTTTCTTTTAATCATAGTTTTCTTTTTCTTAATCTTTTTTATTGCATATTTGGTCTGATATTCTTGACAAGGTTTGATTCCTACCTTTTTATTTGAAATTAAACGTGCTGTCTATCCTCTTGACAGATATGAGACCTTGGTGGGGACAATTGGGAAAAAGTTTGCCAGAAAGAGAGACCATGCCAATTACGAAGAAGATGAAAATGGAGACATAAAACCGATTAAAGCAAAGAAGATGTTCTTAAAGCCCCAGGATTAAGATGGATGCCTTAAGCGATGGACCATGGGTGCTTGATGGAAGTCAGCAGCACATCTGGAGCTCATCCCGATAGCGTCTCTATAGTTATTAATACTGTAACGTTTACTTTGTAAAGAGATGTATCATTTTGGAACCATGCTGTTTAAAAAAACAGATGTGTGATGGATGTTGTACATCCTTTGCTTCATGGTATTCATTCATAAATTTTTAGCCCCTGATCTACAAATGTATATGTTTTTACAGGGCTGCTTCCTGAAGTTTTTTTGACCTCGGGTTTATCGTAATATAGTTCTCTAGTCACTGACCTTGAATTGACTCATATAAATTACTGCCAATGTTTAAATTGCCCTTATGTTTATATTTAAATTATTATGTCAAGCCAATTCATACATATAGTTTGGAATCAAATATTCTAAGAATTTATTATATACATTTATCAAGAATAAATATGCCTCTCCAGGCTTAAGTGTTTACGTGCTCCCAGGTCATTGTCAGTTTATGGTATTGTGTTGTGTTATTTAAAGCATTGAATTAATAGAAAAAAATTGCTCTGTAATAAAAACCTGCTTTCACATACTTTTTATATTTTCTTGTACTTTCAAATAACAATTTTAGTCTAATTCAGTAATATAACTTTTTTCCAAATAGTAACTTTAAAAAACAGCCATTGGTCAGAATATAGTGATGTATGAGGTTGAACCATAAGAAATTGCCTTTTACAGGTCAAAAACAACCATTAGTTTCTTACGGTAAAGCCCAATAGAATTTACCACTGACCAATGGCACCATCTCCTAGTCTGAACTCTATTCTAAATGCTAAGTATAGAAAGAAGCACATAGAATTAAGTGTGTGTATGTGTGTCTGTCTGTCTGGAGATAAGTACCTAGGACTTCTGAGAACTACTGATTTAATTTTGCTCCCAGGAAATGAATGAGGTACATGTCTCCTCTCTCCTCAAATCTCTGTAAGGTTTTATTGCTTTGTGACCTCGGTTCTCTGGTGAGTTACGAGAAAAGATAGGAATTCGAAGTTAATCTGGCTTTTTTTTTTTTTTTTCATTGTGAATATGAGAATGATGCACCTCCCAACTCTGGGAGGTAACAAGAAGTTCTTCTCCATGCCTTACTACCACCACAATCCATGGACTTACTACATGTCTCATGTACCTGTCTGCACAGTACAACTTCTAACTGACAAACTCATTTCACCATAAAAGAAGTCGGGTAATGGGGGCTTATGCCTCGAATGCACTGGTCTTAGCATATCCCCCATCACCCAGGAACAGGGGGCATAATAGGACGATGGAATGGGCTGCTGAAGACTCAGTTATGGCACTGGGTAGAATACAACCCCATCTGACAAATGTAACATATGCTTTGAGTGACCACTCCATGGGACTGTTCTTGGTCAGAATGCACAGTCTGGAATCAAGCAGAGGTAGATGGAGTGGTCCCACTCATGGGTGATTTGTTTCCTGCTTCTAGCAACTCCTCGGAGACATCACCAGCACCAACCACCCTGTACTCATTCAGACATCTGTCCAGCGCCTTGGCCACAGGGCTCCCCCACCCAACCCAGAGACACTGATATTAACAGGATAACAACTTACTGTCAGAGGTCCGAGTTTTGGCTCTTTGGGGCCCCTCCAAAGTTTCAAAAATTGAACAGTTTCCCTCTCTTCCCTAGGAGTGGCAGCTTCCTGCATGATATTTCAGTGTTTTCCTTTTGCCTCATTTAGTTCTTCCATACCCACTTAACAATTCATAATATTTAATTTTCTTTGTTAAAATAAGGGTGACTTTTAATCTCCTGACTAGATTTTAACTGTTACCGACATCCTAAAGCAATGATATCTGAAATCATGGGTTTGCTAAGCTTAAAATGCTTATTTTTCTAATCTGCATTCAAGTATATAATGATTAAAGTTGAAATGTTTATCTGTCTACAACCTCCTGGAAGTTATCTCATGAATCCAGGAATTAGTATGCACTTTTTAAAAAACACTGCCTCGATATTTTAATGCCCTTTGACTCGGTTGGCAAGTCATCCCGTTCATCCCCTTAGTTGCCAATTTACTGTCCTCTAGGGTAGGGCCCATATCTTATTTCATTTGTCCTGTGCCTAGCAAGGAATATGGCCTATATTGAAGCTTTCAGTAAACATTTCTTCTGTAAGTGAATGAATGGCAGAATGATTTAGAAACCAACTGGCTCACAAAGACTATTTAAACCATAGTACTGAACAAAGACCAAAGGAGAAAAGCAAAGGCTATCGATTCTGAGCTTGCTATAGCAAAGGAGTCAGCCGCCATCACTAGCATTTGCGCAGACTCAAAGGCAGGCAGAGGAATGCAAAAGATTTAAGACCCGCGGAAGAGAAGGCTCAGGTGTGCTCTGATTGGACGGTTGGCATGAAGACGCTGGAGATAAGGTATCTACGTGCAGGGCACCCTGTGTGATAGGTAAGAGGTACATGTTTGACTTTCTCTAGTTAGTCCTAAGTTGAAAGCAAGGGCAAAATTAGGGAAGCTGTCAGTTAATTAAGTCCTGACCATCTGCGGCCAATTGTTACAGAAATTATTTACCTTCCAAGGTAGCAATCCGGCTTCCCACAAGTGTGATTTGTATAGCAATCTGGCTTCCTGCAAGTGTGGTTTATGTAGCAGGCTGGATTCCTGGGTTGCTTACTGTAAATAGGAGTTGGTTTCTTGGGCAGGTTGCTACAGGTTATGGGTCAACATTCTATTTTTATATATGGTCCGGTCATTGTATATTCAGTTTCTCAGTCCTCAGGTTTATTTCTAATCATAATATGCAATGTTTGATCGTGTCTATGAAAATGTGCACCCAACTTAATAGGAAAACGCCACTAATGGGATCAGGAATGTTTGTGGCTCTAGCCATGAGCAGAAGTACCTATTCTGGAGGCAAGCACTGCAGCAGTTAGCACCACAGAGACAAAGCCCACAAATCAAGGGAACTTTCACTATCCCAGATCTTGGGGGGAAAAACTGAATACCACATGGATATAAAATCCAGTTTAACAGATAACCATTGTTTCACGCCAATATACTTATGCAGTCACTGACATTCCCATTGGTTGTTGAACTTAATCTAAGTGGGCTGTTGGGGGAAAGAGATGATGTAGCTATAATGGTAGTTTCAAGAAAATCCCTAGAGAACTCTCGCTTTTTACTATGTCTTTTATAAAGGTATCAGTTTCCTCCCCTTGCCTGCTGAGACACATTTTCCCAGTCTTGGCCTCAGAGAATACACAGATGCCTTATCATCTGAGTCCAGGGTGTCTTGGCAGCCTCTTAAAGAGAGACTGGAGTCTGACCTCCCTATAGAAATATCCTTGCATAAGCAGTTTATTAAAATTATTTGATGATTCTGTAAGTTCCTGTAGAGCTATAAGCTCTACTACACCAGGTTTACATTTTAATTTTAATCGTTATGAAAGCCAGAATCTTACCTTGTTCAGTTCTGTTTGGGAAAAAAAAATCATTTGCACAGAGAGGTCACTGCTTTTCAAACCAACAGCTAATATTATATACCAGAGTTTCCTTCCAATATATTTTGCTTGTTTTTTGGGGTGGCTTTGTGTTTTCATTTTCCCCAGGGAAAAGATGCGCTGGGTTTCAGGATACTCATGATGTAAGAGTTCCTGGACTCATTCATGAAAGTTGCACTGATCTCTGTAAGATATGTTTGATCTGGATGGTATCTCTTGCTAATATCTCTTTCATCAGCATTGTCTGGATGGAAGAAAACTGCCTGCAGATGAGAGCAGGGGTGACCCTACATAATTGCAAAATTGTGGCAGGATCTAACAGGACCATTGAGGTCATGGAAATGACAATCTGCCAAATATTAGCAGACTGCATGTTACTGTGACATCCCTCCCTCCTCTCCCGATCATGGCAGGTTCTCACCTCCACCACTCTTCTGTGACCTCTGCTCTGATCCCTGTACCTGATGGATAGTTCATCATGTATAACACCTGTGTCAAACAAACACTCTCCCTGAACCGAATCCTTCCTGCTTTCACCTCAGAGTCTCATTTAACCTCACAGGAATGGCCACAAGTCAAACATAGAGAATGACGCAGGAACAGGTCTGCAGTTCAAACCCTAGAGCAGTTTGTAGAGTCCATGAGAACAGAAAACGAGTTATGTCAGGAGGGTGAGGCACAAAGCCACACTTGACTATCTGAGCTCCTATCAGGCATTCAGTCAACAAGTTAGCAGATAATGACGGGAACAGGACATTACCTGCAGGAAAATAAAGCAAGGTGGAAGCAGCTGCTCCGATGGATGCTCCCCAAAAGAGTAACCATTGTGACGGCCATGTGGTAGAGACCTGTCTTTAAATGCCAAGAACATTTGGGACATCATTCACTGTAATGATGATAATAATAACAACTCAGTAATACATGTTGAGTTTTGACACCGGGCCAGGCACTGAATTATGGGTGAGGGATGTAAAGTATTGCCTTCATTTTACCCGTGAAGAAACAGAGGCACAGAGACATTTGGTACACCCAATGTCACACAGCTTTTAAGTGATAGAATCAGGATTTGAACCCGGATCGGCTGACTACAAAGCCTCTGCTCTCTCTGTCATGCTGTTTCCGGACCAAACCAAGGGTCGAGCTACTTATTCTCGCAGCCCTATAACAACATGCAGATGAACTGGGAGAGAATCGAGTTTTTATTTCTGTAACCAGTTACAGGGAGAAGGCCTGGAAATTATCCCCAGACCAACTCAAAACTACAAAGTTTTCCAGAACTTATATACCTTCTAAGCTATATGTCTACATGTAAGTGTTCATTCATCTAAAGATGTAAGTGATTAACTTCTTTTAATCTATAACTAAGATCTGAGTCCTGAAGCTTTTCCTCTGGAACCTCAGTAAATTTACTTAATCCACATGGGTCCAGGTGCTGGGGTGAATACCCTTGTCTTGTCTCCTGCTAAATCATGGAGGTTTGGGGAGTTTCTTTAGTCCCCAATAAAGCTTGTTTGTGGAGGCCTGGAGAGTTTCTTTGGACCCCCCAATAAAACTTACTTACACCTAAACGGGTCCCGTTAAGAATTCCTTCATTATCCTGTCATGCTTCAAGGCCCAGGAAAGGCCCAGGCAAAGCTCTTGATGGGCTTTTGTGACAGTCCAGCCTTTGCAGAAGGGCACGGGCTCTCTCAGCTTTTAATATTTAATGGAACCACTCGGTCAGTGCTGAAACCGTTGTTATGGAGGCCTGCGTTAGTAAGACCTGGCCTGCCACAATGTGGTGAAGAAAGCAAAAGAAAATAACTGGAAAACAGGTATAAAACCTGGCCCCATAAAACTGTTTTTTTGTTTGTTTGTTTGTTTGTTTGTTGTTTGTTTGTTTTCTCCAAACAGAATCTTTCAGAATCCTATTGTTCTGGCAGGTATTTTTTAATATTTCCTTCTTATAAATTTCCTTTTTATAGATGATATGCATTAAATTGACATGAACAATCAATCTTAGACACAAGAGATTGTTTTTATAAATAGGATCTCCTCAATATTAGTGATCCCATATTAAGGAAGATTGCACACATGAACCAACGGTAACCAAAAATAATTTGAAAAGCAATTATTTAGTGAGAGCTCACTTGGAATATAACTATATGTCATCATGTATTTATTTAAGTCATATTCTATGAAATATCCTATTTGAAAGCAAGGACACCCTTTGGTTCCAACCCCAGATTACTCATGCAGTACTTTGTAAAAAGGAGGTGTTGGCTGGGCGCGGCGCCTGTAATCCCAACACTTTGGGAGGCCAAGGTGGGCAGATCACTTGAGGTCAGGAGTTCAAGATCAGCCTGGCCAACATGGCAAAACCCTGTCTCTACTAAAAATACAAAAGTTAGCCAGAGCAAGATTCCATCACACACACACACACACACACACACACACACACACACACAGAGTATGTGTTTGATAGATAATAGTGAATTGAATGAAAATATCTTTGTATTTACCCAACTTCACATAAATGTTTTCAGTGAGTCTCTTCTGTGAATTCATTTAACAAATATTGGACCCCTCAGAGGTTTTTCATGTTTCACTGTTTTCCAAGGTAATCCTTTCTGACAGCATATATTCACAAACTCAACCTCTTCAGTTGTTCAAGGCTCAAGAGTAATGGAGTAGAATTTCAGTATTTCCCCCAGAGACCAGCTTTGTGAAATTCGTAGTTTGGTACGTACTGCTCCCCTCTGGTTGAATCCTGGCACCAGACTCGATTCCCTTCTGTCACGCAGAAGGTGCGAGGCAGTTAAGGTGGTTTCTTCCCAGAAATTAGAGTTCGTTTTATCTGGTAAGGTCTAGCTAGGGAGATTTCCAGGCAGAATGTTAAACATGACAGATAGCTTTCTCTGGCTTCCTATGGTAAAATACAACATAGAAAGGAACTGTTTCATTTTTCAGCAGAATTTCAAGAAATGTTGAGGCCCTAAGGTAGTCTTTCTATACTAGCAATCAGAAAGTTTTCAATGTCAGAAAATTCAAAGATCGAATCCAGCATATTGTCAGCAAAATTTGGTCTAAGGATAAATATTGAGGTAAATCCTCAAATGAAATGCAACTGTTAAACCATTTTTTGAGATGTCAGAGAGATTTAAGAATGTGCTTCCTAGACCCTTCTTGCTAAAAGAGATTTCATGAATCTTAAGGGCATTGTCATTAATTTGGGGGATAGTTCGTTATGCAGCGATACATAATTTAAACACCAACTTTTAAATGTTTGCCAATCTTAAGTGTACAACGTGTAGCATCTCAGTGTTACTTCATTTGCATTTATCTGACACTAACACGCTTGAGAAGCTTTACATTAATCCCTGTGAATTCCCCCCACACCCAGCATTGAATGACAAAGTTTGAAGGGGAAAAAAAGTTTCTCTGAATTAGCCAGGATAATTCAGAGAAATAATAATAAATCAACAACAGGAGATAAACTATAGTGCAGATACTGCTGGAGAGAAATTTCAAGGGAAGAAAATAATTCCAGAATGTTAGGTTGCCTGCCTGGCACTGGTGCACCTTATAGAAGATAGTGGCAACATTGTACCTGCTTTCAAGAGAACCCTTGTTCAACGGATTATGGCCTCTTTGCCCTTGATTCTAGGAAAATTGGTCTCTGGATTGTTTGAAAGTACAGCTCAAAATGGCCAAATGCACAAGTCTGAGGTTGCTTCTCTCACCACCAGCAAAAGTGGCAGCAGTACCTGAGAGGCTCCAACAGAAATCTAACAGGAAACCACAGGATCTTAAGTTTCACTGGTGAAAGGAAGTGAGATTGAAATCTAGCCTCATGATGAGAGAGGGGTATTAAGGCTGGGGATGGCAGAGGGCTTAAAACACCTGGGCAACATGGTGAAACCCCATCTCTACAAAAAATACCAAAAAGTTAGCTAGGCATAGTGGTGCGCACCTGTAGTCCCAGCTACCCAGGAGGCTGAGGTGAGCCTGGAGAGGTCGAGGCTACAGTGAGCCGTGATTGAGCCACTGCACTCCAACCTGGGCAAGAGTAAGACCCTGTCTCAAAACAAAAAAAAAACCAAACCAAACAAAACATAACATAACAAACAAACAAATAAAAAACATCCTCCAGCACTCATGGATTAACAGCTAATCATTTTTAAATCTGAAATTGGATATTTCCAATATTTATGCCTTGGAGCAGTAGAGCTACACTAAGAAATGCCTGTGCTTACTTCGCTTCACAGATAAAGAGATTACAAAGAAAAAACAGAAAGCCACTACATATATACCAATAATTTCAAATGTGGGAGGAAGTAATAATTATGAAACTAGTAAGAGCTCTTTCTCAAATATGAATTATGCATATTGGAAACTCATTGGTTTTAATACATAAAGTGCTAGCATTAGTAGTCTTATTCCAAAAATTCTAATTCATGTAAAATTAATTCTTAGAATAAAAATTCAAATACAAACTAACTCATTTTCCATTTCCTTGATGAAGAGTATTTTTACTCTTAAAAAGAAAAAAGAGAAGAAGAGAAGGAAAAGGAAGAGACGGGGAAGGATGGAAAGTTTTTTCTTCATTGAAAAGGAGCCAAGGAAGAGATGGGCTTCAAGTTGAAGATTTTAACAGTAACACTTTTAAAATATCGGAAGCCGGGCGCAGTGGCTCACGCCTGTAATCCCAGCACTTTGGGAGGCCGAGGCAGGTGGATTGCCTGAGGTTGGGAGTTTGAGACCAGCCTGACCAACATGGAGAAACCCCATCTCTACTAAAAATACAAAATTAGCCAGGCGTGGTGGTGCATGCCTGTAATCCCAGCTACTTGGGAGGCTGAGGCAGGAGAATCGCTTGAACCTGGGAGGCAGAGATTGTGGGGAACTGAGATTGCACCATTGCACTATAGCCTGGGCAACAAGAGTGAAACTCCATCTCAAAAAAGAAATAAAAATAAATAATAAATAATAAAATAAAAATATCAGGACCAAATCTTTACCTTATAGGTCTCTTTTATGTTAAAGCTCTGTCAACTGGCAAAACAAATTAATGTTGTTTTTTGTCAGCATTTAAGTATTTATTTGCATGCAATAAGATACACCCATTTTAAGTCCAAGGTTTAATGAGTTTTGACAAATGCATTCACCTGTGTAGCTATTCCCATAATCAAGACATAGAATGTTCCCATAATCCCTGGATTTCCCTCTTGCCTCTCTGTTGCCAATTGCAGACCCTCTATCCTAGGCACCCACTGATCTGCTTCTATCGTATTATATTAGCTTTGCCTATTCTAAAATTTCGTATAAATGAAATCTTACAGTATGTTGTTTTTCTAACTGACTTCTTTTACTCAGCATGATGTTTTCCTATTTATCCATGTTGTTGCGTGTTTCCGGAGTTTTACTCCTTTTATTGCCGATTAGTATTCTATACCACCACTGTACAAAATGTATTTTGTCCATTTATCAGTTGATGGTCATTTGGTTGTTTCCAGTTTCCCTCTATTAAAAATAAAATGGTATAGACATCTGTATATAAGTGCTTATGAAAACCTATTTTCATTTATCTTGGATTAGTATCTAGAAGTGCAATTGTTGGATCTTACGATGTGTACTTATTTGTATAAGAAACAAACTTTTCCAAAGCGAGTATGCCCTCCTAGACTCCCATCCTCAACATATGAGAGTTCTGCTTGCTCCTCATCCTCATCAGCATTTGGTGTTGTCAGTTATATTTGATACTAGCTATTGCAGTTTTACTTCATAGTGGTTTAATTTGCATTTCCCTTTTGAACAGTACTGTTGAATGAACATCTTATCCTACACTCGTTGGCTATTCTGTAACTTCTATTGTAAAGGGTCCGTTCAAATATTTGCCAATTTAAAAAAATCCAATTGTGTGCCTTCTTGTTAATTTTCAAGTATTATTTAAATATTTTGGATAGTTAAGTTTTGTCAGACATGTATTTCCAAAAATTTTTTCCCTAGATCATAGCTTGCCTTTTCATAATCTCAATGTTATCTCTCCAAAGGCAGAAAGTTTTAATTTGATGAAGCCTGATTTGTCAGGATTTTTTATGATGTATATTTTGTTTCTTAACTTTGCCCACCTCAAGGTTATGACAGTTTTCTTCTAAAAAGTGTATAGGTTTAACTTTTACGTTTATGTCTACAATTTATTTACAGTTTATTTATGTTTATGGTATAAGTAAAGGGCTGAGATTCCTGGTTTGGTTTTGTTTTGTTTTCATACAAATGTTCCGTTGCTCTAGTGCTACTGGTTAAAACACTATACTTTTCCCTACTGATTATCCTTGGTACTGATTATACTGCTGTGGATTTATTTCTGGACACTCTATTCTGCTCCATTTATCTGTATGTCCATTCTTACACTAATATTTACCTATCTTGATGACTGCAGCTTTATATTAAGTCTTGAACTGCAGCAGTGTATTTATCCAACTTTGTCCTTTTGTTTTGAGTGCTCTAGGTAATTTACAATTTCATGTGTGTGTGTGTATACACACACATATATATACACACATGTATATATACACACATATATACACAGAGTGATAACTTCTCATTATCACAAGGACAGCACCAAGCTATTCTTGACAGAATCCACCTCCATGACCCAAACACCCCCCACCAGGCCCAATCTCAAACACTGGAAATTACATGTCAACATGAGATTTGGAGGGACATACATCCAAGCTGTGTCAGTGGCATCTAGAAAAGCGTTAATCAATGGAGTATGGCTTTTCCCCCTTGATTCAGGGAAATTGACACCTAGATTTTTAGAAATTACCAAATTTACAAGGTTGCTTCTATCTAATGTGACACTGGCACCTGAGAATCTTTGGCACTGAAATCAGAAGTATTGTTGGTTAGAAGTGAGGTTGAAATCTTCTGCTGTGGTGGTGGAGGCCACAGGGATCAATAACAAGAATGGTACCAGCCTGGGATTGGATAGGCAATTGCTGGGCAGATGTCCTCACAGAAGTATTTTTGTGTAAGGTTGTGATGGCCTCTGTGCAAGGTCGTGGTTTTTGCAGAGTGTTTGTGATAGTTTTGTTTCGTTTTTTGTTTTTTATTTTAATCAGGCCAGAGTGTTTGTGATAGTTTTTTCAGGGCACTTAGTCAATGAAAACCCTCCCTTCTTGACCTTTCCCAGTTCTGTCAGGATTTTCTTTTTTTTATTTTTTGAGACAGAGTCTTGCTCTGTTGCCCAGACTGGAGTGTAGTGGCACGATCTCGGCTCACTGCAACCTCCGCCTCCTGGGTTCAAGCCATTCTCCTGCCTCAGCCTCCGGAACAGCTGGGATTACAGGTGCACGCCACCAGGCCCGGCTAATTTTTGTATTTTTAGTAGAGAGGGGGTTTCACCATATTGGTCAGGCTGGGCTCGAACTCCTGACCTCCTGATCCGCCTGCCTTGGCCTCCCAAAATGCTGGGAATACAGCGTGAGCCACCACGCCCGGCAGGATTTTCTTAACTGAAGTGACTCCAATGATTCTGACAACTTTCACATTCCCCCCTTTTTATCAAGATACTTCTTTAAAAGCATCACTGATCAATCATGTGTAGTTAGATTTTGATTGTCTCTTGGTGCCGGGATGGACCTCTCCTGGGTTGTTGGTATGGTTCCACATTGGAAGGAGTGATTGGCAGTTAGGGGTCAGTGTCAAAACCCTTTAGCCACATTTGAGCAACAGGAAAGGTTTGAAAGAAGTGATTCTCAGACTAAGTCTATCTGGAGCCCACTATTAAGTTTAATTTTCTCTGTACCATAGTCTTTTGCTATCACCTCAAAGTGCTGGGCCAGCAGTATTTTTTTAAGGAGGTGTACTTCTGCAAAAGTTTAACACATAACAAATGCAAAGTTTAAAAAGAGAAAATGCAAAATTAATAGTAACATGAACATGTTAGAGTGCAGTGGCACGATCACAGCTCACTGCAGCCTCTCCCTTTCCGGGCTCACCTCAGCCTCCCAAGTAGTTGGGACTACAGGTGAACACCACCACACTCAGTTAACTTTTTTTGTATTTTTTGTAGAGACAGGGTTTCACCATGTTGTTCAGGCTAGAGAAGGGTGTTTTTAAGCGCTCTGCCATCCCCAGCCTTAATACCTCAGCTTTCTCTGCCTCATCATGAGGCTAGAAGATTTCAACCTCACTTTCTTTCACCAGTAAGACTTAAGATCCAGTGGTTTCCTGTTAGATTCCTGCTGGATGCTCTCAGGTACTGCTGCCACTTTTGCTGGTGGTGACAGAAGCAATCTCAGACTTGTGCGTTTGGCCATTCTGAGCTGTACTTTCAAAAAATCCAGAGGCCAAGTTTTCTAGAATTAAGAGGATAGAGGCCATAATCCGTTAAACAAGTCTTCTCGTGAAAGCAAGTACAATGTTGCCACTATCTTCTATAAGGTGCACCAGTGCCAGCAGGCAACCTAACATTCTGGGATTATTTTCTTACCTTGAAATTTCTTTCCAGCAGTATCTGCACTATAGTTTATCCCCTGTTGTTGATTTCCTATTGTTTCCCTGAATTATCCTGGCTAATTCAGAGAAACATTCCCCTCCAAACTTTGTCATTCAATTATGGGAGGTGAGGGGAATTCACAGGGATTCATGTAAAGCTTCTCAAATTCATTAGTAGTCAGATAAAAGGAATGAAGGAACATTGAGATCCTATACCTTGTACACATAAAATTGGCAAACATTTAGAAATTGGTATTTTAGTTATGTATTGCTGCAAAACAAACTATCCCCCAAATTAATGACAATATCAGATATTCACCTAAGTAAATACTTTAAAATTAAATATATGGGTATTTTATCAATAACTCAGAAGACTTATTCAACCAACAATATTAAATTAGCCATATGTATAAGTTACACAAATAAATACCATTCTATCTTTCAGAGGGGCTTATAGTTTTATTTTATTTTATTTTTATTATTTTATTTTATTTTTTGAGATGGAGTCTCTCTCTGTCACCTAGGCTGGAATGCAGTGACTTGACCTTGGCTCACTGCAGCCTCTGCCTCCTGGGTTTAAGTGATTCTCCTGCCTCAGCCTCCTGAATAACTGGGATTACAGGCATACACTACCACACCTGGCTAATTTTTGTATTTTTAGGAGGGACGGGGTTTCACCATGTTGGCCAGGCTGGTTTCAAACTCCTGACCTCAGGTGATCTGTCCACCTTGGCCTCCCAAAGTGCTGGGATTACAGGCATGAGCCACTGCATCCAGCCAGGGGCTTATAGTTTTATAACCTTAAGACAGCTAGCAGAGACAAATATAAAACTATCTGACCAGTAAATCCAGGCAAAAATGTATGTGGACAATTTTAAAGACATTTCTATTTTTTTAATCAATAATGTAAAAACCAGCTTATTCGTTAAAGATTTACTTCAGCCACATGAACTGAAAGCTATTTGGGTTGATTACTATATATTTTTAAAATTTTTAGGAAGGCTCATTTATTTGAACCTATCTGAATAGAATTCCCTAAGGGATTTCTGGCCAACTACACCAAATTTTACGATGTACACACACATACAGCATAATAAATGTACATATGCATAAACACACCTAAGTGTATGTAGGTACATACACACACACAAGGATCTTAGAGCTCTTTAATTTTAGAATTTTAGTCATGAAATAGTAATATAAACTCTCTAGTTTGTAAAAGATAATTGAATCAAAATTTATTTCTGACAAAATGGGACAAGCTCATATGGCCAAATTTTAATTGCCCTGATAGGTAATCTAATGAAGGCTGTGAACCAAATTTTTGATTAAAGCAGCTTCCATAGCAGTTTGACCTCTTAAAAAGACATTTTTTTACCCTTTTATTACTTCTCAGTTTCAAATGAGTTTATAGTTTAATTATTAATGTTTGTATTAATATTTTAACTAGGACTGCCTGAATTCTATAAAAAACAAAATTTCCCTGTGGCCTTGAATTTTTAGTAACAAATCTATCTTGTTAGCTCCTCTAGTTTTTTTGATCAGTCAGTGCAGGTGGGGATATAATTAAGCAGCAGGATTTTTTGCTTTTTCTGGCTCCTGTACAGCACACAAAGTCACTTTTATATCAAACAGCAGTACCATGTATTATTACTCTGAGCTCAAGATTTTGACCAGTCTGATCTGAGAGCCTTTTATGAGCATTTATCAGGTTCTTTTTCTCTTAGACTATCAATCCTTCAATTAACAATTCCATCACCCTAAGCAATTGTTAGTGAGGCAAACCCACATTTACATTTCCAAAAGGTATCTAGGTTGTTGGTTGCCATGGAGCTGTTAGAATTTGCAAAGACATTAATTTGGAATCCCTTTAAGACTTTTTAACAAAAATCGTGGCTGAAGTGAAATAAGCAGTGAGTTTTATCTCAACACCAGCAGAAAAGTCAACAGTTTCAAAGTAGGAATGGGGAAAAAAAGAAAGAACTTGGGAGGCTGAGGCAAGTCGATGGTTTGAGCTCAGGAGTTCGAGACAAGACAGGGAATATGGTGAAATCCCATCTCCACAAAAAAGTACGAAAATTAGCCAGGCATGGCTGCACATACCTGCAGTCCCATCTACTGAGGAGACAGGTGGGAGGATTGCCTGAGCCTGGGAGGTCAAGGCTGCAGTGATGTATGTTCATCACACCACTGTACTCCAATCTGGGTGACAAAGTGAGACCTTGTCTCAAAAAAACAAAAACAAACAAACAAAAACTTAGAAGGTTCTACATGTTACATGTGTAGTCAGTTTCTTTTTCCTCAGAGTTTTCGATTTGTGTGTGAGGGGGGTTACATAACAGGCATATATATTTATAGGCTACATAAGATATTTTGATACAGACATACAATGCATGGTAATCACACAGGGTAGATAGAGTATCCAACACCTCAAATATTTATCCTTTCTTTGTGTTACAAACAATCCAATTATATTCTTTTAGTTATTTTTAAATGTACAATAAATTATTCTTGACTATAGATTGTCCTGTTCTTTTCTTGACTATAGATTATTCTTGACTACAGATTGCCCTGTTCATTGCCCTGAGTCTTTTGTGGTTCCATATACATTTTAGGATTTTTTTTTTCTGTTTCTGTGAAGAATGTCATTGCCCTGTTGTACCATCAAATACTAGATCTCATTCATTCAAACCGTATTCTTGCAGGCATTGACTATCCCCCTCCCACCACCACATTACACTTACCAGACTCTGATAACCATCATTGTACTCTCTATCTCCATGAGTTCGATTGTTTTAATTTGTTTAGCAGCCACAAATAAGTGAGAACATGTGAAGTCTGCCTTTCTGTGCCTGGCTTATTTCACCTAACATAATGACCTTCCAATTCCATCCATGTTGTTGCAAATGACAGAATCTGATTCTTTTCTATGGCTGAATATTACTGCATTGTGTACATGTATCGTATTTTCTTTACCCATTTTCCTGTTGATGGACACTTAGGTTGCTTCCAAATCTTAGCTATTCTGACTAGTGCTTTAATAGATACGGGAGTGCAGATATCTCTTTGATATACTGATTTCCTTTCTTTTGTATATATACCTGGAAGTGGGATTGGTGAATCATATAGTAGCTCTATTTTTAGTTTTTTTTGAGGAATCTCCAAACTGTTCTCCATAGCAGTTGTATTAATTTACATTCCCACCAACAGTGTATGATGGTTCCCTTTTCTCCGTATCCTCACCAACATTTGTTATTGCCTGTCTTTTGGATAAAAATAATTTTAACTGGGATGAAATGATACCTCAATGTAGTTTTTATTTGCATTTCTCTGATGATCAATGAGGTTGAGTGCCTTTTATATGCCTGGTTGCCATTTCTATAACTTCTTTTGAGAAATTTCTATTCAGATATTTTCCCCATTTTTAATCAAATTATCAAATTTTTTTCTATTGATTTGTTTGAGCTCCTTATAAATTCTGGTTATTAATTCCTTGTCAAATGCATAGTTTGCAAATATTTTTTTCATTCTGTGGGTTGTCTTTTCACTTGTTGATTGTATTCTTTGCTATGCAGAAGCTTTTTCAATTAATGTGATTTGTCCATTTTTCTTTGATTTCCTGTGCTTATGGGATATTGCTCAAGAAATCTTTGCACAGTCCAATGTCTTGAAGGGTTTTTGTAAAGTTTTCTTGTAGTAGTTTTATAGTTTGAAGTCATGGTTTTAAGTCTTTAATCCATTTTTATTTTATTTTTGTATATGTGGGAGACAGGAGTCTAGCTTCATTCTTCTGCATATAGATATCCAGCTTTCCTGGCACCATTTATTGAAGAGATTGTTTTCTCCCCAATGTATATTCTTGGCATCTTTGTCAAAAATGAGCTCACTGTAAATGTACAGATTTATTTCTGGTTTCTCTAACCTGTTCCACTGGTCTGTGTGTCTGTTTTTGTGCCAGTACCATGTTGTTTTGGTTACTGTAGCTCTGTAGTATAATTTGAAGTGAGATAATATGATTACTCCAGTTTGGTTCTTTTTGCTCAGGATAACTTTGGCTATTCTGAGTCTTTTGTGGTTCCATATACATTTTAGGATTTTTTTCTGTTTCTGTGAAGAATGTCACTGGTATTTTGATAGAGATTGCATTGAATCTGTAGATTGCTCTGAGTAGTATGGACTTTTTAACAATATTTATTCTTGCACTCCATTAACATGGAATAACTTTCTTTTTTTATCCTCTTCAATTTCTTTCATCAATGTTTTATAATTTTAATTGTAGATATTTTTCACTTCTTTGATTAAGTTTTTTCCTATTTAATTTTATTTGTAGCTATTGTAAATTAGATTACTTTCTTGATTTGCTTTTCAGATTATTTGCTCTTCACATATAGAAATACTACTAATTTTTTATGTGAATTTTGCATCCTGTACTTCTACTGAATTTATCACTTCCAATAGATTTTTTGTGAAATATTTAGGTTTTTCCAAACACAAGATCATATCATCTGTAAACCAGAATATTTTTTTCCAATTTGGATCCCCTTTATTTCTTTCTCCTGTCTGATTGCTGCAGCTGAAACTTCCAGTATTATGTTGAACAACAGTGATGAAAGTGGGCATCCTTGCCTTGTTCCAGATCCTAGAGGAAAAGCTTTCAGTTTTTCCCCATGCAGTAAGATACTAGTTGTGGGTCTGTGGTATATGGTTTTTATTGAGCTGAGGTATGTTTCTTCTGTACCCAGTTTTTTTTAGGGTTTTTATCAGAAAGGATGTTGAATTTTATCAAGTACTTTTTCAGTATAAATTGTAATAGTCATATGGATTTTGTCCTTTGTTCTGTTGATATAATGTATCATATTGATTGATTTGCATATGTTGAACAATCCTTGCTTCCCTAGGATAAATCCCACTTGGTCATGATGAATGATCTTTTTAATGTGTTGTCCAATTTGGTTTGCTAATAGTTAGTTTAGAATTTTTGCATCAATAGTCATCAGGAATATATTAGCCTGTAGTTAGTTTTTCTTTCTTTCTTTCTTTCTTTCTTTCTTTCTTTCTTTCTTTCTTTCTTT
>NW_012103920.1:1097140-1110086 GCF_000951045.1 Mandrillus leucophaeus
TTTCTTTCTTTCTTTCTTTCTTTCTTTCTTTCTTTCTTTCTTTCTTTTCTTTCTTTCCTTCTTTCCTTCTTTCCTTCTTTCTTTTTTTCCTGATATGTCTTTGTCTGGTTTTGGTATTATGGTAATACTGGACTCACAGAAGGAGTTTGGAAGCATTCCCTGCTCCTCTATTTTTCACAATAATTTGCGTAGGATTGGTAATTGTTCTTCTTTACATATTTGGTAAAATTCAGCAGTGAAGCCATCGGTTTCTGGGCTTTTTTTGCTGAGAGGCTTTGTATTACATCTTCAATCCCATTACTTGTTATTGGTTTGTTCAGATTAAGGATTTCTTCGTGGTTCAATAGTAGGTCGTGTGTGTCTAGGAATTTTTCCATCTCTTCTAGGTTTTCTAATTTATTGACATACAATTGCTCACAGTAGCCTTTAATGTTGCTTTGAATTTCTGTGGTATCAGTTATAACATCTCCATTTTCATCTCTGATTTTATTTATTTGGGTCTTCTCTCTTTTTCCTTAGGTAATCTGGATAAATTTTCATCTATTTTGTTTATCTTTTCCAAAAACCAACTTTTTGTTTCATTGATCTTTTGTAGTTTTTTTTTCCTGTTTCAATTTTGTTTATTTCTACTCTGATCTTATTCTTCTACCAATTTTGGGTTTAATTTCCTCTTGCTTTTCTAATTCTTTAAGAGGTGGTTTATTTGAAGTTTTTCTACTTTTCTGATGTAGGCACTTATCAAAAGAAGCTATCACCTTCCCACTTAGTACTGCTTTCACTGTATCTGATAGGTTTTGGCATGTTGTGTTTCTGTTTTAATTTGTTTCACCTTAGGCCTCTTACTAGCAATGACACTCAACCTTAAAACCGATAACCTTAAACTAAAGTACCCATTACAGACATTCAACTTCTCCAATATACTAGATTTTTATTCAATCGCAATTCAATTCACCATACAATTCACCTACTCAAGCCTATTCACAAGCCAAAATATGACCTCACTTCTAGACCTAATTTGACTAGAAAAGTCTATACCAAAGACCCTTTCACAAACCCAAGTTTCAGCCTCCATTACTGTATCTACTCAAAAAGGCCTAATTAAACTCTTTCTCTCTTTTTTACCCCATCCCTTTTAACCTACTCTTAATTAATCTATTACCCCAAGTAATTTCAATTGCAACATAAACACTAACAAATATTGATCAACCAGCAACTTCCACCAATCAACATCCATAACTGTACAAGGCAGCCACACCCACAGAATCTTCATGCAACAACCCCGCTCCCTCACCCTCAAAAATCATTCAACTCTCTATACTATTGAAATCTATCATAATTACCACCCCATCATACTCAACTATTCACCAAACCAATACCAACTCTATTAATAACACTAATAATAAAATCCCTCAAATGTCAATATTTAACTCTCATGTTTCAGGTTATTCCTCAATAGCCATCATCACAGTATAACCAAAAACAACCATCATACTGCCCAAATAAATAATAATAAAAAAAAAACTATTAACCCCACGAAAGCTCTGCCAAAATTCAACACAATACCACAACCCACAGCACCACTAATAATTAACCCTAGACCTCCATAAATAGGAGAAGGTTTTAAAGAAAAACCTACAAACCCTGTAACCAAAACAACACTCAATAAAATCATGCATATGCCATTATTCCCACATGGACTATAACCATGACTAATGATATGAATAATCATCATTGTACTTCAACTACAAGAACACTAATGACCAATACCAGCAAAACACACCTGCTAACAAAAATTATTAATTACTCATTTATTGATCTTCCCACACCATCTAACATTTCTACATGATGAAACTTTGGCTCACTTCTTGGTGCCTGCCTAATACTCCAGATCATCACGGGATTATTTTTGGCCATGCATTATACATCAGACACCTCAACTGCCTTCTCTTCAGTTGCCCATATCAGGCCAGACGTAAACTACGGCTGAATGGTCCGCTATTTTCATGCTAACGGCGCTTCGATATTTTTATCTGCCTCTTCTTAACACATTGGCTGAAGCTTAAACTACGGATCGTTTATATTCCTAGAAACCTGAAATATTGGCATTATCCTCCTATTCACAACTAGAGCAACAGCATATGTGGGTTATGTGCTCTTATGAGGCCAAATATTATTCTGAGGCACTGCAGTAATTATAAATCTACCATCAGCCATCCCATATATTGGAACTGACCTTATACAATGAATCTGAGGTGGATTCTCAGTTGATGAAGCCACGCTTACACGATTTTTTGCCTTCCATTTCATCTTACCCTTCATCATTACAGCTCTAGCAACTATTCGCCTTTTATTTTTACGTAAAACAGGATCTAATAATCCTTCAGGGGTATCATCAGACCCCGACAAAATCACTTTCCATCCCTACTATACAACCAAAAATATTCTAGGCTTCATTTTTCTCCTCCTCCTTCTAATAACTCTAGTACTATTTTTGCCTGACCTTCTGAGCGACCAGATATTTACACTTTAGCCAACCCCCTCAACACCCCACCCGACATTAAGCCAGAGTGATACTTTGTGTTTGCATATGCAATCTTATGATCCATCCCTAACAAACTAGGAGATGCACTGGCCCTTGTATTCTCCATTCTCATTCTAGCAGTTATTCCCATACTTCACATGTCTAAACAACCAAGCATAATATTCCGGCCAGTAAGTCAATGCCAGTTCTGAATGTTACTGGCTGACCTGTTTACACTCACATGAATCGGAGGGCAGCCAGTCAAATGCCCTTTTATTGCCATCGGAAACACAGCATCTGTTATGTACCTCTCAACCATCCTCACCTTCATACCACTAATTGAAAATAAACTACTTAAATGAAAATGCCCTTGTAGTATAATTCAATACTCTGGTCTTGTAAACCAGAAGTGGAGAATTCCCTCCCCAGGACAACTCAGGGAAAAAGCATTCCCGCTTCACTGTCCACACCCAAAGCTGAAATTCTAATTAAACTATTCCCTGAATTTTCTCAGCACACACTTCAACTACCATACCAGTGCTAATTAACTAGCACTAATACATTAGTGCTTTTACATACTTCGTGCATTACTGTTAGTCCCCATGGATAATATATAGTACTATAATGGCTTATTCATACATAGTACATTCATATATGAGAGTACATTATAATCTATTGCACATACATATAAGCACATATTAACAATCCCTTAGCCAATTATTGCACATCTACTGTTTTGAACCATACAACAAAACCTTACCCATATGAATACTGACCCGTACTAAAAATCCTTAATATTACATAGTACATACATTCGTTCATCGGACATAGCACAACTCAGTCAAGAAATCTCTCACCAACATGGATATCCCTTACCAAATTTTGGTCTCTTAATCTACCAACCTCTGAGAAATCATCATCCCGCTCAGCAGTACTACCCTCCTCGCTCCAGGCCCATAACACTTGGGGGTGACTATCCTGAAACTATACCTGGCATCTGGTTCTTACTTCAGAGCCATAACATTAAGATTGCCTACGTGTTCCCCTTAAATAAGACAGCTCGATGGACTAGTGACTACCACCCTCTTAACCAGTCACAGGAGCACTGTCATGTATTTGGTATTTTTAACTTTGGGGGATGCTATCACTCACCATCGTGGAAGGCCTGGTCCCCTCCAAATCCACTGTAGACGAACTTGGATTTGATTCCTGCCGAATCATTGTAGAAGCTGTTCCCCTAGTCCTGGGTAGGTCCAGAAATTCTGTGCAAGAGTCAGGGCCTGGAGTCAAGAACCTTAGCAATCTACCTGGTGCTCTATTCTAGTGTAGCTGAGCTGTCACCCGAGCTTCAAGACAAAGCCCTTCCCACTCTTCCCTCCCCTTTCCTTAAGCAGAGGGAGTGCCTCCCCATTGCCAGCACTACCCCAGGCCTGCAGCAAGTACTTACTGGCTATGGCTGATGTTCACTCAAGGCCCATGCACTCTTCAGGAACATAAAAGAACCAAAAGTAAATTTGCCAGAGAAGACATGCCTTGCAGACAGACATAAATTCTTTAGAAACCAGAGTACTCAAACCAGAAAGACACTTATCTTTATGCCAGAAAAGACAAAAAGTCTTTTATTTTCCCAGGAGTGTTGTGAGGTCCTTTATTAAGGCAGCCTTATAACCAAAGCAAATCCAAAATGAAGCCAAACACCTCTACCAAAAAGAGGGTGGCTTGGCATGAAAGAAAACTCAGCAGGGCAGAAAAGGCCAGCCATGAAAGGCAAACCATGGAAGTGGAGCTCCAAGGACTCAAGTGACTACTGAACACTAACTGCACGAATTGCCAGTTCCTCCTGATAGTGATATTTCTTCAGGTCCGCCTTCCAACACCATTTGTGTCAAACTAAATCACTAACAGAGAGAGCCTCTCTAAAACAAAATTATATTTATTTGGAAACAGGGCATTGCAATGGGAATATGTATGCCATAGTAAACTATTAAGTTGGTGCAAAACTAATTAAAAGTAGTGGCAAAAACCACAAATACTTTTGCACCAATGTGCACTAATATCTGCATATTCAGGGAGGAAAAGGAAGACAGATGTTTTTAAAGGAAAAATCAAGAGGATTACATAATTCTTTTGAGATAATTATCTTTGGCTAAAAGGATCAATAATGAGGGTAGTGCCAGTTCAGGACTGGACAGGCAGTTGCTGGGAAGATGTCCTCACAGCAGGTTTTGTTTGTTTGTTTTGTTTTTTTGTTTGTTGTTGTTGTTGTAAGGTTGCAATGGCTTTTGTGCAAGATTGTGGCTTTTGCAATGTTTTGTGATTGTTTTTATTAGGCATTTATCCATGAGAACCTCCCTTCATGGCCTTTTAAGACTCCATTTGTCAGTTTTTTTGTTTTTTAACACAAATGACTTTATGTTTATCAATTTATTTTGTTTTGTTTTATTTTTGGAGACAGAGTCTTGCTCTGTTGCCCAGGCTTGAGTTCACTATTGCCATCTCGGCTCACTGCAACCTCCACCTCCCCAGTTCAAGTGATTCTCCTGCCTTAGCCTCCAGAGTAGCTAGAATTATAGGCACGTGCCACCACGCCCAGATAAGTTTTGTATTTTTAATAGAGATAGGGTTTCGCCATATTGACCAGGCTGGTCTGGAACTCCTGAGCTCAAGCGATCCTCCCACCTCACCCTCCCAAAGTGCTAGGATTCCAGGCGTTAGCGTCAGCACATGGCCACGTGACTTTATTTTTATATTGACAACTTTAACAGTGCTATCTTTATTGTAAAATTCTAATTTATCTATCTTCAATTACTCTTAAAGAATCCATTGTTGCCTCGTTTACTCTTTCTTTTCTTGCTGAAGACCAAACAGAAAAATAAAGAAATGAATGGAAAGGGAAGAAGACAAGAAGAAAGAAAAGAAGAAAGGGAGGGGGAGAGAGGTAATAACAGAAATAAACAGAAAGAAAGAAAGAAAGAAGGAAAGAGCCATCAGAAGGAACAAAGAGGTTCTCATCCCTATCATACCCTCTCTAAATATCTCATAGGTGGCCAGAGACTTAACTTTTTCTGGGAATAACCCTCAAGCAATTACCAACCCAACTGATATCAAAACATCCCATCAGATGGAGAAATTCAGAGATGTGTGTTTGACACCATTTCATAGGATTTTCCTAGCGATTAAGCTGCAGTTGCCCTCAATGCCGGCCTGCTTGATAAGGCAGCTTATAAGACTGCTTTCTCTTCTCTTTACTCCCCTCCAAACTTTTCCTTCACCTCCAAATGAACTGCTGGCACATGAATCCTCATCTCAAGGTCTGCTTCTGGGGGATCTCAAATCAAGACAGCAACTCTGAACCAGACGTTTGAATAATAGCTATTGGTAATGTACGAATGACAGACAGATTGATAGATAGATAAAAGCTTGGACAGATGGATGAAATAAATGGATGGATAGATACACACATCCATTGTGATGGGGTGTGTGTATAGATGGGGATGGATGATTAATATATGAAATCAAGAAGAGAATCATTGGAAAGGAGAAATATTACAGACATTTTTATCTGGAAGTTCATATTAATTAAATTCAAGTTTTCTTACTGAATGCATTAAAATTGCTTTGCATTTTTTAAAAATTATCATTGAAAATTTTAACCCTATACAATAGTAGAAAAACTACTAGTATCATAAATTTCCATATATCCATCTTCTAGGTTTCAAAAATTATCTACTCATAGTCATCTTGTTACATTTCTACCTCCACCCACATATCCCACTCTATATTATTTTAAATAAAATCCCAGATGTCATGCAGTTTTATCTGAAAATATTTCACTATATATGTATAAAAGATAAGGACCCTTAAATAATAATCACAGTATTATTATCACATCTAAAGTAATTAACAATTTCTTAATATCATAAAATATTCAATAAGGATTCAATTTTCAAATTGTCTAATTTATTTATCTAATTTTTTTTTACAGTTTTTAAAAGTCATGATCCAAACAAGGTCTCTACATTGTGGCTGGTTGATGTTTCTTTTAATTCTCTTTTAATCTGTGTATCTCTGCTCCATCTCTCTTTTTTTTCTTCTCATGCATTTCTTGAATAATTACTTGATACATTTTAATTTAACAAAAACTTGGCCAAATCGAATGCAAATTACATTTTTGCTTCCTATGAGTCATGCAATTTATAACTCAGGGTGAAGCCAGTGCTTTGACTTTATTTCTTACTGTCTGAAGACTAATAGTGGAAACTGTTATTTATATTGTGAAAAGCATTCTTGAAACGTAAGTGCTTGGAGGCTGTGGAAACAGACATATGTATATGAAAGTAAAATTAGGAATTCTCAGAAGCTGGATAATTAAAGAGAATGAGAAAGCCAGCAGTAAACGCCAAATTACTGTGCTTTATAAATCTGGAAATTGATCATGCCGTTTCCCTGCTTAAAATATTTCTATGCATTTCCATTACACAGAGAAGACACTCCAAACTCCTTATCCCGACCCTGTGTGATCCCGGCCTGTCTCCCCAACTACAAGCTCTCCCTTTCCCTCACTACACTACAATCACATGGCCTTCTCTCTAAACCTTTGATCACATTATGCACTTGTTGTATTCTCAGTCTGGATAGCATTGTTTCTAATTCTAAAAATGCCTGCTCACAATGGAGAACTAAGAAAGTGCTGAGTACTTCTCAAGTTTAAAAACGTATAGCCAAATCTGAAAGCAACAGACAAGCGGCCATGGGGGATTTTAGCCATAGTAGTAAGCAGAAATAAAAATCTTGTGTCCCTTGTGGGTATCTAGACAAGCAAATTCTTTAGGAACTGGACCTTGAACTCATGCTTTGAAATGGAATGACCCTTGGTGATCGTTCATTTGGGTATAGAATTCTGGGTTGAAATTTGTTTTCACAAACACATAGACCAAGACCTATGACTCCTCACAGACCTTTTCTGTAAGCAGTATTAAAGAATGAGCTTAGGAAAACAAAGACAGTTGTGTCGTGCAAGAAGCATTAGTAAGGACAGAAATCAGCAAATATTAGTTGGAAAATCTAAATATACAACTATTGTAAATTGTATAATTATTTGGTTTTAAAAAAAATACCAGACAAAAATAACATGGAAGACAGGAGGGGAGCATTTTAAGGGGTTAAACTGTGCTTACGTCCTCGATTTATTTAAAAGGAGACCTAAAATACAAGTTTATGTAGATACGATTTTTTAAAATATAACATTTAAGTGTACATGTTAAAGTTCTGAGTAAGCACTAAAGGAACTGAAATAGATTATGGTTAAGTTAAAAATAGAAGGTCAAAGAAAACTTAATTCATCCAATACAAGACAGAAAAAGAGGAAAAATAAATAAACAACAGCATATAGCATGGCATAGAATAGACAAATAAATGAATGGAATATAAGAAGTACAGAAATACACCCACATCTATATGGTCAGTAATATATTTTTTTAAAGGCATCACAGCAATTTGGTGGCTAAGTCTCTTTAACAAATGGGGCAGGAACAACTGAATATCCTTATTTTTTAAAAAAAGTTAACCTTGACCCCCCTATTCTCTCTTGTGTGGGCCACGCAGGTGTAAGAATTTCTCAAAACTCGTGGAGCCATATGCTTAAGATGTGTGTGTGTGTGTGTGTGTGTGTGTATTGTATCTAAAATATTACTTAATTTTAAAAATCTTTATTAGAAATGATTACATCTGATTCCTTATCAACCTTTGTTCTCAGCCTAAATGTCACTTCCTCAAAGAGGTCATCCATAACCATTCATTGTAGGTTAAATTTAACCCTCAGTTCTTTACCTGCTCCCTGCCTCCACACCCTTTCTATAGGTGGAACTTACTTTCCCATCTCTGGATTGGGGATTGGCCATGTGACATGCTTTGGCTAATGGAATCTAGGTGGAAGTGACAGTATGTAGGTTCTGACTTTAAGTCTTAGGAGGCATCACGTGTTTTCACTTTCCTTTTGTGCTTACGCTCTTCCCATGAGAAGAGCTTCTGCTGGGTAGCCACTATGCCTTCAGCCTACTCCCCAGAAGGAATCCAAGTTGAGGGAAGCCGTCCTAAACCAACTGAGCCCAATCCACAGCTTAAAGCAGAACTGCCAGGCTGCACGCATCCTCAACAACAGACCCCCGGTTGATGTGAGAATAAATGGTTGTTGTTGAAGCTATTAAATTTTGGAATGGTTTGTTACACAGCATTTTGAAGGTCGTAGCTACTCAACACTCTACTCTACACAAGTAAGCCTTCTTTGATTCTCTCTCATGTTTCCTGGTTTATTTCTTTGCCAGCAATTATTGAAATGTGTATATACTTATTAGTGTATTTATTTGCTGTTTCATTGATTATTTCCCCACTAGCTGTGGACTCAAAAAGGACAGAGACCTAATCATTTTTATTCATTGTTTTATCATTCATGTAGAGCCTAGGTCCTGGCATATAGTAGTTTCTCAGTGAACATTTGTTAAGCTGAATTGAACACTGCTCTTTCTAGGCTGGTGGAGGGAATGGCATCAAAGGAAATTTGTTTTAGAGGGGGAGACCTGATCCTGTTTCGAGGTTGAGAGACAGAATCCTATGATAAGGGAAAGACTGAAAAGTTAGTGAGAGCTAAAGATAGAGATAGAGATGGAGATAAAGATGAAAACAGAGACACAGAGCTAGAAAGAGATAGACATAGATAGGGAGAGAGATACAGTCATGTACAGCATAATAATATTTTTGGTGAATAATGAACCACATATATGAGAGTGGTCCCATAAGATCATAATGGAGCTGAAAAATTCCTACTGCCTAATGATGTCATAGCTGTCATAAAGTCATAGCATATTACCTTTTCTATGTTTAGATGCACAAATACTGACCATTGTATTACAGTCGCCCACAGTATTCAGTATAGTAACATGCTGTACAGGTTTGTAGCCTAGTGGCAATCAGCTATAACACACAGCCTAGGGATGTAGTTGGCTGTCTCACCGAGGCTTTGGTGAGTGCACTCTGTAATGTTTGCACAACAAAATTCCCTAACGATGCGTTTTTCAGAACATATTCCTGTCATTAAGGGACACAAGACTGCATGTCAATAGCTGGCTGAATATTATCTCAGTGTCAGGAATTTCCTCTCCTTTTTCTGGGTGTTCCATGACACTGTGTTCCTTCCTACAGCTTCAGTATTCAAAGCTGTCAGGGTTAAGCCTAACTCTCTAACATGGGTTTCAAGCCTTTCATGGTATGACCCTTGCCAATCTCACAGCTACATTCCAAGTTCCGCCCAGCAATGTGTGGCTTACAACACACCAAAGTTTGTATCTGAGGCTTTGCACAAATGCTGTCCCCTCTGCTTCCCTCTTCACTTGCCCAGTAGCTTTCTTGCAGCTGGCACCTGTTCTTGCTTCAAGTGTCGCTCCATACATCACCTGCAGGAAGCCATCTCTGACTCACTGGTTGGATTAGATGGCCTATCACTTGCCACACCTTGGCACTGATTGCATTCTTAATAATAACTGCCATGTACACGAGGCAGGCTCTAACAATTTTATATGCACGCACTCATTTCAGATTTATAACGGCTCTCACTATAAGGCAGGTATATTATTGTTCAATTCTTCAGATAAGAACAATGAAGCACAGAGGGAAAGAGTAACTTGTCTGAGATCCCACAGCCAGCAAGCGGTACAACCAAGACTTAAAGCTTGTCTGTCTCTGAGGCAGTCTGGATTCAGAGCGTGGGCTTTTCACTGCTACACTTAACTGCCATACTACGTTGTAGAAGGTCTAGTACATTACTGTTCACTAGACATATACTGTGAGCCACGTATGTCATTTTAAATTTTCTAGTAGCCACAGATTTAAAAAGTAAAAAGGAACAAGTGAAATTAATTTTGATAATATATTTTGTTTAGCCCAATATATCCAAAATGCTAGCATTTCAATGTGCATGTGACGATAATTGGCATGACTATCGTTATACTGAATTTTCAGTAAAAAAGTTATTGAGCATTTTACATTCTTCTTTATTTTTGTACTAAGGCAACCAAATCTAGGGTATGTTTTACACTTTACAGCATATCTCATTCGGCACCAGCCACATTTGAAGAGCCTCACAGCTACACGCAGCTGAGTGTTACTTTATAATCCCTGAGAGTACTCTATAATCCCTGATTATAATGCTACAATCCCTGAAAGTAAGGGCTGCATCTAGCTAATTGTTGTAACCATCCCCCCCACCTTCCCAGCATAGTAACCAGCACATAGTGGGTTCTTTAAAATTTCAAAACAAATAAGTCGTTGTATGAAAAAGACACTTGCACACGCATGTTTATAGTAGCACAAATTCACAATTACAAAAATATGGAACCAGCCCGAAAAAAATGTGATATGTGTGTGTGTGTGTGTGTGTGTGTGTATATATATAGTGTGTATATATGTACGTATGTGTATATATATGCACATTATGTGATATATACACACTATATATATACACACACACACACACACACATATATATACACCCACACGATAGAATACTACTCAGCCATAAAAAGAAACAAAGTAATGGCATTCACAGCAACCTGGATGGAGCTGGAGACCATTATTCTAAGTGAAGTAACTCAGGAATGGAAAACCAAACATCGTTATGTTCTCACTTACAAGTGGGAGCTAACCTTTGAGGACACAAAGGCATAAGAATGATATACCCATTACCCAATGTGTAATATTTTATTCCTCACCCTCCTCCCATCTTTCCCCCGACTTTGGGGACTCAAGGGGGAAGGTGGGAGAGGGGTTAGAAAGAGAATATTACACGTTGGGTAATGGGTGCACCACAATCTCAGAAATCACCACTAGAGAACTTATCCATATAACCAAACACCACCTGTTCCCCAAAAACTATTAAAAGGAAAAATAAAATAAAATTTCAAGTCAACTTATTGGTCACGTGGGCCTCCTCATTGGCAGATGCTTGGACTACTAACTAATTTCCACACCTTCAACTCTACAATACCATCAAGTCTTCACTTTCCTTTATTTCATTCTCATTCAGGCCCAGTAAACTTAGCCTGGGGCCACATGTAGGATGACCTCCCAAACTAACTGGGTCTTGGGCAACATGGAAGGGCTTACAGAAATAGCCCTTGATTCCCTAAACCTAGGTACTATCTCCAAGGAGGTTACTGTCATAATGTCAAGAAGCTATGGGATGATGTGGTCACTCACTTGGCAAACTGTCCATTCAGAAATTTCATCCTCTAAGCCATAGGAATGTCAACCCACTAAAGAATCTGCAGGCGTGGTAGACTGATTGCATTAGTGGCCCCAGTTATTCATCTTTCCCTGCATACATGCCCTTTGCCATGTGACTTTGCAGCTCCTGTCACTGAAGAGGCAGAGTGTCTCTTGACTTGCTTTGGACAATAGAATATGATCATAGCGGGGTGCCAGCTCTATGCCTAGACCCCAAGGGGCTTTGCATGCATCCCACTTGTTCTCCCTCATGCCTCTGCCATTGCTATGACATAATGGCCAGGCTGGACCTCTGGAGAATAAGAGCTATGAGAAGCAGAACTGAGTCATCCCAGTTGTTCCTGCTGGGGCCAAGCTGCCTCGGCCAACAACCTGTCTCTCCCAGATATGCAAGTGAGCCCAGTCAAGATCAACAGAGCCCCCTTGGCCACCTAACCCCACAGACCTGTGAGGAGACAAGGCTTATTGTCGTGTGTTTGTTAGGAAGTAATAGTGTGTCAGTTGACAACCTAGTCAGCAGCAGAAGAAAATAACATTAATTAAGTGCCTGTTATGTACTAGGCACTCTGAATGGGTGCTTTCAATATATTTTCTCACTCAGTCCTCTGTCTTTTGTAGATGAAGACATTTTGCAAACATTATTTGCCCTCAACCCACAGTTAGTTAATAAGTAGCCTAATACATAGTGATCTGAATCTAAATCTATCACCAAAGCCCAGACTTGTTTCTCTATTTAGGAAGATCTGCTGAGCACTGATCAGAAGTGCTCTCTTAAGAGGAAGTTGTTCGGTGTTTGAGAAAGTGTCCCCACACAAATGCACACGGACCCAGATCCTGTGGGTGTGACCTTATTTGGAAATAGGGTTTTTGCCGATATAATTAAGTTAAAACGAGGGCATACTGGAGTAGGGTGGGTAGTAATCCAGTGACTGGACTCAGAAAGGGGAAATCTGGACATGAAGACACACAGACACAGAGGGAAGGATAGGATGTGAAAGCAGAGGTAGAGGCCTGTGCAGAGGCTCACTCCTGTGATCCCGGGACTTTGGGAGGCTGATGCCAGTGGATCAGTTGAGGCCAGGAGTTGAAGACCAGCCTGGCCAACATGACAAAACTCCATCTCTACTAAAAGTACAAAAATTAGCTGGG
>NW_012103920.1:1110331-1311033 GCF_000951045.1 Mandrillus leucophaeus
AGGAAGGAAGGAAGGAAGGAAGGAAGGAAGGAAGGAAGGAAGGAAGGAAGGGAGGGAAGGAGGAAGGAAGGAAGGAAGGGCAGGTGGAGATTGGAGTGAAGCCACCACAAATCCGGGAACGTCAAGGATGGCTGGCATCCACTGCAGCTGGATGGCAAGGAAGGATCCCGCCGTAGAGACTTTAGATGACATGGCCCTGCAGACACCTTGATTTCAGATTTCTAACCTCCAGAAATAAATTTCTGTTGTTTTAAACCACCAAGTTTGTGGTGCTTTATTACAGCAGCCCCAGGACATTAACAGAGTGTTTTCAAAACTGGTAGCTTTAACACTTCTTTTGTTTTTGCGTTTCTTTTTCTGACAGTTACCGATAGGAAGACATATAAACCATTGCAAAGAAGCAGAATAAGAGAGTTGCTAAGAGCATAGTTCAGGCTCCAGAGATCTCGTAGGCTCAAATTTCAACTTCCGCTAATTATGTGATCTAAGGCAAGATACACAATCTCTTTGTGCCTCGATTTTCCTCTCCATAAAACGGGACTGATGCAACAAATTAGATGCATCTCTAAGGAATCATGCTGAGTGAAAAATGCCAGTCCCATGAGCTCACATGCTCAATTGATTCCATTAAAATAATGTTCCAGAACTGACACAATTCGAAAACTGGAGGACAAGTTAGTGGTTGCCAGGGCTAGGGACACAGAAATGTGGTTGATGTGACTATAAAAGGGCACGGTGAGGGATCTCTGTGGTGATGGAAAGGTTCTGCACCTTGACTATATCAGTGGCAATTTCTGGGATATGAGACTGTGCTAGAGTTTTGCAAGATACATCAGGGGAAACTGCATCATGGGCTCAAGGGATTTCTCTGTATTACATTTCATAACTGCATGCGGTCTGCACTGATTTCAAAATAAATACTTTAACTTTTAGAAATGGAGCTAATAAGAGTATCCACTTTATAATTTGTGTTAGTTTGTATCCCGATGAGTGAATGAGTGAATACATGAAAAACAGGTTGGACAGGGCCCAGCAGAAGTGGTCATGAGTCTTTATCACGATCAGTTATTGCTCAGTACTACATCCTGTTTCAGAACCGTTTTCAGTCTTGCATCTTGAAAGGTACCTGTGCATGTGACACCTGGGCTCAGTCTCTACTTTCTCATTGCCATGAGGCAATCTGAATAGATGGCCATTCATACAGGTGAGTCAGACGTTATGACAATTGTCTACAGTGCACAGAGCCTTTCCAGTATCTCTTCATCCATGCAACTCTGGAAAGAAGGCGCTTTCACATAGTGAGGGATCCAGCAGCCGTGCGTGGATGCTTTCAGCAACCAGTCCGGGGCATGTCAGCATGGGTCTGAGCACACTTGGTTCTCTTGGTGTGAGATGCGGTCCTTTACTCTCAGGGATTATAGCATTATAATCAGGGATTATGGAGTACTCTCAGGGATTAAAAAGTAACCATCAGCTGCATGTAGCCATGAGGCACTTCAAGTGTGGCTGGTGCTGAATGACATATGCTGTAAAGTGTATAAAATATACCCTAGATTTGGTTGACTTAGTACAAAAATAAAGAAGAATGTAAAATGGTCAATAACTTTTCGGAAGACACTGCCTACCTCCCAGAGCAGCCCATGGGACTACTGAGCACAGAGCTTTGCAGGCAGCACATGGCTGCGCCCTGTAAATGGTATTAGGAGTACTTAAGGCAATCTTCCAAAGATGGAAACACAGTTGTAGTTTGAGGCGTTCCTTTTCTGTATTCACACAACCATGTACACCCTTCTCTCTTCCCTTCCCCATTCCCAACCCCAGTGTCTGAGAAGTCTTTATAATTTAGGAGTACCCACGTTACTGGCTGGCCAAACCCGAGGGGGTTGGTGTTATCTGAACTCAGCACTTGTTTATAATAGAGAACTAAGTCAAAATCTCCATTGGAGACAGAGACCTTATAATATTACTGTCATGTCAGCACAGAGACCTGGAAGTTTTAAATTCCATGAAATTCTATGCTCAATGATTCCTTCCTTTATAAACTTGTTATTGAAGCACAAATCATAGTGTAAGCCTCAATGAATTTTCACAAAGCGAGGGCGCTTGTGTAACCAATGTCTGTACTTAAAACAAAAACAGAACATAGCCAGCCTTCCTGAGGCCCCCTCATGTCTGCTTCTAGTGAAGAGTCCCCTCCACCCAAAGTAACTACCATCCTGACATTTATTTATTTATTTATTTATTTATTTATTTATTTATTTGAGATGGAGTCTTGCTCTGTCGCCCAGGCTGGAGTTCAGTGGCACAGTCTCGGCTCACTGCAACATCCACCTCCTGAGTTCAAGCAATTCTCCTGCCTCAGCCTCCCATGTAGCTGGGATTACAGGCGCCTGCGACCACACCCAGCTAATTTTAGTATTTTTAGTAGAGACGGGGTTTCGCCATGTTCGTCAGACTGGCCTCAAACTCCTGGCCTCAAGTGATCCACCCACCTCGGCCTCCCAAAGTGGTGGGATTACAGATATGAACTTGAATTAGGTTTTTCTTTTTTTGAAATGTATATAAATGCTTGGGGTTGAAGCAGAATCCCTTCTTTTATATAACAGTGTGGGCCAAATGGGCAGAGGGGACCACTAGGATTTGGTTTGGCCTTTGTGTCCCAGATCACATCAGAGAAGGCCGAGCAGCCAGGGGTCACAGGGCAGAAACACTGGAGCTCCTGCTCCAGTAGGTGGGATGTATCACATATGAAATAGTGAAGTTATGAAATGCTTCATCCCTTAGCATCTATTTTGGCTGGTATGAGTCTAGCTACACCAACTTTTTAAAAAATTAGTTTTAGCATGGTATATCTTTTTAAAAATCTTTTTACCTTCAGTCTTGGGATGTTTCTCTTGTGAACACTCACTTGTTTTCACTGTCGTGGTGGACATTAACCCTCAGGAGTTTGAGGAAAGTGTATTACTGTTCACTGCAAAGTGAGTTTGGGGAAGGAAAGTGGTGTTGTCTCTGTTCTGAACCCACTCTGACCTTCTTCAGCTTCTCACCCAGTGCTGCTGCTTTATGATTTACCAAAGTGGAGCTGTCTCCCATCTCTCACCAAGCCAGGAATCTCACTCTCAATTACAATGAAGCAGAAGTCACAGGACACAATGATATAGAGATAGGTCAGGATGTTGCACTCTCCTTTTACTTCACAGCAATTATGGTGCCAGGTGTTACTGGCTCTGCCTCCTTGCGCTTTTCTTGTGCTTTTCTTCAACCACCCATTCACAGCTGTCCTGAGAGGGAGAATGTTCTGTCTCTTTTATCATTTCATTCAGGATAGGAAGAAAAGATTCATGATGACACTGAATTAGTGTGCTTTTACTTTATTTGAAACACTAATGAGGCATCTTTTCTCCAATTTTTCAAAAACATATAAATGCTGACAGTAATTTTCAAACAGGAAAATTTGACAATTTCAGCATTGCATTATTATAAGAAATAATACCTCAACAAAAGGCATTTACACACCACTTACGTCTTCTACCTTCCTGCAGATGAATATGTCTTTATTGGAAGGGGCACACAGACTTTGGAAATTTAAGAAATTTCCTGACTTAGGAAATTTGTTACTCGTAGCACCAGGAGGTGTCATGATCCTTCTCAGGAGGAAAGACTTTCTGACACTTCCCAATAGATTTCAGTAAAGCTTGGTACATAGTAGTTGCCAAGGTATGCCTTGGAATGAATGGAGGATTATTTCCTCGCCTCCTGAGTCCTAATCTCCCCATTTTTCTTGAATAACAGTCCCATTTACTGGGTGAACGGACCATACATCTCTACAAGGTCACTAGCAGCACCCAATGTAACTAAGAATAAATCTGGCATCTTCTGATATGGTTTGTCTGTGTCCCCACCCAAATCTCATCTTGAATTTTAGCTCCCATAATTCCCACATGTTGTGGGAAGGACCCAGTGGGGCATAACTGAGTCATAGTGGTAGTTCCCCTCATACTGTTCTCATGGTAGTGAATAAGCTTCATGAGATCTGATGGTTTTATCAGGGGTTTCCCTTTTTGCTTGGATTTCATTCTCTCTTCTTGCCTGTCGCCATGTAAGACGTCCCTTTGCTCTTCCTTCATCTTCTGCCATGATTGTGAGGCCTCTCCAGCCATGTGGAACTGTGAGTTCATTAACCCTTTTTACTTTATAAATTACTCAGTCTCGGGTATGTTTTTATTAACACCATGACTAATACAGCCTCCAAGCTCCTCACCCATTTAACATCAACCCTTACACCTTAATTAAAATAACCCATCAGCATGTGAGATGAAAGGCTCTGAAATCATGCAGTTTATATATGAAATCCTGACTTAGAAAGAGAAGGTGAACTTCCATCTAGGATAGGAAAGAGAGAGCTTCCTTTGACCTTTCGCCGCTCTTCAATGAGAACTGATGCTTCTCTTGGTCTTTCCTGATGGCTAAGTTGGAGCTCTGACCGAGTCATCGGAAATAGCCTCAGCCAGCCATGGAAGAAGCTGTCTGGAACATCTAAACCAACGCCCTGTTGTCATCAAGAGTTGGATGGCAAATCAGTTTCCTTTCTCACACAAATTGTCATCAACTGGGGGTGGCTGTGTGCTGCACAATGCTGAAAGAGAGTCTGAGGCCATATCTAGCCTTAGTGGAAAAGAGTTTCCTGGTCGCTTAGCAATCTCTGCCCTGGTAATTGTTACAAAAAAATCAACCAAAATTTGGAACCAAGACAAAAAATACGTGTGTAGTGTTTTTAGTGTCATGTAAACAATGCCAGAACATTGTCTAAAAGCCCACGTAAGGACAACCTGACTTTTTGAGGAAATGTGACTTTGTTTGCTGTACAACTTGTATATTGTCCCAGTTCAGTAAAGGTAGATATTAAATTGGAGAAAACGAATAGAGTGCCAATTACTTTTCAATGTTTTTTAATTTTTATTTTTAAGTTCCAGGATACATGTGCAGGATGTGCAGGTTTGTTACATAGGTAAACATGTGCCATGGTGGTTTGCTGCACCTATCAACCCATCACCTAGGTATTAAGCCCAGCATGCATTAACTCTTTTCCCTATTCCTCTCCCTCCCCCAACCCTGCCTCCCGACAGGCCCCAGTGTGTGTTGTTCCCCTCTCAGTATCCATGTGTTCTCATTGTTCAGCTCCCACTCATAAGTGAAAACATGTAGTGTTTGGTTATCTGTTCCTTTTAGTTTGCTGAGGGTAATGGAGTGCCTGTTACTTTTATACCATAGAGATGCAAATAATTTCTGACCAGCATAGAGCCTAACCCCAGATGATGAGTACATTGCTCCATGGAACCTTAATCTGTTATGTAGTTTTATATGTAATTTAGCAATCTAATTCTACCACCATTTTTTAAAGGACACTCTATGTTGTATACCAGCTTCTTATCTCCCCTCATATCCTCTCTGAGATTATTTATCTCATTAGTGAGTTAAATAAAACTTTGATGTATGCTCATTGTATATTTATATGAGATTTTAACGTTTTCTGAAAATTATTTCTTGACCCTGTGGAAAGAGGAGGGAAGTAGCATGAAAATCATGAGTTTTCCCTTCCTGGCCTGGGGTCTGGTGGAGGAGAGGGGCCTGAGGATGTGGCCAACACAGGCTTGCACTGTGTACCTCATCCCAGGCCCTCCATGCCAGGGAGCCAACCCTGTAGAATGAAATGCACATGCATGATCAGTGCCTGCTTGGACCACCCAGTTGTCTACCAATCAGAAAGATCATGTGGCCTTTCAAAATCATTTAGTGACCTGATGAAACCCTACCACCATTGTATAAGGAAATGATGTATTGCTTCAAGCCAGCTCAAAGAAGTAAGCTTAAATAAAACTTTACATAGTCCAAAGCCTTCTCCGCGTTGCAGCATCTTTCCTAATGCTTTCCGCTCATGTTTTAGTTTTTCTCCTATCATTACTATAGCACCGTATAATTAGCTATGTGAATAACAACTTATTGTGTGCCTTCTAGAGCCAAGTAAGTTCTAAGTACTTAATACAGGTTAACTTATTTAATATTGTAACGGCTCCATTAGACAGCTACTATTAATCATCATCCTCTTGGCCGAGTGAGGTGGCTCATACCTGTAAACCCAGCACTTTGGGAGGCCAAGGTGGGCAGATCCCTTGAGGTCAGGAGTTCGAGACCACCCTGGCCAACACGGTGAAACTCCATCTCTATTAAAAATACCAAAATTAGCCAGGAGTGGTGGCAGGCACCTGTAATCCCAGCTACTCAGGAGGCTGAGGTGGGAGAATCACTTGAACCTGGGAGGAGAAGACTGCAGTGAGCCGAGATCATGCCACTGCACTGCAGCCTGGGTGACAGAGCAAGACTCCATCTCAAAAAAAAGAAAAAAATTGTCATCATCATCATTTTCCTCTCCACTTTACAAACGACAGTTCTAAGGCACTAGGAAAAAATCAAGTAAGATCCCCAAGATCTCATAGCTCGTCAGTGGCAGAACTGTGACTTGAACCCAGGAAGCTGACTTCAAAAAGAAATTAACCACTGCATAATTGCTACTTTTTAAAAATTGGAATTGAACAAGTTAAGATTAAAAATTTTGCTCAACTCCACTATATCCTAGGTGTCTGACTTTGGACAAGTTAACGTTCTAAGTCTGTTGTGTTATCTAAAAATTGTGATGAGAATAGCACCTACTTCATGGACTCGTTGTAAGGATTGGATTGGTATATCCAAGTACAAGTTGCCCCCATTATTCACAGTTTCACTTTCTGTGGTTTCAGGTACCTGAGGACTACCAGGGTCTGAAAATATTAAATGGAACATTCCAGAAGTAAACAATTTATAAGTTTTAAATTTCACTCTGTTCTGAGGAGCGTAATAAAATCTCACTCCATCCTGCTCCCTTCCACCCTGCCCTGCATAGGGGGGATTCATCCCTCTGTCTAGTGCTTTCACCCTGCTGACGCTCCCCACCCATTAGTCACTTAGGAGGCATCTCAGTGATCAGATCAACACTTGCTGTATTGCAGAGCTTGTGTTCAAACAACCCTTATTTTATTAATAATGGCCCCAACATGCAAGAGTAGTGCTGCTGGCAATTCGGACATGCCACAGAGAAGCTGTAAAGTGCTTCCTTCATGTAAAAAAAAAAAAAAAAAAGTGAAAGTTCTCAACTTAATAAGGAAAGAAAAAAATGGTACACCGAGGTTGCTAAAAGCTACAGTAAGAACAAATCTTCTGTTTGTGAAATGGTGAAGAAGGCAAAAGAAACTCATGCTAGTTTTGCTGTTGCACCTCAAACTTGAAAAAGTATATATAGGTCTGTACTACCCCTGTTTCAGGCATTCACTGGGGGTCTTGGAACATATCCCCTGTGGATAAGGGGGTATGACTGTGAAATTGCTCAACAGAGTCCCTGGCATGTAGAAAGTCATCAATGATGATTGTTACCTTAAAAAAATTAAAAAAAAAAAACAGGCAGTAGGGATTTTTATCAGGAGGAATAGGAGGTGTAAGCCCATAATTTGTTCATATTAGGTTTTTGAAAAAGTAATTGTGGTTTTTGCCATTTAAAAAATAATTGTAATGACTAAAACCACAATCACTTTTGCACCAACCTAATAAAAGATTCTCCTGTGACCTAGTGGGAGGGAGAAGCATTAGCCAATCAACAGTGAGAGGCCCCATTTGGAGTAGGCTGTTCCTGAAGTCCTGGTACAGATTCAGAATCATGTTGACCTTCTCACTATCTGGCCTCAAGCTAGAAAGGACACTCCAAAGTCACCTCTTGGCCTCGTCTTCATTCAGATACAAGGAAGAAAAGTGTGACTATTACTACCACATTCATGGAGCCCTTATTAAATGCCAGGCACTAGCTGAACCCTTTGCATTATCATCATAGTTAATCCTCACAAGCATTTTGTGAGACGATCATTACCACTGCCCCCGTGTTCAGAGTAAAAAGCAAAAAAGAAACCTTAAGATGCAGAGAAGTTGAGCAGCTTTCTTAAGGTCACCCAGCTGTTGAACAGCAAGCCCGAGATTTGAACCCAAGTCTTTGTGTCTTATTCAGTTTGCGCTTCTGTAATAAATTACCATAGACCGAGTGGTTTGAATGACAAACATTTATTTCTTACAGTTCTGGAGCTTGGAAGTCTGAGATCAAGTTGACGGCAGACCCGGAGTGTGTTAAGCGCCCACTTCTTGGTTTGCAGACGGCCGTCTTCTTGTCGTGTCCTCACACGGTGAAGGGAGAAAAGCAAGCTCTCCCTTGTCTCCTCTTGTGACAGCACTAACCTCATCACAAGGACTGCATCCTCACAACCTAATCACCTCCCAAAGGCCCCAAATCACCTCCCAAAGGCCCCACCTCCAAATATCATCCCATTGAGGCTGAGATTTTGACACATGGATTTAGGGGGTGCACATTCAGACCATAACACCAGGTGACTCCAAAATGCCCATGACATACTGCCTTGTTGATCTGCCACCAAGTATGTGACATTTGGAGCAATATTAACCAGGATTCAAACCACAAAAACAAAACCAAAATGCATCTGCTATGCTGGCGACTTGGGGAAGGGTGAGCAGTTCTTTGACCTGAAAATAAGGAGAGCCACCTTGTGTTCCCACAAGTTGTTTGCACATCACCCCATCCCACTTCATCCCAGCAGGTAGGGCAGAGTCCTAGCCAGAGAGAGGGGAGGAACAGGAACCTAGAACGATGAACAAGGGGAAGTGCACATCCCATCGTTCTCACATGTAAGGCCTTTTAGAGAGTGAGTTCTTCTTGGAGTCATTCATCCTGAGGACACATGAAGATGTGGGCCTGACTGTTAGCCATAAGCCTTTGAAAACACTGTGGTGATGACGATGATGATAATGATGATGCTGGTATGAATTAGAATGTTGTGCTTGCAAGTAACGTAAACTGAATTCTGACCGTCTTTTACCAAAAGGAGAGTATTTTTGAATGTATATATGATTCACACAATCAAGGCAAGCTTGGAGGACTCAGCTTAAAATGTTGGATTGGGGGCAGACAAATGTCTATAAAGGACCAAGAAATGTGAGACACACCTTCCATTTGTGGGAGACTGTCAGCCTCACCCTTCATGTTGACATTCCATTCCCTAAGAGGGTCATATGTTTGTTCTTACATCCAAGTTCTGGAGCTAAAATGCCAGCAGAGGCAGGATGCAGGCCTTGTGCCTTCTATGGTTGGAAGAAAATCGCTGCTTCCCATCAAGATCTCACATCTGGGCAATGACCCCCAAGTAGGAAACTAAGTGGATGCTGCACAGCCACACCCCCTCCAAAATATCCAGCATTACAATAGCAGTGGCAGGTACTGGCCTAGCTGTCACATAATTTTCAGACCTATTTTGCAACTCATCTTCGATATTCAACATGGAAGTGTGTGCTTTTTGTTTGTCAATGAATATTTCTTGCCTGAGCGTTTAAGCCTTACCAAAAAACCCTACCCAGACCAAAGAACAACATGTTTCTATTTAGAACCTTCTCTATGTGGAATTAGTTCGCCTCTGACTGTCAGGAGAGAGAGCGCAGGGCAATGCCAAAGAGAGGCGTGATGTGTCCAGCAATGAGTCATTACCTGTAATCAAAATAGGAGAAAGAACAGAAAATGCAGCTAAACAAAAATCTCTCTATAATAAAATTCTCTGGGAAATTACCTGGTGGGAGAACATCTTCACACAGATGGAATTACCTGAGAGGAACAAATAATTTACAACAAATGCTTTGAGTTTACTTGTTGATCTTCCTGATTCCCATGGTAGGTTGGGAGTCTCACTTTAGTCATCTCTATAGTTTGCAATATGGTAAATAAGTTTTACTGTCTTACTGTGCTAGACACAATGTACATTATACTGTTATCCAGCTAAGCATAACTCAAGTAATCTAGGATTGCCAGTGGTCAGCTAAAATCTTTGATTTCCACGTCGAGGCTCAGTAAGGATTTTGTTTTATCTTGTTCCAGAGGGACTGTGCTCATAGACTTTAAGGATGAGATTCCAAAATAAATTTTAACAGAAAAGTTGCTTTTCTGTGGGAGAGGGCCACTAAATGGTAATATCACCCACCCTAAGCACTTTCTCTCTTTTCATGTTTACTCTCATCACTTTCTTTCTCCCCTAGGACATTGAAACATTGCCCATTTTCTCTGTTAAGCATTCTTTTATTCCCCATTCTTCACTAAATCTATTTCGAGAGTGTATATTTGTCAGAAATTAATTTTGTTGCCAAAAAATAGAAGTTCATCTTGAAATAGTTCAAAGAAAATATATTGGTTCACACAATTTGCAAATCAATCCAAAGGGTAGGTCTGCAGGTATGACTACATCAAGGCGCTCAAACTATGTCATTAGACCTGAGTTTTTCTTCATGGTTCTGCTCCATTTTCCTCTATCCTGTCTTCATTCTCTAACAGACTCTCTCTCCTCGGTGGGCTCTAGAAGCTTCTGTTGTTACCATAGAAAGTACAGTTCAGCAGCTGTTCATTTCTCCCAGTGCCCATTAATAATCTTCCCACCAAAAATCTTTGATTGGCCCTTCCCAGGTCATGTGCCCACCATGAACTAATCTCTGGAGCCAAGGATAGAGGCTGGTAGGTCAACCTGGGTTACACCCTGTGGTAGTGGGGGTGGGGATCCCTTGAATGACAGTGTCACCGAGATCCCAAAAAGAAAGAAGGCAGGGCAGGCAAGAGAGTAAGCAAATTTACCCTACAAGCCTATTGAGGTCTCCCTATCTTGAGCCTTCACATGTGTCCCCAATTTCTCTCTTCCTTTTGTTTCTATTTCTTGATGTGGAATTCTGAGCTGGGTATTGTACTGGGACTCAGAAACACCCATCTAGTTCTGCCATGTCCACCAATGATCTTGGAGGCCTCAGAGGGAGGGAGATATGGGCCTACAAGACCAATCAGTAGAGAAACAGTTTATTTTGAGCCCCACCACAGCGGGTGTGTTCCGGAGTCCTAAACCCCTGCATGGAGCATTGTATGTAGGTTGGACTAGAGACTTTTACTGGGCAGGAGTTACAACCGCCCCATCAGAGCCTTTTGCATGGAATTTCTCTTTCTCTGAATTACACCATCCAGACATCCAGAATGGCATTCCAGAACATGGTCTTTATCACTAGTATAATGAAACTGATGAAATTTAATGTTCTATTCCAATAATATAATAGAATTTGTTTGTAGGCCTTTTATCGACTCCCTGTGTAATAAAAGAAATCATATTTTCGCTGGATGCTTTTCCTGACTTATCCTGGGTCTGCTGTGAGGATGGTCCATTTTCCTGCTGGCAGCACTGGGAAAACAGAGAAAGGGAGGAGAAAAAGAGGGTGGGTGGGTTTTGCAGGTGATGCTGTATAGCCAGGTAGTAAAGGCACTTTGTATCCCACCCTTGAGCAAGACAGCAGGACTAGGGAAGGGGAAATTCTTTCAGCCAGGAGTCCTGTTGTTGAACCACCGTTTCATCATGCCTTCCCCCAGGAATACAGTGAATTGTGGATGTGTGGAGGGCTTCACTCTGCCCTTGGCTCTTACTGGTTTCTTACAGTAAATCAGGGACACCAATTACTGTGTAGACATGGTCAACGCATGAAGGTATTTTGTATGTAACACTTGTCTCTTTTGTTTTCTGAGAAACTGTATGTATTGCTCTAAAGTGAAATATATTTGAACCTTTATTAGTGCATTCAGGCAACCTTGTCTCTTCTGCTTTAAAACAGATACATTTGAAGCTAAATTCAAGATTCTCTTCCCTCCTCCTTCTGTTTTCCTTGCTCTTTTCCTCAGGATCTAGATCTGTAGGGACTGGTGTATTCTCCTGGCATTGGAGAAAGAGCATTTGTCTTATCTTCCAGTTGGGATTTCTCATCGTCACTTTGGCCCAGGCTCAAGGCTGCCCACACCCAGTGGCCTCCGCTACAGTGTTTCCCGACCCACATGCCAGCACCCTGATTCTTCCAAGCTCTGCTCCCTACTCTCCTGAGGAGCTCCAGTTGGCTTTTCCCAGATCTCCTCACTCCCACTCAAAGCCAAAGGAGTCATGATGGAGGCTAAGGTCTGAATGTTTGTGTCCCAACAACCGGCACTATTCACAATAGCAAAGACTTGGAACCAACCCAAATGTCCATCAGTGATAGACTGGATTAAGAAAATGTGGCACATATACACCATAGAATACTATGCAGCCATTAAAAAGGATGAGTTCATGTCCTTTGTAGGGACGTGGATAAAGCTGGAAACCATCATTCTCAGCAAACTATCACAAGAACAGAAAACCAAACACCGCATGTTCTCACTCACAGGTGGGAATTGAACAACGAGAACACTTGGACACAGGAAGGGGAACATCACACACCAGGGCCTGTCATGGGGTCGGGGGAGGGGGAAGGGATAGCATTAGGAGATATACCTAATGTAAATGACGAGTTAATGGGTGCAGCACACCAACATGGCACATGTAGACGTATGTAACAAACCTGCACGTTGTGCACATGTACCCTAGAAGTTAAAGTGTAACAAATAAATAAATAAATACTAATCCCCTTAAGAGGTGGGCCCTTTGGGAGGTTCTGCCTTCATGAATGGGATTAGTGCCCTTATCAAAGAGATCCCAGAGAGATCCTTCACCTGTTTCACCATCTGAGGATACAAGAAGATGAAAGTCTATGAACCAGGAAGCAGGCCCTTACCAGACACCAAATCTGCCAGCATCTTGATCTTGGACTCCCTGAGAATGGTGAGAAATAACTCTGTGTTGTGTAGAAGCTGTCCTGTCTATGGTATTTTTTTACAGCAGCCCAAATGGACTCTGACAGTGGGGGTGGCATGAGAGGTTGTCAATCTTTCTCTGGCTAAATAGAACATCTTGTGGTTTATTTTGCTCCCAGGTAACCCCAAAATCATGTGGAAGCCCTTCTTCAGGGAACCCAATATGAGCTTCTCTGATCTGGGATTCTCAGACCCATGGGGGTGTCTATTCAGCACCTTCTCCTGATGGCTCACAGAGTTTTCAACCCTTGGGAAGCTACAGAAGAGAATAGATCCCACGCTGTCATCTCAGCTCTCTTGATGTCTCTCACTGTCTTCAAAGAGTCTTCCCCACTTCTTCTGTAGCCTGAGCACATACCCCGCAGCCTGCTCACTCCACGACTTGGAGGAGTGGTTCTCAAATGGGGGTGTGCATCACCTGGAGAGCTCCTTGCAACACAGGTTGCTGGCTCCAACCCTGTTTCTGATTCAGTAGCTGTGGTCAGTAGGACAATGGTCTTTGATATGATTGGGGCCTGTGTCCCCACCCAAATTTTATGTCAAATTGTAATCTCCAATGTTGGAGGTGCGGCCTGGGGGAAGATGATTGGATTATGGGGGTGGATGTCCCCTTTGGTGCTGTTCTAGTGATAGTGAGAGAGTTATTGTGAAATCTGGTTGTTTAAAAGTGTGTAGTACCTCCCCGCCACTCTCTCTTCCTCCTGCTCTGGCCATGTGAAGATGTGCCTGCTTCTCCTTCACCTTCTGCCATAATTGTATGTTTCCTGAGGCCTTCCTATCCATGCTTCCTGTACAGCCTGTGGAACTGTGAGCCAATGAAACCTCTTTTCTTTATAAGTTACCTGGTCTCAGGTATTTCTTTATAGCAGTGCAAAAATGGACTAATACAGTTCTTAACAATGATAATGTTGCACGAATCCTCAAAGCCTGTGAATACGTTATCTTACGTGGCAAAAAGGACTTTGCAGTTGTGATTAAATTGAAGATCTTGACTTTGGGAGATTCCACTGGACTATCTGGGTAGGCCCAATATAATCAGGAGGGCCTTATGAGCAGAAGGCAGGAGAGTCTATCAGAAAAGATGTGACAATGGAAGAGGAGATTGGAGTGGTGCTGCCATAAGCAAAGGAATGCAGGCCTTTGGATGCTGGAAAAGGCAACAGATGGAGTCTTCCCTGGAGTCTCCAGAATGAACACAGGTCTGCTGAACACTTGATTTTAACCACTGCATAATTGCTACTTTTTAAAAATTGAAGATGAACAAGTTCAGATGAAAAATTTTGTTCAACTCCACTATGTCCTAGGTGTGTGACTTTGGACAAGTTAACTTTCTAAGTCTGTTGTGTTATCTAAAAATTGTGATGAGAATAGCACCTACTTCATGGAGGGAATAGGGCTAGTAGGGTGTTAGTTGCTAAGGCTAGTAACAGGTTAATTATTCTTTTTCGAATGTTATCGAAACTAGTTGATTGGAAGTCAACTGTACTAATTATACTAAAAGAGTAGGATCCTCATCAGTAGATAGAAATATAAAGAAACAATCAGACTACATCTACAAAGTGTCAATATCAGGCAGCGGCTTCAAAGCCGAAATGGTGGTTGGATGTAAAGTGATGTAATAATTGGCAGATAAGGCAGATAATGAGGAATGTTGATCTGATAATGACGTGGAGTCCGTGGAAGCCTGTGGCAATAAAAAATGTTGAACCATAGACACCATCAGAAATAGTAAAAGATGTAAGACCCATTTCAGAATTCTGAGCTCCAAAACTGTAAGGTCATGCCTTTATGCTATATTAAGCTGCTACATACGTGGTAATTTGTTATAGCAGCCATAGGAATATAATACAGAATTGGGGTGGCTCCTGAGAATCTGCATTTCTAATAGTCTCAGGTGATGCTAATGATTCAGGTCCAGGGATCACTCTTTGAGGACTGTTGGCTTTCAGGGAAGCACGCCATCCCCAGTGCTCTTCCAAACTTTGGACTATAAGCTAAACAAATCACTTGTTCTCTCAACAGTGCTAGAAGCATGCAAATAGAAGTGTTGGCTTCAACAACGCTTATCCCCAGAAAGTGCCTATTAGGGAAATCAACATTTAGACGAATTTTTTTTTCTTTCCATTCTGCTCTGAAAGAATGGTGGAGAGCCACTGGGCTGTCACTATGACTAGCCATTAAAAACATATCGTGTTAGTATTTTATAAGTATTTATCTTGCTATATGGCTATTTATTATTTTCTCTGAGAGAAAATTGCAGAGCAGTGTCATGGTATATACTCTCATGAAATCGCCAAGGAAAACAGAAAAAGAGTCTCCACATTCTAGAAAGGAAATGGAACAGAGAGGTTTGCAATGAGCAAGGTATTCTGGTTTTCTTTGTGCACCCTCTGCTCACCAGCTCCTCCCCTTTTGCCCCACCCAACTGACTTTGGCCATACCTCTATAATTATCTGACATTGCTCCCTTCCACTAAGCTCTTCCAGGTAATGATATTGACTTTTCCATCCCAGTATGCTCAGATGGGGGTAACAGAGTAACAGTGATGGTTACTATGGGCCCTAAACCAGTCAGCCACATTCCCTAGATCTGCCAAGAGGTCTCCTGGGTTCTGTTTGAGATGGGAGACCTTATCCTATTGTCTCCAGAGCTCCTTGTAGAGGAAAAAAAGAGGAAGGAAGAGAACGAAGCCCTGACGATTTACCGTGAATCCAATACCTTGGGTGTAGTAGTTACAGAATATCAATGCACAGTGAGGAAGACTTGGAGGATCCATTAGACTGTTGCCCTTGCCATTTCTGCCTCCTCCTTCCCTTCCCTCTCTCTTTCTCCTCATCTCCCTCTTTCTCTTCTTCTTCTCTTGGCAGGCAGTGGAGTTCAACCCAGGATTTGAATTCTGGCCCTGCCTTTTGCTAGCATGTGACAAGAAATCTCTCCGATTATATTAAGTAGGGGCAAAGATACCCACCTCAATTCTCTGATGTGAACTAGATGAAAGAATATCTGCAATGTATCTGGTGCATAGTAGGAGCTCTATTTTTTTTTTTTTTTTTTTTAAACGGAGTCTCGCTCTGTAGCCCAGGTTGGAGGTAGGAGCTCTATTAACATTCTCCATGAGGCTGTTGCTACTCTGCAGCCTTCTCATTACAAAGTACTATTCAATCAATGAATTTCACAGAGAATGAAGAGTAGGAAACAACTTTAATGAGAAACCCAGTTTCCTTTTCATTTCAAGACTATGACATTCCCACTTCTTTGAGGTCTTCCATTGCCTAGGTGGCCTTCCTCTTATAGTTAGGCATGCTTAGAGCTCTGGGCATGGGCTCGTCTTTGCCAAAATTTCTTTCAGCAAAGTAATTATATATGCCAATAGGCAAATAGAAAGCAAGACAGAGCCACAAGTAAGCGGCTTTCCCTGGCGTGTAATAGGCAAAGGGGCTCTTCGCCGAGATAGCATGCTGGATGTCCCGCAGCACCGGAGAGAAGTCTGTGCTGGCCCCCGCGTTGATGAATAGGAGGAAATTCCTCTGCGATAAGATGTAGTCCTGGCCGTAGTCTTCCTGAACCTCAGCGGGTAGGTGGTCCAGAATGTCCCTCTCCAGCTTTTCCCACTTGTCACTCGTGCCTGCGATACCTGGGGCGAAAGGAAAGGAAGAGTCAGATCCTGGGAAAGCCAAAGAAGTCAGGGAGCAGGCGCTCGTCTCTGTTGGGAAGGATGGGCCTTTGCAAATGCCATTTATTTATTTATTTATTTTTGTGAGACAGAGTCTTGCTCTGTCACTTAGGCTGGAGTGCAGTGGTGTGATCTCAACCCACTGCAACCTCTGCCTCCAGAGTTGAAGCTATTCTTCTGCCTCAGCCTCCCGAGTAGCTGGGATTACAGGCATCCACCACCATGCCCAGCTAATTTTTGCATTTTTAGTAGAGATGGGGTTTCGCCATGTTGGCCAGGCTAGTCTTGAACTCCTGACCTCAAGTGATCTGCCCACCTCGGTCTCTCAAAGTGCCGGAATTTCAGGTGTGAGCCACCATGCCCGGCCTGCAAATGCCTTTTAAAATGTGTGCTTTATAATGGCATTTATTATCACTTCTAAACCTACATACAGAAAAGTGCACACATGATTGGATTTTTCCAAACTGGTAGCCCATGTGACCAGCAAACAGATCAAGAACAAAACAGGGCTGGGCACAGTGACTCATATCTGTAATCTCAGCACTTTGGGAGGCCCAGGAAGGGGAATCACTTGAGCCTAGTAGTTCAAGATCAGCCTGGGCAACAGCGAGATCCCATCTCTAATACATATATATATACACATACACACACACACACACACACACACACACACGTATACATAGACATGGACATATACACAGAAATTTAGCTGGGCACAATGGTGCTCACCTGTAGTCCCAGCTATTCGAGAGACTGACCCTTGAGCCTACAAGTTGGAGGATGCAGTGAGCCATTATATGACTGCACCACTGCACTCCAGCCTGGGCAACAGAGCTACACTCCAATTTTAAGAAAAGAAAAAGGGGGGAAAAAAAAAACAGAACAGGACCAGCCTTGAAAGTCTCTCCTCTCAGCCCACTTCTCAGTAACCATTTTCCTGATCAACAGGATAGATTCATTTTGGCTGGTTTTGAACATTATATAAATTGAATCATATAAATAGTACTCATTGTTTAGCATCAGCTTCTTTATTCAACATTATGTTACGTGTGTTGATTCTCCTTTCAGCATAGTATTCCATTGCATCAAAATGCCACGAATTATTTAGCCGCTATACTGTGATGGACGCTGTGCTTGTTTTCAACTGGGCCTTTACAAATGCTGCTGCCACAAACACTCATGTCTTTTGGTGACTATTACATGTATAATATATCATGTAATGTCTACAATATAATATATACTGTATATAATATAGTATATATACACTCATATAAACATATACACATATAATTTTTTTAATATAGAAGTAATGTCTACCTTCATATTTAAAATTAAACGCGGGATTTTAGACTGGGCACGGTGGCTCATGCCTGCAATCCCGGCACTTTGGGAGGCCCAGGTAGGTGGATCACCTGAGGTCAGGAGTTCAAGACCAGCCTAGCCAACACGGTGAAACCCTGTCTCTACTAAAAAATACAAAAATTAGCTGGGTATGGTGGTGGGTACCTGGAATCCCAGCTACTTGGGAGGCTGAAGCAGGGAGAATTGCTTGAATCCAGGAGGCAGAGGTTACAGTGAGCTAAGATCACACCACTGCACTCCAGCCTGGGTGACAGAATGAGACTCCGTCTCTAAATAAATAAATAAATAAATAAATAAATAAAATATGGGATTTTAAAAATTTAATCTATTTAATAGATATGCTTTTCATTGATGTTTTTAAAAATATATGAAATGTAATTTTAATATAATTTACACATATATTTTAATTTTAATATGCAAATTACATACAATTAAGTATAAATATATATTTTAAATAAAGGCAATACCTGCTTATTATATAAAATTAAATAATTTATTTACTTTAAAATGTAGCAGCTCTGCCTCCTCATTATATAAAGTGAATAATAAGGAGATGTGCGTATTTTAAAAATTAATCTCCTCTATGATAACTAACACTTTTGTGTACCCTTCTACATTCCTTCCTTGTCCATACAAACACACATACACATAGAAGAATTTGATTTATTTTTTTAAACCGAGAAATAACAGTAACAAAAAGGGTCATACTATAGTATTTATATTTTCCATGAATTTGTTTTGACTTAGTAATAAATCACAGACCTCCCTTCTCATCAATGTCTATAGATTAAACCAGAGCAAGAGAATTTCCCATTGAACAGCTTTTAGCCAACCACTTCCCTATCCAACGACCTTCCAGTTGTTGCTATAGGTTTCAGCATTGCAAGCGCTGCCGCAGTAAATAGACTTTCACAACCTATTCGTTCGTACGTTGGCTTTACTTCTATAGGCAAGAATCCTCAAAGTACAGCCTGGTCAAAGGCACATTCATTTTGAATTTTAATAGCTACTGCCAGATTACTTTCCAAAAAGGTTACAGTCTCCCTCGCTCACTCCTGCAAAGTGCTTGGTTGCTCAGATAGCTGTGGGGATGAGCCCTTGCTAGCTTGGGTGACTCCTGGATATCAGGACTGCGGAGAAGGAGGGGTGCTTACTTGGAAATGTGGGCCAGTAAAATCCAATTATACTCATGGAAATGCAAACGAAGTTTCAATTGCTCCTTTCTTTTCAGGAAGGCACACACTGTGCTTAAAGAAATGATTATCCTGACAATTACTCTGGAGGCTTTTAGGTCCTGAAAAATATGTTTTCGTGAGCTAGTACTCCTCCTGCTACCTCTCCCTGTCCCTGTCTTCATAGGCTGGGGATTCCTTTTGCTCTCCGCCTCCTCCTTCTTTAAACACCTCATGGACTTTCTGGCCACTCTTGTGGGTACCCTATCCAGAGTCCCCAAAGCTCTCTTTGTGAGTGACAAAGCCATCAGTCTTTTGCCATCAGTCCATCATCATCTCCCACTTTTGACACACTCGCCCTACCCATCCATCCCATGCCACTTTGGTGCTACACACAATGAAGTTACTGATATGACCTGTATCAAAATCCCATCTCTGCCTCCCATCAGCTCTATGGCTTTGGAACTTCCTTAACTTCTCTGAGTCTCCATTTTCTCACTGCAGGATGGGGATATTATGACGCCTACTTCATAGGTGAGGATTAAGGGAGATAATGCACATAAAGCACTTAAAATCTGCTAATCTAGCATGCAGTATGATTTAGCTATCTTATTTCAGGGCACCAAAAAAATCTGGAATGTCTCTTAGAATGTCTTCAGAAGCTCCTTGTCTGTGTCCCTAAAGATTCCTTTTCTTGCCCCCACCTTCAAATAAGTATAAGTATGAAGTGTCATTCTCCAAACATGAGTTCTCTGCCTTCTGCTCTTGGGCTTCTTGCCTTCAGAGAGCTCATCAAATAGCTTTAAACTGGGGGCAGCCTGATATAAAAGGAAGAACCCAGGCACTGCATCTCGGGATCTTGTCTCAAATTTCCCACCATCACGATGTACGTGGGGTACCAGATCCCCACCCTAGGGCATGTTATCCACCCCAGCTCAGCACCATCACCAGGAGAATAATGTCAACGAAACCTGCTCCTCAAAGTTGTGATGATTGGAGTATACATAGAAAGGGTGGAGGTATAAATTGGAGCAATATTTTAGAAAGCAGGTTGGTATGATTCAGTAAAGCTGAAGCCAGGAAAACTATGATCTAGTCATTCTTTCAGAGGCATTTGAACCAGAGTAACTCCATCTTGAATAGGGACTGGGTAAGATGAGGATGAGACCCGCTGGGCTGCATTCCCTGGAGGTTAGGCATTCTTAATCACAGGATTTGATAGGAGGTTGGCAGGATTGGTATCACAAGATACAAGTCATAATAACCCTGCTGATAAAACAGGATGTAGTAAAGCAGCCAACCAAAACCCACCAAAATCAAGATGGTGACAAAAGTGACCTCTGGTCATCCTCACTGCTCATTATATGCTACTTATAATGCATTACCATGCTAAAAGACACTCCCACCAGCACCATGACAGTTTATAAATGCCATGGCAATGTCCAGAAGTTGCTCTGCATGGTCTAAAAGGGGGAGGAACCCACAGTTCCTGGTCATCCCTCCCACTTTCCCAGAAAACACATGAATAATTCACCCCTTGTCTAGAATATAATCAAGAAATAATTATAAGTATACTCAGTTAAGCAGTCAATGCTGCTGCTATACCTAAGAAATAGGCATTCTTTTATTCCTTTACTTTCTTTTTTTTTTTTTTTTTTGAGACAGAGTCTCGCTCTGTCGCCCAGGCTAGAGTGCAGTGGCCGGATCTCAGCTCACTGCAAGCTCCGCCTCCCAGGTTTACGCCATTCTCCTGCCTCAGCCTCCTGAGTAGCTGGGACTACAGGCGCCCACCACCTCGCCCGGCTAGTTTTTTGCATTTTTTAGTAGAGACGGGGTTTCACTGGGTTAGCCAGGATGGTCTCGATCTGCTGACCTCGTGATCCGCCCGTCTCGGCCTCCCAAAGTGCTGGGATTACAGGCTTGAGCCACCGCGCCCGGCCCTATTCCTTTACTTTCTTGATAAACTTGCTTTCACTTTACTCTATGAACTCACCCCAAATTCTTTCTCATGCAAGATCCAAAAACCCTCTCTTGGGATCTGGATCAGGAGCCCTTTCTGGTAACAACTTCACTCTGGAGCATGTGTCACAGGAAAATTCAAGCACACAAAAAAACAAAGTACATGTACCAGAAAGTTCATAGCTACATTGGTTCATACTTGTTCAAACTAGAAGGGACACAAACATGCCATCAACAGTAGAAAATCGTGACATATTCACAGAATACTACACAGCAATGAAATGAGTGGACTACAGCTACACACAATGGAGATAAATTGTCAAATGAGAATGTTTAGTGAAGGAAGCCAGACACAAAAGGATACATACATATTGATTCCATTCAAAGCGCAAAAGCAGTTAAAGTCAAATGCTATTCATTGGGATGGATATAACTCTACAAAGAAAAGCAAATCAATGATCATTACAAAAAGTAAGAGGCGATTACCTGTTGGGTAGTTGGAGAGGGCTGTGATGGTAGAGGATCATGTAGGGGCTTCTGGGTGTTGGTAATGTTTTATTTTTTTTTATCTGGGTGTTAAGTACAAGAGTGTTTATAATAATTTGTTGAACCATGTGCGTATAATGCTTTTTTCTGTTTATATATTTCTCGATTTTAAAAAATAAGATCAACATCAGTAAAGAATGTATGGTAAGTGGGTGTCCCAGTGCCTGGTAAGAACAGCTCTCCAGAACTATTATACATAGCAATTATATTAAATCTCCAAAATCATAACTTAACTGCAGGATTGCTCTCTCGTCTAAATGGAATTTTACATCTGTGTGTTGGAATTCTCTTTGGGCTGGGTCACCAAACCCTCAATCCTCCTGCCAGATTCAAAATCAAATTCACCATTTCCCTCTTCCACCAGCTGTCAACCGGCTTTCCTCTCCCTGTAACCCAGTCTCTCAGTTCAACCAGCACATTCGGCTTCACCTCTGACCCATATCTCTTCTCTATCACCTCTCCTCAATTCTCCTCCCCACCCAGGGAGTCCCCAAGTGGGAAACCCCTCTCAAGACTTCATCTTCTCTGCATTTTTATCGCTCCAGTCCTGCCTCTCATCCTGGTGACCCATTTCCCTTTCTCTGGGTCTCTGTCCCTTTCTCTGAGTCTTGTACCCCCTCTACAACCTTAGGAGGTTCTCAGCTACCAAGTGTTTCAAGCCAAAATTTCAATGTTTCTGTGTAGATTTTATCTTTTGGATTTGAGATAACATTCAAACCTTTAGGGTTTGTTCTTTAGTGCATTTAGCAATACCTTCTAGTCTGTGGTCTTTTATTAGACATACTTTTTATATCTTCACTTGAATCATCAATGAAATGTTTGATGGCCCGTAACTAAAGACTGAGCCTTGGGGTAAGCTGCCTCTGCCCAGAGTTCAGATATGCAGGGAGGGGAGTGGAGAGAATGACCATCTCTGCTTGGAGTGGAGGGGAGGTGGATCATATTCTTTAGAGGGAAGGAGAAAAATATTGTTTCTGAAACACAAAGAAGCTGGGGAAGGAAACCTTCTTGGCCAATGGAAACAAAAGACTAATAAATGTTACTCCAGGTATCTGCTCAAACTTTTAGATGAAAATAAGCGCTCAAGCTAAATAAAGAAATCTGGTATGAAATTAATGGATTATATATTGTTAAACAGGTTTAGATGGGGCAATGAAAATAATCAAAATTGGTGAGAGTCAGTTAGGGACCATTTTTGAGCTGCATTCCCGAAGACCAAATACAACTCTACCATCGAGGGAGGGAGTGTGTGTCCTAGAAAGGACCTGCTCAGAGCAGGCACCAGGGGACCAGGGTTCTAACCCAGTGCGGCCTCTGCTTGCTGATGACTTATGAGCCAAAGCATTTACTTTGTGAAAGGAAGCAGGGGTGAAGCCATACATGGAGAGCCTGACACTTAGAAGAGGCCCACCCATCCCAAGTCCTGCTGGGTGGACCCTGAGAGCTGGAGAACTCTGTATGCATGACAACCCCATCCCAACCCCTTGCCCTAAGAGACTTAACCAAACTCCAGCATGGTTTCTAACAGTGTAAGGCCCTGTCCCTTGGATGACACCAGCCCCTCACTAAAATGCCTGCCTAAGAAGGCTCAGTCTTGCCAGAAAATTTTACTATTTGTTCTAGCCAACACATCCCTGAGAGGTCCCTGACTTCCCTTTCCTGAAATACTTACTAAAAAAAGAACTTTAAATTGTAAATATATAGCTCTTGCAATGCAGAAGCATTTCTCTCCAGGATCTGAGACCCATTCCTTTGGAATTGAATCATGCAGAAGGATCAGACCTCTGTTTCTCAGTCTCTGTGGGAAGACAGAATCTGGACTTCTTTTATTGCCAAGCTGGCCCCTCTGCATGGACACTGAGGGACCCTTGTACTTTTTCACTAATCTGACTTACTGAGCCCCACTTTCCCCTCTCCCTCATTCTCCTTTTAAAATGCTTAAAACACCTTCGCACAAATCAAAATGGAGCTTAGCTCTTTCCCCTACAGTCAGCAGTTACTGAATCAAACCTGTTTTCACCACTTTAACTGATGTCTGGCTGTGCTCATCTTTGACAACACTGAGGGGTTCAATGTGTGCTCTGTCAGACCAAGAGGACCTTCAGGGTTCCCTCCAGGATGAACATCACAGGTTCTTGGGCTCAGAAACCTACTTGTTCGGAAGCCTCCAGGTTGGATGGAAACAACTTTAATTCCCCACTTGGAAAGCTCGATTCTCATAACTGATGAGAACATGGTCACAGCCGCCTTTGATGAGCCGTAAGATGCCAGCTTTGCCATTGGGGCCCCTCCTATGGGAATAATGGGAGAAAAAGAAGTAAAGTTAGATATGTTCATTTGTTCATCCAATAAATATTTAATCGGCATCTACTGTATGCCAGGAACTGGTATCAGTGACTTGGGCAGACAAAGGCAGACAAGGGCCCTAAGCTCAGGTGAGCAGTGTTCTTGCTCATTCCCACAGAGTAGCTTCATTTGCTTCTGCCCTCCTTGGCTCCCCTATTGCAGCTGGTACGATGACAAACCAAGTTGAAGGCTCAATCTTGCCCAACTCCTAAGCAAAACGTAATTTAGGGCTGGCTGCAGTGGCTCATGCCTGTAATCCCAACAGTGTGGGAAGCCGAGGTGGGTGGATTCCCTGAGGTCAGGAGTTCGAGACCAACCCGACCAACATGGTGGAGCTCCGTCTCTACTAAAAACACAAAAATTTGCCGGGCGTGGTGATGCATACCTGTAATCCCAGCTACTCATGAGACTGAGACATAAGAATCACTTGGACCCCAGGGGGCAGAGGTTACAGTGAGCTGGAATCACGCTACTGCACTCCAGTCTGGTGACAGAGTGAAACTCCGTCTCAAAAAAAAAAAAAAAAAGGAATTTAGGTAAGATGAAGAGCATCTACTGACCAGGCCCTGATCTTCTAGCCTGACCAACCTACCTTCTGAGGTTCCTGGTAAACATATCTTTTTCAGAGGAGGAGGGTCCGCTATTCAACCCACTACAACACCTATAATTGAACTGATTGGGCTCAATACTTGTTGCAATGAGGAATAATGTACATCATGGGGAATAGTGGGGCATCTCTGTAAGAGGGTGTGGGAAAGGACTTATTCTAGGGCTAGAGCAGATGCTCTGTATCCCACCTAAATCATATGTAGCTCAGAAGCTGGTGAAATTGAGCCTTAAACTGAGTTTGTCACTGGACCAGCTGTAAGGAAGTAATGGAAGGCAAGATCAAAGGAAGCCAGTAAAGGGAGTGATCTACTTGGAATGAGAGTCTCTGCAGATGTCATTGAGGCAAGGATCTCTACAAAAGACCATCCTGGATTACGATGAGCCCTAAATCTTATTAATGATGCATGTCCTTATCAGAGACAGAAAAAGAGAAGACACAAAGGATAAGGCCATGTGAAGATGGAAGCAGAGATTGGGCTTATGTCGCACAAGCCAAGGCACACCTAGGGCCACCAGTAGCTGAAATAGGCAAGGGTAGATTCTTTCCCAGACTCTCAAGAAGGAGCACAGCCCTGCTAACACTTGGTTTAGACATCTGGCCTCCAGAACTACGAAAGAATAAACTTCTGATGTTTTAAGCCGCTCCATTTGTGATGATTTGTGAAAGCAGCCCTAGACTATGAATTGAGGTGCATTCCTGGTGGTCTTCAACAGGAAGACACTGAGGTTATGAAGGAGCAAAGACAGTAAGAGCTCACAGTGCCTCATGAAGTCTCATAGGAAGACTAGACCCATAACAACATGGCTCCCAGTCTTGGCAAAGATTTCCCAAGTCAAAGAAGCATCCACTGGGTGAATGGACAAGCAAACTGTGGTCCAGCCATATAATGGAACACCACTTAGCCATCAAAGGGAATGAGCTTGATACATGTAACAACATGGATGTCTCAAAACAATTATGGGCAGTCAGAGAGCCAAACAAAAAGGGTGTGTACTCTTTGATATAATCCCCTTTGTAAGTTCTAGGAAATGCAAATTAACCTCTAGTAAAACAGATCTAGTAAAAAAAGTGGTGACCTGAAAGGTGGGGGTGCTATGAACGTTGTGCCACCCCCATCAAAACTCATAGTTTGAAGCCCAAATTCCTAGTGTGATGGTATTTGGAGATGGGGCCTTTGGAAGGTAATTAAGTCCTGAGGGTGGAGCCCTCGTGATGAGAGGGATTAGTGCCCTTTTAAGAAGAGACACTATTGAGCTTATTTAGTCTCTCTCTCAGACAGTTGGTGAGCTAGTAATTTGTTGTCTCTCAGACAATTGGCGGGCTAGTAAATTCCTCTTCCATTTTTGGTTTAAGCTAAGTTGGAGTTTGGCCCTGTCACTTAAAACAAAAGGTCCCAAGGCTTAACTGATACAATTTTAACACAATGTCTGGCATCAAGCAGGGTCTCATTAAACTGGTTAATCTTGCCGCAGATGGCCAGCGGATTTTTATGTAAGCGATTTATAGCTTCATGAAATCTTAGTGTTTGAAATCCAACTCCTTTCTATTACTAGTAAGAGAGGCCAAAGAAGTTAAAGCAACTTGTTCAAAGTCACAGTGTGGGCTGTGTGGCAACCCCAGTTTATGGGGTTAGCCAGAGTTCTCACTTCTCCATGACCTTTACAGATGATGAAGGTTGGTCAGATAGAAGGCAAACAGGTGAGCAGAGGAGCCAACACTGACTGCATTCAAATCCTAGCTCGACCATTGATTAGCCACCTGTTATCAGGAGAGTCACTTTATATTTGGCCTCTGCCTTTTTATTTGCAAATTAAGAATAGTGATAGTACAAGCATCATAGGATCATTGTGAAAGTTAAATTAATAATATATTAGAATAGTGCCTGGCACAAAGTAAGCTCCATATAAGGGCTTCCTAGTATTAGTGCTACTCAGGCTTTTCAAAATAATATCTTAATAGCCCAAAAGGCTCCATATGTTCATGGTTTCTTAGAGTAATAAGTGCACCTGCTTCAGAATCTCCAGCAGCTGTTGTTTATTATGTAGATTACTAAGAGCCACCCTGGACCCACTGAATCAGAATCTGCACTTAATATCTAGTCAAGTAATCTTTTGAATATTAAATCGTGAACTATTACCTTAGGGTTTTGTCACATATTTGTGCACATGAGCTTTCGTGATAATGCACTGCCTTATGGATAAGTGCTGTGGTTTGAATGTGTCCCTCCAAAAGCGTACATTGAAACTTAATCCCCAATGCAACACCTCCCCAGTGTTAGGAGGTGGGGTGTACCAAAAAGTGATTAGGCCTTGAGGATGGGGTGAATGGATTAATGCCATTATCTTGAGAGTGGGTTCATCACAAAAAGGGGAGTTTGGCCCCCTTGCACTCTCTTTCTCTTTCTCATTCTCTCTTGCCCTTTCACCTTCTGCTGTGGAACAACATAGCAAAAGACCCTCACGAGATGCCACCCCTTTGATCTTGGACTTCCCAGCCTCTAGAACCAAGAGCCAATCAATTTCTGTTCATTATAAATTACCCAGTCTGCGGTATCCTGTTATAGCAACACAAAACAGACTAAGACAACGAGTATGACATAACGACGTTTGTTGAGAGTACATCATATACCACATTAACAATCTAAACAAAAAGTGCGCTTTGAATCAAACATTTAAGACTCATTTATCTTTTGCATTATTTTGAACGTGCAAAAACTGCCAATGTTAGACCACGTCTTACCTATGAAATGGCAGTATTATATGGTTCAACCTCATAGATCCAATCTTGCTGTTAATGCTTAAGATGACGTAAGATGAGATAAATATAGGTGTCCAAGATTGCTGATTAAGAGCCACTGTGTCTCAAGGCTTTCTGACCTTACATACCCCTTCATTGTCTGTCCAGTTAGAGACTTTAATTTTTTAATTCAACTTTTAATTTTATCAAGATAAAAACACTTAATATGAGTTCTACCTTCGTAACAATTTTTTTAAGTGTGCAATACAGCATTGTTAACTATTGGCACAATGTTGTATAGCAGATCTATGTAACTTATTCCTCTTGCATTACTCAGACACTTTAAATAACCTAATATTAGGTAACTTAAGAGAACACCCCTTGTTATGGACTTAATGTTTGTGTTTCCAAAAAATTCCTATCTCAAAGCCCTAATCCTCAGGATAGCTGTATTTGGAAATGAGGACTCTAAAAAAGTAAAGTTAAATGAGATCAGAAAGATGAGGCCTCTGATCCAACAGAATTAGTATCCTTATAAGAAGAGACACCAGACACTTCACACTCTCTCCTTGAACATGCACCAAGGAAGGGCTATGTGAGGACACAGCAAGAAGGTAGCTGTCTGTAAACCAGGAAGAGAGCCCTCACCAGAAAACCAACCATGCTGGCATTTTGATCTGGGACTTCTAAACTGCATAACTGTGAGAAAATAAATTTATGTTGTTTAGGCCACATGATTCATGGTATTTTATTGTGGCAGTCTGAGCAGACTAACATACGTAGTCAACAACAGGACCTGTCTTAACCAATAAGGTATAGAACTATGGACTCTTTCCACTCTTCCTAGACCTAGACTGCACACTTTCTATCCTTACTTAGCATAGGCACGAAAATCATCCCCCCTCTTCTAAGTCATATTCCCCCACATGCCTCTGTGAACTATTCAGTCAATTTCTTCCCTGGGCTGTGTTCCTTTATCTGGCAAGGGAATAAATTCAGCATTCATTTTGTTGATTATTCTGGTGGTCATTTTCTTTCCTTTACATTGTGGTATATTGTTGACAGCGGGCTAAAAATAAGGGATTTGAAGTTACCGTTCTGAAGCTTACAAAAGAATTGTGGAGACCCTGTCTCTCCCCGCCATATGTGTACTTAGCATCATGTTTTCAAGGTTCATTCATGTTGTAGCATGTATCGGTACTTCACTCTTTGTAAAGCTGAAAACTATTCCTTTTATGGATATGCCACATTTTATTTATAAAGTGACCCACTTATGTATATTTGAGTTGTTTATACCTTTGGCTATTATGAATAATGTTGCTATGCCCATCTAAGTACAAGTTTTTGTTTGAACACCTGTTTTCTATCTCTTACATATACACCTAGGAGTAGATTTGCTAGGTCACACGGTAATTCTAAGTTTAACTTATTGAGGAACTGCCAAATGTTTTCCACATCTGCTGAACCATTTTATATTTCTACCAGTAGTATAAGAGGGTTCCAATTTCTCCACATTCTCACCAACATGTGTTTTTTTCTGTGTTTTATTATTATTATAGCCATCTTAGGGTGTATGTTGTATTATGGTGGTTTTTCATTACGGCCATCTTAGGAGGTATATTATCTTATTGAGGTTTGATTTCCAGCCATTGTGTATTTAGAAGGCCTCTGGTGATTCTGATGCAGCTAAAGCTTGAAAATGTGGTCCGGGGATTAGTACCAACAACATCACTCAGGAACTAGTCATAGATTTGCAGAATGTTAGGCCCCACCCAGACCAATCCAGTCAGATTCTGCCTTTTAGCAAGATCTCCAAGTGATGCCCACATATGTCAGTGTTGAGAAGCAATGGAGAAAGAGATAGCTCTAAATTGCCAACACTTCCTAATTACCATTTAAACAGTCCAGAGTTAGGGTTTGTATTTTATGCCCCTGCTTATCTTACATGTTCTTGCTTAACAGCCTGGAAAAGTAGAAAGCACATAGTACTTGGAGTAAAACAGACCCTGGTTCAAATCCTGAGTTTATCACTTACCAGCTATACAAACTTGGGTTACAGAGTGCTTGATCTAGAAAATTAATTAATATCTGCATTCTGTGGATGTTAGAATGGACATCTTGGACACCTGTATTTATCTCATCTTATGTCATCTTAAACATTAATGGCAAGATTGGATCTTTGAGGTTGAACCATACAATACTGCCATTTCATAGGTAAGACATGGTCTAATATTGGCAGTTCTTGCAGTGTTCAATTTACATGTAGGCATGTAAATCTCTCACACAACCCAGCACGAGAAAGTTCACTCAGTCTTGCTCTACCCACCTTCCCCCTTGTCCAACAAGCACCCTGCAGAGTGTCAGGGAAGAAAATCTCAGCCTTGGCTTCCTGTTTTGCCACTGAGCAACTGAGGGACTGGCTGAATGACTTGCCAAATGATTCTTTTAAGGCAGCTGGCTCAGCAAGGAAAAGTCCAGGAATGATCCCACAGTCTGGACTGAGACAGAACTCAAGGCTGAAACTGTGAACTCTACTAGATCCTTTAATTTGTAGACTTGTAAGAATCTCTAAGATTGCTTGCTTTGGTGTAAAGTAATTTTGATGTATTTTAAACAGCTTGGGCTGGGCTCAGTAGCTCATGCCTATGATCCCAACACATTGGGAGGCCAAGACAAGAGGATTGTTTGAAGCCAGGAGTTTAAAACCATCCTAGGCAACACAGTGAGACCCCATGGCAAAATAAATAAGCAGATGTGATGGCATATGCCTGTATTCCCAGCTACTCAGGAAAGTGAAGTGGGATTATTGCTTGAGCCCAAGAGTTCAAGGTTATATAAGCTACAATCGTGCCACTGCGCTCCAACCTGGGCAACAGAGGGAGATCTGTTTTAGGGGGCTTTATTTTCAACTCTTCTTATTCAAGCATAGCATCAGGGCCTGAAAAAGGTTTTGGGCCTCAAACAGAAGAATTTTCCAACTGTCCTTTGTACCATTAGAGTTGTTTCCCACTTCCTCTAATCCTAGGTTAAAAAAATAAAAATACGAAAACTAAAAACAACAACAAAAAAAAAACAGCTTGATGTGGCAGACAACTGTGATTACTATCTCTCAGTAGAGAGGTCCCTTTGACTCAGGGACTTCCTATATACCAGTGACTGTGCTAAGCACTCAGAACCCGCGGTGCATTTAAATCTGCAGCCAAGATCAGAGGTTTTCAACTGGGGGTGATTTTGCACCCCAGTGATCATGGGAAATATCTGAAGATGTGTCACAACTAGGGGTGGGTACTACTAATGTCTAATGGGTCAGGGACACATATGCTGTTAACACTCCATAATGCACAGGACAGTCCCCCTACGGAAAGAATTCTCCCCACCAAAATGCCAGTAGTGCCAAGGCTGAGAAATATTGCCCTGGACTCAGGTGCTACATGACCATCATTTGAAGATAGAGACAGACAAGTAAGGTGACCTGACCCAGGTCACCCAGCTAGTAACCGAAGAGCAAGATTTAAGCCAAAATGACACAAAATCTCTGAGGCCTGGGTCATTTTAGAAGGGCTTGTTTTCAAGCATAGCATGCAATTGCACACGAGTGTTTACGCGAACATTTCTGAAGAGGAAAACTGGCGCTTTTAGGCCTCTCAAACAAAAGTTTTTCCAACTGCCCTTTGTACCGTCAGAGTTGCCTCCCATGCCTCTGATCCTTGGTTAAATATTTATCCAACTGCCTTGCTGGGATTTGTGTTAAAGAGCTATGCTATTTGTGTGGGAGGGATAATCAACATGTTATTACAATGGGGACAAGTCTCCTGTAGTAGACATGGTCAAATCTGGAAGGAGTGACCTGTTGGGGTCACCTCCTCAGGAGCTAGTAAGTGATGGGGCAGAGGATGAAGGGTCATTCGGTGTCACAGTCAGAGGCAGTTATACCAGCAGCTGGCAGATTAAGAAGCTACAAGCACATAGACTGTCAGCTGCTGCCCCAGATCCTCGTGGTTGATGGTTTTGGGGTTGCCAATGCTACTGGGCCATTCACTGCATGCCAAGCTCAAGGCTGATGCTTAAACATGTGTTATTTCATCTCATCTCTCCATGGTCCCCAGAAGAAGCAATTACTGTTATCCTCATCTTAAAATGAGGAGGCTGCAACTCAGAGGTTCAGAACTGTTCCCAAGGTCATGCAGTTGTCATTGGTAAAGACAGGATTAAAACCCGGGCAGTCTGTCTTCATTCTGCTTGCCTGGCATCCTAGAAGATTCTTACCTGTATTCCTACATGATGTATCTTACTCTTTCCCTTTCGTGTTCCTTTCTTTAGGGATGGAATATGTAGGAGGGAAGGACATCGGAGGGAAGGACGTGGTTGACTCTAGATTGCATTTCTTAGAGAAGAACTTAAAGAAGTAATGTTTCTCCCCATCCCACTCCTGGAACTTCCCACCAGTAGGAGTGTATTGAGAAGACATGGGTTATGTTGACTTTATTTCCACACAAGAATGGGAGTTAGACTGGAACAAGCATCTAACAGTGGAGCTAGTAGAAAGCAAAAACTGGTCAATAAGGTACCACTGGGAAGAGCATCTGAGACCCTTTGGCCTTGTGTTTGATGTGGTGGTAACATATGGTTACACTGAGTCACCAGGGAAGGAGGTGGCTTAGTGAGTCAGAATATGAAACTCAAGTTCAAGTTCAAGTTCTAGCTTACAGAGCAGTCACTGAATCCTTCTGACTTTGGTTTTTATAACTGCAAAATGAGGATAGCAACATTACAGAGGTTATCGGGGTCATATACCTGAGAGCATTGAACAAATGCCTGAAATGTAGTGGATCCTTCATAATAACTCTTAATATTTATTAGATATCTACTATATGCCAAGCACTGTTCTGAGTGTTTTAACGTCAGCTCTAAATGTATTTAATGGTCACAACTGTCACAGGAGGTAGATTCTAGTATTATCCTCAGGAACCTCATTTTAAAAAATGAAAACACTAAAGTGTAGAGAGTTTAAGTGACTTTCCCAAGGACACAGAAAGTGATAGAAATAATAACTAGCCCTTACATAAAATTTACAGTGTCCACACAAAAACTTGCACAAAAAATATTCAGAGAAGCATTATTCATAATAGCCCAAAATTGGAAAGAACTTAAATGTCCATCAACTGATGAATGGATTTTTAAAATGTGGTTATACTCATATGCATATTCAAAAAGCTGCAAAGAACCCTATTGAGGAGAACGTTTTGGGACTTTCAACTTTCAGACAAACATCCGTTTAAGCAATGTGTACGTTCCAACTCTGGCTGCCTCTGCCCAAATGAGAGGCACATGGAGCTTCTCACTGAGGTTGGACAACCAGGTAGAAGGTCAGGAGAGGGTGTGGAAATTCTGCCTGATAGAGACAGCAAGGAGGGGAAGAAGTGGCCAGTGGGCACAGGGAACTGAGCAGTCTTTAACAGAAAACAAAGGAGCCAAACTTTAATGGGTTAATGAGGTTGTCGAGAAGTAGAGGCTGCAAGTCACCTAACTTTTGAAGGAGCTCAGGGGAAAAGGGTAAAAGAAGCTCTCACTGTTCAGCTCCCACTTACAAGTGAGGACATGCGGTATTTGGTTTTCTGTTCCTGCGTTAGGTTGCTAAGGATAATGGATTCCAGCTCCATCCATGTCCCTGCAAAGGACATGACCTCATTCTTTTTTATGCCTGCATAATATTCCATGCTGTATATGTACCACATTTTCTTTAGTCTATCATCGATGGGCATTTGGGTTGATTCCATGTCTTTGCTATTGTGAATAGGGCTGCAATGGAAAATACATGTACCTCAGAATTTAAAATTAAACTTAAAATTAAAAAATAAACACGTGCGGGGCAGTGTCCATTAATAAAAATAATAATAACTCATAGGCTTTGGGGAAGACAGACTACACATGAGCATCTATGCTAAGAACTTTATGAGGATTATTTTATTTGAGCCTCAGAACGCCCCTATGTGGTCTTATTTCCTCCGCTTATTCATCCGCTCTTATTGCCTTTATGGGGACAAAAGTGGAGCTTAGAGAGGCTATAGGACCTCGGGTTTTCCAGGAGTGTCACCCAACCAGGAAGTGAAGAGGAGAGCCCCGCCCTCCTGGCTCCCAGCCCAGCTCAAGGAGAAAAGGACTGAGAGTCTGGGGAGGAATCATTCTTAGAGCGTAGCTTGGGGTAGAATGAAAGGCCCAGGGAGAGAGAAGGAGTTAGTCAGGAGGAGGAAGGAGGAAAGGCTGAAGAGGAGAATGAGTGACAACAGAAGGAGTGAGGAGAAGTTAGGGAAGTTCATGCGGGACAGCTTCAGTTTGTTTGTGAGAGTTCCAGAGAGGAGGGGAATAGAGCAGAGAAATAAACAGCAAACACGATTTGCAATAATTTTTTCTTCTATTCTGCACACCTCTTGCCTTCCAAGGAGGGCAGATCCAATGGAAGTGTTTACTTTATTGAGCAGCTAAGAGTAGGTGGATGTGATATGAACGTATGGTTATGGGGGAAGGAAGGAGAGGGAAAGATAAGGAAAGAAACTGGGGAGATTTGGGAGCCAGGAAGGACTGGGAGGGGGAAGTAACCAGGGTGAGGTGGCTAGCAACTGAACACCTTCGGAAGGAGGAAAAAAAAAAATCTAAAGGGAATTTGCATTAAATGATGCTTTGCGGTATATGGAATCTCCAGTAAAATCTGCATTTTCTGGAGTTGGCTCTGCCTTTTTGGAACGTGATAAAGTGTTAAGCGTTCCTTCAACATGGTGTAAAGAATGAGGAGAAAGTGTTCATGGAGACCTGTATTACATAAGATTGGGAGGAATGAAGTTTAAATTTGAGGAAAAAAAAGAAAAATGTTTGGAATCAGTAATTAGGTGCATGTGATTTGTTGTAAATCAGAGCTCGTTGCAAGTCAAACCAGACACATTATTTTCCCACAGCTGCTATAACAAATTACTACAAACCTAGCAGTTTAAACATTACAGATTTATTATCTTATGATAAAATCAAGGAGTCAGCAGGGTCATGCTCCTTCTGGAGGCTCTAGGGGAGAACTAGTTCCCTTAACTTTTCCAGCTTCTAGAAGCCACCTGCATTCCTTGGTTTCTGGCCCCTTCCTCCATCTTCAAAGCCAGCTGGGTACCATCTTCCAGTTTCTCTCTGACTCTGACCCTCATGCCTCTTTCTTATAAGGACCCTTGTGATTGCATCAGATCCATCCAGAATATCCAGGATAACCTCCTCATCTCAAGATCCTTCACTCAATCACGCGTGCACAGTCCCATTTGCCATGTGAGGTAACAGGCTCACAGGTTGCAGACACTGAGACGTGTATGTCTCTGAGGACCCATTATTCTGCCTCCCAGACCAGCTGCCTACTCACAGCAGCCTGAGATAGTTTCTTCACAGTTATTTATTCTGCAGCAATGAATAACTGGAACAGAGTCATCAATTCCAGCTCAGTTTTTCCTGGCTGGTGCAAAGTTCCATGATAAATCTATGCCACCAAAATTCTTGTCATTCAGAAGGTGACAGAGGTGCCAGACTCAAGACAATCTGGTGGGTCAGGGCAACCACGTGCTTCTTCTGGAACCCTTATTAGTGACTGACTGCCTCTCTGCCTCCATGCACCTTGCTTCAAAGTGAAAATAACAGCAATGAACTCCCAAATAAGCACGTTTTCCAAAACTGCTATTACATTAATTTTGCCAAAGATATATCAACAAGTCAGCATCACATTAGATGTTAATTTCTGTGGATTTGTTGGTTATATATTGCCTTTTACACATACTTTGACTTTTCTAATCCTTGCGTTACATTCTGGTTTTTTCTTTTCCAGTTCAAAATCTTTTCTATTGTTTCACAAAACTCTCCAGCAAGTGCTAGACAGTCCCTTACTGTGTTCTCTGCTGAATTCCCCTGTTCCTTATCAATTACGGTGTTATGGACTGAATTGTTCGCCCCACCACACAGAAGAGTTTATATGTTGCAGTCCTAACCTCCAGTGTCTTAGAACATGACTGTATTAGAAGATAGAACCTTTAAAAAGATGATTGTAGTTAAATGGGATCATAGGAGTGGGCCCTAATTCAGTATGACTGCCATTCTTATAAGAAGAGGAAGAGACACCAGGGATGCATCAGACAGAGAGATGACCATGTGAGGACACAGCAAAAAGGTGGTCATCTGAAAGCCGAGAAGAGAGAGCTCAGGAGAAACCAACCCTGCCGACAACTTGGTCTTGGACTTCCAGCCTCCAGAACTGTGAGAAAAAAAAATTTCTGTTTTTCTAAGACACCCTGTCTGTCGTATTTTCTTATGGTAGCCCTAGCAAACTAACACAGAGGAAAACTGATCGTTTCTGAGCTTTGTTTCCTTAATTTTTAATATTTTGTGGGTACATAGTCAGTGTATATATTTATGGGCTACATGAGATGTTTTGATGCAAGCATGCAATGCATAACAATCACATCAGGGCAAATGGGGTCTCCATCACCTTAAGCATTTATCCTTTGTGTTACACACAATCTAGTTATACTCTTTTAGTTATTTTTAAATGTACATTAAATTATTATTGACTATTGTCACTTTGTTGTGCTATCAAATACTAGATCTTACTCATTCTTTCTAACTATTTTTTGTACCCATTAACCATTCCTACTGCTCCCTCCTTAGTTCTCTCCACTACTCTTCCCAGCCTCTGGTAACCATCATTCTACTCTATCTCCATGAGTTCAATTTAGCTCCCACAAATAAGTGAGAACATGTGAAGTTTGTCTTTATGCTCATTATGTTATTTCACTTAATATAATGACTTCCAGTTCCATCCACGTTATTGCAAATGACAATATCTCATTCTTTTATATGGCTGAATAGGACTCCATTGTGTGTATATGTACCACATTTTCTTTATCCACTCATCTGTTGATAGACACTTAGGTTACTTTCAAATGTTGGCTACAGTGAACAGTGCTGCAACACACATAGGAGTGCAGATATCTTTTTGATATATTGATTTCCTTTCTTGTGGGTACATACCTAGCAGTGGAATTGCTGGATAACATGGCAGCTCTATTTTTAGAGCTGTTCTCCATAGCAGTTGTACTAATTTACACCCCCACCAACAGTGTGCAAGGGTTCTCTCTCCACATCCTTACCAGCATTTGCTATTGCCTCACTTTTGGATGAAAGCCATTTTTCCTGGGGTGAGATCATATCTCATTGTAGTTTTGACTTGCATTTCTCTGATGATCAATGATATTGAGCACCTTTTCATATGCTTGTTTGCTATTTGTATGTCTTGTCTTCTTTTGAGAAATGCCTGTTCAGATCTTTTGTACATTTTAAGTGAGATTATTTGATTTTTTCCTGCAGAGTTGTTTGAGCTCCTTATATTTTCTGGTTATTAAGTCCTTGTCAAATGGGTAGTTTGCAATATTTTCTCCAATTCTGTGGGTTGTCTCTTCACTTTGTTGATTGTATCCTTTGCTGTGCAGAAGCTTTTTAACTTGATGTGATCTCATTTGCCTGTGCTTGTTGGGTGTTACTCAAGAAACTTTGCCAATTCCAATGTCCTGGAGAGTTTCCCTAATGTTTTCTTATAGTACAATAGTTTCATAGTTTGAGGTCTTAGATTTAAGTATCGAATCCATTCTGATTTAATTTTTTTATATGGTGAGAGACAGGCATCTAGTGTCATTCTTTTGCATATGGATATCCAGTTTCCTTCCTTCCTTCCTTCCTTTCTTTCTTTCTTTCTTTCTTTCTTTCTTTCTTTCTTTCTTTCTTTCTTTTTTCTCTTTCTTTTATTTATTTATTTATTTTGACAGGGTTTCACTCTGTCACCCAGGCTGGAGTGCAATGGAGTGACCACAGCTCACTGCAGCCTCTACCTCCCTGAGCTCAAGTGATCCACCTACCTCAGCCTCTCAAGTAGCTGGGACTATAGGCACATGCCACCATGCCTGGCTAATTTTTTGTAGAGACAGGGTTTTGCCATGTTGCCCAGGTTGGTTTTGAACTTCTGGGCTCAAGCAATCCACCTGGCCTCCCTATGTGCTGGGAATACAGGCATGAGCCACAGCACCTGGTCAAGTTTTCTCAGCGCCATTTATTGAATAGACTGTCGTTTCCCCAGTGTATGTTATCGCATTTGTTGAAAATGAGTTCACCATAGATGTGTAGATTTACTTCTGGGTTCTCTATACTGTTCTGTTGGTCTGTATGTCTGTTTTTATGCCAGTACCATGCTGTTTTGGTTACTGCAGCTCTGTAGTATAATTTGAAGTCAGGTAATGTGATTCCTGCAGTTTTGTTCTTTCTGCTCAGGATATCTTTGGCTCTTCTGAGTCTTTTGTGGTTCCATAAAAATTTTGGGATTGCTTATTCTATTTCTGTGAAGATTGTCATTGGTATTTGGATAAGAATTGCATTGAATCTATAGGTTTCTTTGAATTTCTTTAAAATGGACATTTTAAAAATATTGATTTTTCCAACTTATGGACATGGAATATCTTTCAATTTTTTGTGTCCTCTTCAATTTCTCTCATCAGTATTAGATAATTTTCATTGTAGAGATCTTTCACTTCTCTGGTTAGGTTAATTCCCGGGTATTTCATTTTATTTGTAGCTATTGTAAATGGAACTACTTTCTTGACTTTTCTTTCTGATTGTTTGCTATTGGCATACTCACGCCTGTAATCCCAGCACTTTGGGAGGCAGAGGCAGGCAGATCACAAAGTCAAGAGATTGAGACCATCCTGGCCAACATTATGAAACCGTGTCTCTACTAAAAATACAAAAAAAAAAAAAAATAGCTAGGCATGGTGGCGCACACCTGTAGTCCCAGCTACTCAGGAGGCTGAGGCAGGAGAATCACCTGAACCCAGGAGGTGGAGGCTGCAGTGAGCCGAGATCACTTCACTGTACTCTAGCTTGGCAACAGAGCGAGACTCTGCCTTAAAAAAAAAAAAAAAAAAAAAAAGTATGCCACTGATTTTTGTAGTTGATTTTGTATGCTGCAACTTTACTGAATTTGTTTATCAGTTTTAATTGTTTTGGGTGGAGTCTTTAGTTTTTTCCAAATATAAGATCATATCATCTGCAAACAAGGATAATTCAACTTATTCCTTTCCAACTTGGATGCTTTTTATTTCTTTCTTTTGTCTGCTTGCACTAGCCAGGACTTCCAGTATTATGTAGAATAACAGTGGTGAAAGTGGGCATCCTTGTCATGTTCTGGATCTTAGAGGAAAGGATTTCAGTTTGTTCCCATTCAGTATGACACTAGCTATAGGTCTATTGTATATGGCTTTTGTTAGGTTGAGGTGTGTTCCTTCTATACACAGTTTTTTTTAAATTGAGGGTTTTTATCATGCAGGGATGTTGAATTTTATCAGATGCTTTTCTTAGCATCAACTGAAATTATCATATGGTTTTGTCCTTCATTCTGTTAAGATTATGTATCACTCTGATTAATTTGTGTAAATGTTGAACCATCTCTGCATCCCTAGGATAAATCCCACTTAGTCACAATGAATGATCTTTTTAATGTGCTGTTGAATTCAGTTTGCTAGTATTTTGTTAAGGATTTTTACATCAATGTTCATGAGGTATCTTGGCCCGTAGTTTTTTGTTGCTGTTGTTGTTGTTGTTTTTCTTAACATGTATTTTCTGGTTTTGCTATCAGAACAATATAGGTCTCGTAGGATGAGTTTGGAAGTATTCCCTCCACCACTATTTTTCAGAATACTTGAGTAGAATTGATATTAGTTCTTCTTTAAAAGTTTTGTAAAATTCAGCAGTGAAGCCATGAGGTCCCAGCCTTTTCTTTGCTTGCAGACTTTTTACTACAGCTTTGAACTCATTACTTGTTATTTGTCCGTTCAGGTTTTGGATTCCTTCATGGTTCAATCTTGGTAGGCTCTCTGTAAGAATTTATCCATCTCTTCTAGGTTCTCCAATTTATTGGCATATAGTTAGTTACTCATAGTAGCCTCTAATGATCCTTCAAGTTTCTGTGGTATTGGTTGTAATGTCTCCTTTGTCATCTCTGATTTTATTGGGTCTTCTCTCTTTTGTTCTTACTCTCATTAAACGTTTGTCAATTTTGTTTATCTTTTCCAGAAACCAACTTTTCATTTTGTTGATCTTTTGTATTGTTTTCATTTCAATTTTATGTATTTGTTCTCTGATATTTATGATTTCTTTTCTTCTACTAATTTTGAGGTTGGTTTGCTCTTGCTTTTCTAGTTTTTTGAGATGCATCACTAGGTTGTTTACTTGAAGCATTTCTACTTTTTTAATGTAGGCACTTATAGCTACCAGCTTCCCTCTTAGTACTACTTTCATCACATCCCATGGGTTTTGGGACGTTTGATTTCCATTATCATTTATTTTGAGAAATTTTTAAATTTTCTTCTTAATTTTTTCATTGACCTACTGGTCACTCAGAAACATATTGTTTAATTTCCATGCGCTTGTATAGTTTCCAAAATTCCTCTTATTTTTTATTTCTAGTTTTGGTCCATTGTGGTCAGAGAAGATGCTTGATATTATTTCATTTTTTAAAATGTTTTAAGACTTATTTTGTGGCCTAACATATGGTCTATCCTTGAGAATGATCCATGAGCTCAGGAGAAGAATGCGTATTCTGCAGCCTTTGGATAAAATGTTCTGTAAATAACAATTAGGTCTATTTGGTCTATAGTGCAGATTAAGTTTGATGTTTCTTTGTTAATTTTCAGCCTGGGTGATCTATCCAAAGCTGAAAGTGGAGTACTGAAGTCTCCAGCTATTAATGTATTGAGGTCTATCTCTCTGTTTAGCTCTAATAATATTTCCTTTATACATCTGAGTGCTCTGGTGTTGGGTGCATGTATATTTACAATGGTTATATCCCCATGCTGAATGAACACCTTTATGACTATATAATGACCTTCTTTGTCTCTTTTTATGGTTTTGGTCTTGAAATCTGTTTTTCCTGATATAAGTATGGCTACTCCTGATCTTTTTGGTTTCCATTTGCATGAAAAATCTTTTTCCTCTCTGGACAGTGCTTTGTTTCTGTCTTTACACAAACTCCCGGCCCTGTTGAGTACATACGCCTCCCACCTCTTCTGATTTCTTGCTACTGTTTTAACAGCTTTATAAAGTACATTGGGTGGTTTCTGAGTCCTACAAATAAACTCATTTCTAGAGTGTCTCTGGGACATGAAGTTTCAAAGCTGGTTGTGGTGAAGGAAAACCATACATCTTGGTGAGTGGGTGGGAGAAAGAAGAGAGAGGCATGGGGAAAAACAAATCCAAGATGATTCAAAGCTCTGAAACTCAAAAGACTAGGACAGAAAGAAGTCAGGGTCCAGTTTCAATGTTCTGCCTATGGCTAGCCAGTTACCCCAGCATCATTTATTGAATAGGGAATCCTTACCCCCATTGCTTGTTTTTGTCAGGTTTGTTGAAGGTCAGATAGTCGTAGGTGTATTGCTTTATTTCTGGGTACTCTATTCTGTTCCATTGATCTTTGTATCTGCTTTTGTACCAGGACCATGCTGTTTTGCTTACAGGTAGCCCTGTAGTATAGTTTGAAGTCAGGTAGTGTGATGCCTGCAGCTTTGTTCTTTTTAATTAGTGGTGCCTTGGCTATTCATGCTCTTTTTTGGTTCCATATGAATTTTTAAATCTTTTTTTCTCGTTCCGTGAAGAACCTCAATGGTAGTTTAATAGGAATAGCATTGAATCTATAAATTGCTTTGGGCAGAGTGGCCATTTTAACTATATTGATTCTTATCCATGAACATGAGATGTTTTTCCATTTGTTTGTGTGATCTCCAACTTCTTTGAGCAGCGTTTTGTAGTTTTCCTTGTAGAGATCTTTCACCTCCCTAGTTAGCTGTATTTCTAGGCATTCTGGAGGGCTGACAGCAAGTTTTGTTTCAGATAGGTTAACTTGGTGATGATCTTAAGAAAATAGATGGACATAGCTGGGTGTAATGAATTTGCACAACCAGAGGGTGAGAATAAGATTGAGATACATTATTTATTTTGGCATTCAGGGTTTCCCTTCAATAAAAATACATGACAACAGAGTAAGGAGTTCTGGCTTGGAAAGACCTTTAGAGGCCAAGTCGAAGATATGCGGAAGTGTATGCTCTGTATTATAAGTTATTTTTTGAGAGAGGGTCTCACTCTGTCACCCAGGCATGAACAGTGGCATGAACACAGCTCACTGTAGCCTCGACCTCCCAGGCTCAACTGATTCATCTCAGCCTTCTGAGTAGCTGAGACTACAGGCACATGCCGCCATGCCTGGTTTTTTTTGTTTGTTTGTTTTTGTACAGACGAGATCTCACTATGTTGCCCAGGCTGGTATCAAACTCCTGGGCTCAACTAATCCTCCTGCCTTGGCCTTCCAAAGTGCTGGAGTTATATCCTTGAGCCACCACACCTAGCCTTGTATTTTAAGCTCTTTGCTTACCCATTCATTAATCCATTTTCCATTTTTCACTTGTTCACACACTTGCCTTTCTTCATTGATTAACTGAGTTGCTGCTGCATGCCAGACACTGGGCCTACAGCACATACTCCACATTTTGGCAATAACTAAAGTGATCTCATATGCATGAAGGTGTTGCTCAAAGTTGAGAACAGACTAAAAAAGAGAAACCTCCTTGTCAACGTGCCAAGGAGGAGGCAGTACTCTGTTATTTCAGTAAATATTTATTATATAAGTGAGGCATAGAGTCTGTGAGACTTTCCCAGAAGTACTAGACTGTTCCAGGGAAACGAGAAAGGTGAGGCTTCCACACAGGCCAAAATTGTAAAGGCTTTCAGAACAAAGATTAGGAAAATATTGCTGTGTGTTTTCTCAGGATTCATTTGCTTCGGCAAGGTAGCAGGAAATTGGAAATACTTTAGGGTTCTCACACAGCTAAAATATAATACTCATGGCTCCTAACCATCCTGGAGAAACCTTTGTCTCCCCCAACTCTCTCTTCCTCTCTCTCTCTCTCTCCCTCTCTCTCTCCCTACCTTCTTCTTTGCTTATGCCTCAGGCCAACCAACACTCTAGTCAAAGACAATAGCAGTTAGTTTTAAGAAAATTACTGAGTTAAAGCCAGAAAATAGAATGTGATGGACAACAATATTTGTCTAGGAAATACGAAGAACCCCCTCCCCCACCAAATCATTCTAGAACTGGTATTCACATTACCAAAAAAAAAAAAAAGCACAAAACACAAAAATCAAGCAAACAAACAAAAACAGCCTAGTCGTATCCTTTATTTTAAGAAATTTTACTGAGAATTAATTGATCCAACAGTGAAGAGTGGTACTCCTCTACTTGAAGGCAGGGTCCTAAAGTCCAGAGCCCATCCCTTTGGCTTCCCTCTCACCTCCGCAGTGACCCAGTGACCCAAAAGTCAGGTCCATGGATCTTCCCCAGACTGAATGAAAGCCCGAGGAACCCCAGTTTGAAAATGTCCGTCCCAGCAAAGAGGGTGCACTATGACACACATGGGCATTGTTTACGAAAAGGCAAGACTGTTCAGTCCTTGACTCAAGTTGTGTACTATTTGTTCTTGGAAACAGAGAGACAAACCATCCAGTGTCATCACATCCTGACCCAGCTGGGTTGAGGCTGCTCAACACTGGGGATAATCTTCAGGTTAACAATAGCAGGCAGCTTGTGTTTGATGGCAAGAACAGAGGGAAAGTATGGCCTACTCAGCTTACAGGGAACTGAACACAGTGTGTTAAATTGACGAAGTGTTGAAAACAGATTGCCTGAAATGCTGACATTATTTGTAATGTGAGATTTCCTGTGCAAATCTAGCAACCTTGTGTGTTGGCAGTCACATTATGAAGATATATATGAACCCTAAATCCCCAGTAATAAATGGATGAGTTAGAAGGCAGATGAGAGTTTGTACCTGAAAGAATTTGGAAGAGGAGAAAGGTTTTATTGTGTGAAAGTCAACAGAGGATAAACAATTTGACTAATCCTGACCCAGCCCTGCCTTTGCATGCCCTGCTTTTTTATTCAGCCCACAAAGAATGCCATGAGCCATGTCTGGTGATGGGCACCCCATGACCACGTGTGAAAATGCTGACTCACCTCCCATGCTGCTGACATTCACCAGCCTTCCTTTGGATTTCCTAAGAAGAGGCAAAAATGTCTTTGTGACCTCCACAGTTCCAAAGAAGTTCACGGCCATGCATTGTTTGTAGTCAGTCATAGGAAGAAGCTCCCCATCAGATGGAAAGCCAAGCACCCCAGCATTGTTGACCACAGCCCACAGTCCTGGAGACAGAAAACCATAATGAGTGAGTGTCTGGAAGAGTAAGTGAATAACACAACCTGTGACACCTGGAAGACCATGCAAGAGGTGTTACGTGTGAGCCAGGTCTCCCGTGGGATTAGAGTCTGCCACTGGACAAAGGCAAGAGTCTTAGGGAAAAGGAGTGGGAGTGGGAGGGGAATTCCTGTAACAGGAAGCCAGATGTGCAGAGATGTAAAGTAGAACATTCTGTTCCAGAAACTCTTCAGAATTTACTAGGTGAACCAGCAGGTATTGCAGATTAAGGGTTTGGCAGGAGCCATTATCCTGAAAGGACCTCTAATCCTTGTTAAGGTGTTTAGATAGGGAACCACTGATAGGGAACTAACAAACCACTGATAAAACAAATTCCCCACCACAGGCATGCCACATGGGAAGACCCCTGTGCATGGAGGCTCTGTATGTCTAAAGGATTTTAGGAGATGGATGGCATTGTAAAATGTGAATGCTGTGAAGATTAGTCTCTGGAAAGTAATGGGGAAGGAAAGATGGGTTGCCATTGGGATAGCCAATTGGGATATCCAAGGAGGCCATTGGGATAGCCCAGGTGGAAGAAGGTGAGGCTCCAGTGCATACAGTGCTAAGTCATAGCGCTATGCAATGGTAGGAAGGAGCTGGAAGGTAACTACCCAGGAGGTAGACTTGACAGGACTAGGGTCAGTAGGATACAGGCATTGAGGATAAGCTGAGGGTCTCAGTGACCCACAGGTTTCCGGCTTGAATGACTGGTTAGGTGATAGTGCCAGTGTCGGAGCTGTGGGATGCAGGAGAGCAAAACGATTTGCCGAATGGCAGCAGGGAATAAAAAAACAATGAGCAATTTTTGACATGTTGAAGTTGAAGCCTCTGGAGTATAAGGGAAGATGTCTGGTAGATAACTTTGTATACGTGGAGAAGAAGGGTTAGGTTGGTAATATATTAGTATATTTGGGAGTTATTGGTATAAACCAGTGTTTTTTGGCCCTGCCCTAACATAAGCATCACATTGGGAGCTTTAAAAACTAATGATACCTGGGATTCCATCCTAGGGACAGATTTAATTGGGTTTGGGGGATCTGTTCAGTCACACAGGGCCTGGTGCTTCAGAAGGGTCCTGTATGTGGTTTCAGTCTCTGCTGTCACCATCTTACATTCCTAATAATTTTCCAAACTCAAACTAGGGGCCCCATATTTTCGTATTGCTTTGGGTCTGCCAAGTTACATAGCCCATCCTGAACCCCAGCATGGGTAATTTTCAAATGATTCTAATGTGCAGCTGGATTGAGAACTCTCAGTATAGGGAGCAAATGGTATGGCCCCAGACACATGGAGTGGGAGGTCTGGGGATGCAACCCTCAGTAGCATTTGTATTTGTAGGGAGACAGAGGCAAAGTTTCATCCAGGAGAAGTGGAAAGAAAGATTGGAGAACTAGGAGAGCAATGGGGGCTGGAGACCCCAAAGCCATGGAGGACAGTATAAACAACATGCTTAAATACTGCAGAGAAGTTAAAACCTGGGTCTTCCAGCAATCCCATTACTGGGTATACATCCAAAGGAATATAAACCATTCTATTATAGAGATGATTCACACGTAGGTTCGTTGCAGCCCTATTCACGATAGTGAAGACATGGAATCATCCCAAACGCCCATCAATGATAGACTGGATAAAGAAGATGTGGTACATATACACCATGGAATACTATGCAGCCATTAAAAAGAATGAGATCATATCCTTTGCAGGGACATGGATGGAGCTGAAAGCCATTATCCTCAGCAAACTAAAGCAGGAACAGAAAATCAAACACCGCATGTTCTCACTTGTAAGTGGGGGCTGAACAATGAGAACACATGGACGCATGGTGGGGAACAACCCACACTGGGGCCTGTTGTAGGGAGGGGAGGTAGAGCTTCAGGAATAATAGCTAATGAGTCCTGGGCTCAATACCTACAGGGTGGGTGGATCTGTGCAGCAAACCACCATGGCACATGTTTAGCTGTGTAACAAACCAGCACATCCTACACGTGTAACCCAGAATTTAAAATAAAAGTTGAAAAAAAAAAAAAAACCAACTAGGTCTTCAGGCTAATACTGATTAGCTTTGCCAGATTAGTTAGGGAAGCAGAGTGAGAACCAACATCAAATTGAAGGTGAGGAAGAGAATCAGAGAGCTACAGGGTTCCATGGAGCTTGGCCATGAAGGAAAGAGAAGAGGAGGGGTAATGGGTAAAGGAGGACAGTGACCATGAAGGTATTTTTCTTCTAAGCTGGGGACTCTAAGGCATGTTGCTATTGTAGACAGGAAAGCAGTGAGCTGGGGCTGGTGGAGTTGTTCATGGAAGAGTGACTGAGAAGTTGGTGAGAATGAGATAGAGGTTTCTGTAAGTTCTGTGTGGATGGGCCCATGTCTGAGTTACTCCGAAGGTCTTCATGTTGATAGAGGCCCCCACACATGGTAGGGGTTCAGCACAGGTGTGTTCCAGTGCAAGCAGTGGCCAGAGTGGAGTAGGGGGCATGATCAACCCAAGCTGGAACAAGAACTGGGTGTTCAGGAGGAGGGTAAAGGCACTGAGGGTGCTGGCGGCAGTACCTCTGTCCTGCAGCATTGCTGCAACCTTGCTGTAAGCATCTTTTATCTGCACTGGCTTCGTGACGTCCATTTGGAGCACCGAGAGGCGCGGGGAGCAGGTTCTTCGCAATTCCTCAGCTCCTGGGCCATTTTCATTCAAAACTCCGGCGAATACCGTGAAGCCCAGCTCATCCAGATACTTGCACAAAGCGTGACCAAGCCCGCAATCACCACCTGCATAGGGTCAGGGGAGTAGGGAGTGAGTTCAAACCACAGTGACAAGAGAAAATATTTAACAAGGAAAACATATTACGTTGTTTAGGATTCTCCATGCTCTCTGAAGAGAGGGATTCCTGAGGAAGTTTCTTTATGTGCTAAGTGGGGAGGTGGGAGGAGAAGCCAAGCCACACAGATACATTTCTCCATATAAAGAAAGGGACATAATGTAGAACTGAGGGGTGGTGGGTGGGCATAGGTGGAAAGAGAAAGGTTTTGGGGGAAGGGTAGTCCAGGAGTGGCTGCTGGCCAAAGAAATTGGGAAGGAAAACCAAGACATCTAATGGAAGTAGTTTTAGTAATCTACAATGTGTAGTGTTTGATGTAACCTCACTCACTCTAAAACTTTCAGTCAAACATTCATTACAAACTCATACTTTGGACTTGGTTTTGCCTTATGGAAACACAGGGCAATAACAGAGGCTGCCCACAGGGGCAAGTTCATTCTGGATTATAAAAGTTAAAAGTTCATGGCCACCTGTGTTTCTCACCCTCCTGGGCCTTTTTTCCTGTCTATGACTGACCCTGAGCTATGGAATAGACGTCAAGCCTAGAAAGAAAGTTACAAGAGAAACCAAATAGAAAGCCCTAATTGCATTGCTCTGTGAAAATTGAGAGTAATGTAATACACAGAGTATGACTTAAGCTTCTCAGAATTTGAGATAGGAGTGTACCCACCCAGCCAAGAGGGTATTAGGGACCCCGGAAAGAGTGTTTTATACCCACAAGTGCAAAATGTAGATGTCTGAAATTCCCAAGTTGAAGATAATGTGAACATTAAATCACCCTTTGAGCTACATACACCATGATAAACAAATAACAGTTAATGTCTTTCTCCTTTTAATGAGAGAGTATTTCACATTGCCTGTGTCATGTGATCTTCCTTGGACTCCTGCAGGGATCTCTTTTGTCAGTAGCCAGACATCCCCGCCAAGAATTGGGAAATAAGGAAAATTAGAGTACATGCAGAGAATCAACTCAAAGATCAGTATGTGAGTGGGCAGAAAAGAGATCTTGCTTCCAAGCTAACAACAGGGGCCTGAAATCTACTGTCCGCAAAGAGAGGACAGGTGTTCACATACACTGTTGATAAACATATGCAGGACTAAAATCAGCCAATGTGAATTCACCTATCTTTTGACCCCAAAAGTCTCAGTATTCATCCTAGAGAAATACTTGCAGGTACATAAATGATGTTCTTTATAGCACGGTGTAAGAGCAAAAGAAGGAATTAAATGTCCATGAATAGGAGAATGGTTACATAAATTATGGTACATAAAATGGAATACGACAAAGCAATTTTAAAGATGGAATAGAACTATCCAAAATGACACGGATATTGCTCCAAGATGCTTTGTTAAGTGAAATAAAATAACTTGCGGTATAATAATAATTAATAAAATCCAATTTAATGCAAAAAAGGAGGAGAGTTGATTCTACACATACCAAGGTGTGGAAATGTAAAAGCAAACAAACAAAAAAGAATTTGGAAGGAGAGATCCCTAAGTTCCCCTTAGGAAGAGAGGCAGAATGGTGGGGGACCTTATCTTGTAATGTTTACCATTTTTGCTACAAGAAAGTACTTTTTTCTTTTTTTAAAGGCTATGCTAATTAGAATGGAGATTGGCCAGCCCTCTAAGTGTAGAAAAGGTTGGAAAAGAGAGAGAAAGTCTAGCATGGTTGGCATCTGCAAACACTGCCAGAGAGAGAATGATAGTCATGACAAAAGGTGTGTGTGCTCCTGTCCTTCTGACACCATTAAGAGATGAATGCCTCTGGTTGCCATCACTGATTGCGTTTAATGTTTGCTCCATCTCCTTCCTTCTTATGTCTCCATGTGTGTCGGTGCTCAGTAAATAGCCCTTGAGTGTAAGTGGTTTCCTCCCTGGGGCTGGCCAGAAGAGGAGATGGTACCAACTGAGACAGATGCAAGTGTCTGGACCATGTGATAGACACCTGCCTTAATGTAAATTAATGCATTAGAATTCTGGTACGAATGCATAATAATATGTGTGTATAACCATTTTGTGAGCCCAGTTCCTGAAGAAATGGACCTGTTGCTGGACAAATCCAACTTCTGGATCCACAGTGCTGAGGCCAGAAGCTGAGCACTGGCAAGTTCACCAGTCAGCAGACCAATGCTGTGTGGGTCTCCCTGGAATCCCCTAAATACCACTGGTGGTCAAGTCTATCCTATAAAATTATTCCCAAAATGTCTACAGTAGAAATTATCCTTCCTATCTTACAGATGAGGGAACTGAAAACAAGAGATGCCAAGATCACACAGATGGTAGGGGTCAACCTGGACTCTTTATTGGATCCTAAATCCAAGTTCACCAGTCACTGTCATACTGGACCAGCCACCTTCTCCTTCATCTGTGTGAGCAGAGAAGGGAGGTTTGGGCAGGCTAATCCCAGGATGATCCTCTTGTGGTGTGTAAGAAAGGATATGAATTAACCTGAAAATAACTAACTTTGAACCAGGTTGAAGTGAAAAGTACCTAGAGCCTGGTTATACACACCCTGCTGGGTGAGGCCAAGAGTTTCATGGACAGCCTCTCCCATTTTATGATGTACCATACCTTATGCTTCTGCCTTATTATTGGCACAGCTAGATATATGGGAGGCATGGATTTTAAAGCACCCAGTTCCCCTTAGAGGCTTGTGTGATATCAGGATGCCCAGCATATTCCTTCTGCACAGAGAAGAAAACTGCTCTGCAGTGCAGAGATGAAGACCATGACCTTGACTCTACAGGGCATATAAACACCCAACCAGGGTGTCTGCTGCTGTCTGGAGACCTAAGACAGGAGGAAAAGGGTCATCCACCCAATTAGAGCTGCTGACCGTTAAGGCATGCAAGCTGTCACCTGTATCCAAACCTGAAGTCCATCATCTGCTCCCCAAATCCACATGAGAATCATGAACTTTGCACTTTCCAGTCCTTCCTTTGACCTTGCATCCCACAAACACTTTGATGTGTTCAACACTGTATGCCTCCACACATGATGCTGAGAGCTTCCCCTTCCCCACAGGGGGTCCGTCCATAAGGTTGTAATTGTCCTGTGTAACTCCACCACTTGTCTGAGGCTGATTGGACCAGAGTCAACCAGCTTTTCTCTTTCAGAAATGTGGGGTTGTGGCTGCAAGATCCAAAGCAGTGTCCGATACTGTCTGACCCAGAAGGACATTAAACTCAATAGCAAATGGGGGTCTGGGGGTCTGTCTTCCTTCATGCACATGGAGATATGGGCTAAGTCCTCTTGAAGAGTAACAAGAGGCAAAGCTACAAATAAGAGCAGAGTCTGAGGTCGGATGTTGTCCACAGACATAGACGAGCATCTTCTTGGCTCATGATAACTTTTCAGTCTCTGGTAAACCTCAAGTGACCTCTTCCCCATGTGTGCCTTAAGAAATTCCACATCCTCATAATAATCCCTCTTCTTTCTCAAGTTAGTTTCAGTATCTTTCCTAAACTCCATCTTTTTCACTTACTGCAGACACTAAAACTAGTTATCTCTGCTTTGGAAAACAGTCCTCAAAAGGTTAAATGTAATGTTACCAGATGACCTAGCAATTCTGCTCCTAGGTGTGTACCCAAGAGAAATGAAAATATATGTTTCTGCAAAAACCTGTACACGAATGTTCATAGAAGCATTATTCACAATAACAGAAAAAAGGAAACTAACCAAACATCCATCAACTAATGAATGGATGAAAAATATGGTATATCCAACAGTGGGATATTATTAAGCCATAGAAAGGAATGAAGTTTCTAGGCTTGCTACAGTACGAACATTGAAAACATTATACTGAGTGTAACAAGCCAGTGCGGTAGGTAAAGGGATGAGAGCAAGGAGGAGACATTGTGATCTTGACTCCTTTTCCTCTGAGCAGAGGATAATTTGTCACATTTTGGAAGGCAGTGCCTTTGAGCAGCTTCATGAGCCTAGGATCTGACTCTCTTAGGAAAGTTCCTTGGAAGAGCCTACAGGTGATGACAGTGTTGAACTTTAGACAAGCCCTGTGATCCTGGAAAACTGCAAAGGTTAACAAATGTCCCCACCCTTTTGTGTTCTGGGAAGCAGCTCACTGCAAATAACTCCCTTCCCCATATGACTTAGATGAGACTCACAGATGCTGCCACTTGTGTACCTGCGACAAGGCCAGACCCAGAGCCTCCAAAGTCCCTTTCTTTGCTTTTGCGGTTCGTTGAACTGCCTGTTTCCAGTGGTCGGTCAGAACAAAGTGTTTGTTAACCTAACTTTGGTGTAGTTTCTCTCCTTTCCCCAGGTCCTGGGCCACCCTCAGCCTGAGCCAGCAGACAAGTCCTCTTTACAGACCTTCCTGATCAGCCCTCAGCGTCTGTCTGATTGTGTCACTCTGATCATCCCAGCCCCCGACACCCACTTCTTTCTAGCCTTGTTTATGCCTCTTTAGCAACACAAAACATTTACTGCCTCATCTTGAGACACTTGGAGATTATGTGGTTAGAACATTCCCTCTACTGCAATAATCCTTTTGAGTAAAATCTTTCCTAACTAAATCTGAGTTTGCTTTTATTTGGCAGTGAATTAATGAAGCCAGAGATCACAGGAGACCATCTGCTTGTGTTTACCCATGAGGCAGTGTGGCATAGGGGCATGGGTACGAATCTAGTCCTGCTATTCCTGCCTGTCTAACCCTAGAGAACCTTTCTAATTGCTCTGTGCCTCCGCTTCCTTATCTGTAAAATGGGCTTAATAATGGTACCCATGTCAGTTAATATTTGTGAAGTGCCTAATAGAGCCTATTCCAAATAATTACTACATCAGTCTTTTTAAAAAACAATACTGTGTCTTTATTTTAATTTTCAGGTGTTTCCACTCACATTATTGGTAAGCGTAGAGTTTGCCTCTACTGACTGTCAGCTGAACATCTTGGTTAAGACTCAGACTGCCTGATTCTCCTCTTCCACTTTCCTATGTGACTTTCCCGATATGGGCCTCGGGAAAGTCACACATAACCATGTGGAACGTCCACTTCCTCACGTGGAATGTAGGGTCATAATACCCCCTCCTAGGCTGGCATGGGAAGTCAGCAAGACAGGATTTCGCACTGGCCCAGTGTGTTGTGAATGGCTGTCATTAGTATCATGGCTCTAACCCTGGCGTCATTTCTGACTTATGATGTTAGAGATCAGGCTGTGCTAGCCCCTGGTGTCTATGAAGTCTTGAGGCAATTCAGGGGTCAGAGGGCCTTGAAAAAATCTGTGACTGAGGAATCGCTCCTTGAGGAGAGGGAAAAACAATTGTGTACTCCGGAAACCCAGCGACAAAGCCAGGGCTTTCGTGAGAAGGTGGAAGGGTTTCATAAGAGTTACCCAACAGTGGTGTTTGACAATACGCACACCGAGTATGGATTGCCTGTTTACCAAGTTCCAGCTAGTTCACATGCATTTACTCATTGAATCCTCTCAATCATCGTGGGAAGTAAGTAATGTTACCATGACCCATTTACAGAGGAGGAAACTGAGACATGGAAGGATTAAGTCATTCAGTTAAGACATAGCAAAGGTAGTTTGGAGCCAGGCACAGACTGGGATATAAACAATTCGGGTATAAAATATTCAAATCCTCCAAAGCACAAGGCCTAGCCCATAGTGGATGTTCAATAAAAAAGCACATGTTGGATGAATAAGCATTGAAGAGGGCACTAGAATATGAGTGCCTTACAGACCAAGAGAGGGTCCTTTGTCGCTAGAGCTGAGGACACCTGACTCATAGTAAGTGCTCAACGGGGTAGAGAAAATGCTGAGGTTGGTGTTAAACTATGTCATTTGGGATCATTCTATCTCTAGCAGCCTGGAAACCCATCAACCTGGAACAGGCAATGAGTACTAGAGACCCATTTGTACAAGATTGGAGTGAATTTGAAATAGCAGTTAATTCTAAAAATAGTAATAAAGTCTCAGTTTATGTGCAAATTGGAAATAATGTGAATCACCTTGAATTTTAGAGCGTTAGGAATTGTATATTGTAGTTGCAAAGTGTATTTATGCTACTGCCACATGGGGGCACTATATTAGCTGGTGAACGGAAACACCCCATCATTTGTTGGTTCAAGTCTTAAACTGGGCAAATTGTGAATAACGCGTGTTTGGGAGTTCCTCAGCCCAGGCCCCTTGAATGAAATGCATCCACCCTGTAAATACAGGACTGAGTGATGGGATGCATGTGCTCTGGAACACAAGCACTGTCCTTTGGAAGCTACAGTTAGAGAGAAGGAAGAGGGGGAAGAATTTACAAACCTGTAAATGGTTTTTAGTCATTAATAAAACATCATACAAGAAATAAAACCTCACAGTCAATACTGAGATCAATAAAAGAAGACCTTCTCCATAATCTCACCAATACTGCGTAACTCTCATAATGTTCATATTCTTTTTCTTCTGGTCTCCTTTCCTACATATCGTTCTTTAACAGTTATAGCACACATACAATTCGACAGCTGATTTTTAAATTACTATCATATAGACCAGTTTTACATATTTCTACATAGTCTTCAAAACCATAATTTTTCATTACTGTAGATAAAATTGTCCTTATTAAAATGCAGCCAAGAAAAATGATGAGAACCTGGATTCTGGAGCTGGGAGACCTGGGTTCAAATCCCAGCTCTGTCACTTAACAGCTGTGTGACTTTGGTTGTCACTTAACCTCTCTGTGCCCCAGTTTCCCCATCTTTAAAATGCAGTGACACTAGGACCTGGCTCATAGAGCTGTCAGGAGAATTAAATAATTTTATATATTAAAGGAATTGGAACAAGGTCTGGCACAAAGCCACTACTCTCCAGGTGTTTATTAAATAAATGGTAACTTTTTTTTTTTTTTTTTTTTTTTTTTAGAGTCTCACTCTGTCGCCCAGGCTTGAGTGCAGTGGCACGATCAAGGCTCACTGCAACCTCCACCTCCCGTGTTCAAGCAATTATCTTCTTCAGCCTTCCGAGTAGCTGGGATTACAGGAGCCCACCACCACGCCCAGCTAATTTTTGTATTTTTAGTAGAGACGGGGTTTCACCATCTTGGCCAGGCTGGTCTTGAACCCCTGACCTCGTGATCCACCCGCCTTGGTCTCCCAAAGTGCTGGGATTACAGGCATGAGCCACGGTGCCCGGCCCATAAATGGTAACGTTTTAAAAAACCCACACTACACTACTCCTTTCACTGGCTTCTTCTAGTTTCTGGAACCAAAAGGGTTTTCAGTTCAGTTCTCCTCTCAGAAGGTCATCACCGCTATTCTAGCCACAGTGAAGAATCAGCCAAAGATCACAGCTCTGCTTTCTGAGTCCTTCCCCTAAAGCTCCTCCGAGCACCCCCTATGCCAGTGATATCTTCAACCACCAGCAGCTTAAGGCGGAGATGCTAACGGGGTTGGTATCTTCAGAGGCACCAAGACCCTTTCTCATAGTGGAAGCCCACTTCTAATAGTAGAACGGACAAACACAAATCGAGGATCTACTAGGTATCAGTAAAAGGATGTGATCTGAACAGGCATTTCATTTGTCCCATACAATTAATTTTGTAAAAATTTGAACAAAGACTCAAAATCGAGAGATTGTACCTGAAAACCCAGAGCAATGATTTCTCTTGATTAACCAGATGAGCCAGCATTCCCACAAGGGACCCATCAGCTGAGGCTGAGGACCTCCAGGGCTCCCCCTCTGATGGGGTATGCACTCCAAGGAACAAGGTTCACTCATCAAGAGCTCACACACACATTCCCATCACCAGCTTCCCTCAGTAACGTGGCCTGCCCTGAGCCTACCATCACCAGCTTCCCTCAGTAATGCAGCCTGCCCTAAGCCCATAGCCTTTTGAGCTGGAGACCCCTGACATACAGTTTCCCACTTACGAAGGTCATCTGAATCAAAGCTGTTTATCTGGTTGAAAGCCTGTGGGAAACTAGTGGGAAATGGACTTTCCCCACCCTTTCGTTTAAGACTTAGGCAATCCATCAGATTGCCACCCTCTTGTTGACATTGCCTGTTCCCCATAAAATAGATTAAGGTATAATAAAATGTTAGATAAATACAACAAAACTCCAGCATACTTAGGATTGCCCTGAGGTCAAAATAAAGCTCGACTCTTAATCCAGGAAGAGCAACTGCTTGACATCCCACCTCCTTTGCCCTCAGCATTCTTAAACGATAACAGTTGTCGGGTGAGGAGGCCTTGGGAAATAGCTAGATTTTTCATGTCAATTTTTTTAATGGAAACAAATGCTTTTTTCTTGGAACACAACCTTGATGAAGAATTCTCCCATATTCTTATCATTCCTGTGTTAAGATGAGCAACTGAAATGCCCGGGAAATTAAATACTCGCCCAAAGTTACACAACGGGAATGTGGTAGAGTCGGCCCTGAAACCCAGGTTTGCTCTTTGCAAAGCACGTTCCTTTACTGTCCCGGTACCACTTTTAACTTCTGACACTTCTTCCTACCTGTCTTCACCTCCATTCTTTTGCTCACTTATTCATTCAGGGAGATCACCGTGTTAGGTCCTAACAACCCCCACCCATAAAAGACAAATACTCCCTGGTTTCACGAAGCGTACTGCTTAGGAAAGAGGTTTTCACGCCTGAGTCCCAATACAGTCTTAAAAAAAGTCAACGCCCAGGTCCCATCCCCATAGAGTCTCATTTAATTGGCCTGGATGGGATCAGTACCCACTGGCAACAGTTTCTGAGATCTCTCCAGGAGATTCCGAAGTTCAGCCAGAATTGAGAGCCACCAATGCAGGGCAGTGATTTTCAACCACGGACAATTTTGTCCCTTGGGGAATATCTGGCAATGTCTGGAAACATTTTTGGTTGTCACAACACAGAGTACTATTGAGGCCAGGGATGCTTCTCAACATCTGCCAGCCAACATCCAGCCTCAAATGTCAACAGTGCCAAGGCTGAGAAATCCTGGTCTAGAGAGAAAATGCACATTGGATAAATAATTACAATATTGGTGAACGTTATTAATAGGAAAGACTTAGGAATATAAGTCATAGTCTACTTTGACAGAGAACTCCAGGTTCCTCCTCAAGGGAACCCTCATCAGAAAAAAAAATATGGGCAGGAAAGAGAAGAAACTAGGTGATCGCCCTCAGGGTATGGACTCTCTTGGGCTGTCTGGTTCACTGTTCTAGACCCCACACCTACTGAGTGACTGTAGTAAATATTTACTGAAAGACAGAATGAGCAACTGAGTAAATGAAGAAGTATCACAGTCCGGGCACCACCCATCACCTTCTCACAGTTTCATGTGCTTGCCCTGTACTCACTCCCTGGACCCACTCATCACCCTCCCTGAGCTCTGCCATCTGTCCACAGTGCCTAAAAATCAGATTCTTTCTTTTAAATTACCTTCATTTTTTAATAGGAATAAAACTTGTGAAAAGTTTCTCAAATTCTGTATTCACAAAGGAAACTGAACTATGCAGATGACTAATTCAGCATTCGACTAAGACCTGGTCACCATGAAAATTCGCATTACCCTTAGGGCACAGGTGAACCAACACAAAGCTGATGTGGGAATGGGTGGGGTAGGCAGGCCCTAACGCCTTTTGCCCATGAAAGGGGACTACAAAAGTTTGAGAGCCTTATGTTTATATATGCTATCTTGCTTTATGCTTGCAACCTAAGGTAAGGTGCTCATTTTTTTAAAAAACAGATTTTATTTTTTAGAGCAAATTTAGATTTACAAAAAAATCAGAAAGCTAGTACTGAGAGTTCCCAAATACTTCGCGTACAGTTTCCCTGTTATTAACATCTTATGGCTGGATGTGGTAGCTCACACCTGTAATTCCAGAACTTTGGGAGGCTGAGGCAGGAGAATCGCTTGAGCCCAAGAGTTTGAGACCAACCTGGGTAACAAACGGAGGCCCTGCCTCTACAAATAATTTAAAAATTAGCCAAGTGTGCTGGCACACGCCCCTGGCCCCAGCTACTCAGGAGGCTGAGGTGGGAGAATCACCTGAGCCCAGGAGGTTGAGGCTGCAGTGAGCATGATCACACTGCTGCACTCCAGCCTGAGTGACAGAGCAAGACCCTGTCTCAAAAAAAAAAAGTTAACAACAACAGCAAAAATCTTACATTAATATGATGTAGTTACACCTTCTACAATTAATGACCCAATATTGATACATTATTATTAACTAAATTCTATGCTTTATTCAGATTGCATTACTTTTACCTAATGTCCTTTTTCTGCTGTAGGATCCTGTTCAGGACACTGTTACATTTAGTCATCCTGTTTGCTTAGACTCCTCTGGGCTATGACAGGTTCTCATACCTGACATAGTTGACATAGTTGATGGTTTGAAGGAGTGCTCATCAGGTATTTTGTAGAATGACTCTCTATCTGAATTTGTCTGATGCTTTTCTCCTGATTAGACTGGGAGTGTAGGTTTGGGGGAAGAAGATCACAGAGGTAAAATGCCATTTCACATCACATCACATCATATCACATCACATCACATCAAGGGTACATAGCACCCATGTGACGTAAGACCGCTGCTGATGTTGACCTGGAAGATGTTGACCTGGATGAAGTAGTGTTCATCAGTTTTCTCCACTGCACAGTTGCTTTTTCCCCTTCCCAAGCTGTACACTTTGAAACAAAGCTGTTGTGCACAGACCACACTTAAAAACTAGGGAGTTAGTGTGAGCGCGGTGGCTCACGCCTGTAATCCCAACATTTTGCAAGGCCAAGGCGGGTGGATCATGACGTCAGGAGATCGAGACCATCCTGGCCAACGTGGTGAAACCCCGTCTCTACTAAAAATACAAAAATTAGCCGGGCATGGTGGCAGACGCCTATAGTTCCAGCTACTCAGGAGGCTGAGGCAGGAGAATCACTTGAACCAGAGAGGTGGAGCTTGCAGTGAGCTGAGATCACACCACTGCACTCCAGCCTGGTGACAGAGCGAGACACCATCTCAAAAAAAAAAAAAGAAAGAAAGAAAGAAAAGAAAAAAAAAGAAAAAGTGGGGAGTCATGCTCCTTCTTTAGGGTGGAATAGCTCCATAAATTAATTGGAATTCTGCGGAGAAGATTTATCTCTTCTCCTATTAATTTGTTCAATTACTTATTTATATCAGTTTGGACTCATGAACATTGATTTTATACTTTGGGTTATAGCTTACTACTTTATTTATTGTGTTGCTCTAATTCTTCCAGCTTTGGCTATTTAGAGCTTCCAGTTGGCTCCCATAAAAAAAGTGTACATTTTTTCCCATTTTACAGAGGAGGAAACCAAGCCTCAGAAAGAATATAAAAAGTTTCCAGCCTCACCCAAGTGAAAAAGCAGAGGTGCAATTTGAACCCTACATCCATAAGATTCTAAGGCACCTGTTTGGTTGGTTGGTTGTTTTTGTTTGTTTATATTTCCTGTCTAACACATTCTCTCTGAATATAGTCAACTTCCATGAATCAATGACTGGTGTATATTTCACCTATCATTGTGAATAAGCAACAGCATTTTTGAGGTTACCAATCTGCTATGTGTTATACATTATAGAGAAACTTAATCAGCACCCAGGTTAAGAAATGGAACATCAACAGTTCACCAGCAATCTCCCTTATATCTCCTTTCAGTTGTCCCCACCCCTCATAGGTTACCACAATCCTGACTTATAACAGCATAGATCTGTTTTACCTGATTTTTGTTTTAAATAAATGGAATTAGGTGTCAGTCCTCTTTGTGGCTGGCTTCTTTTGTTCATTCTCCTATGTTTTCCTGTGGTTTGGTTAATAGAAGTTTTTTTGTAAATGTTCCAACCATATATTTCACAAGAATGGCTACAAGTAAAGTAACACTTGTAAAAACACGTTAAGCAACTACATAAAAAGTAAATTTACTTAAGATTAGCATGACACAAAAAAGAGAAAATGAAGCAGAGATACAACTAAATTGCCCCACTATCGCAGGGTCCTTTTTATAATTGTCTAAGGTTTTATCTAAGTAGGGCAGCCTTACTAATGGTCCTTTTTTTCATGGGAAAGATGCTTCCTGACTGACAGGATGTCATTCTTGCCAACACATGACCAAAAACTCACTCAGCTGCTTCTAAAATGTAATGGTACAAGATGCAATTTGACAAACTTGAATAAAATCCAAGATGTCTGTGATTTACAGTTTTCTATCTTCTGTTTCATTACTAATTACCACCATTGACCTAGTTCTTTACAACAGAGATGTCCCCGGGCAAGCTTACCCTTCTCATGCCACCGTGGACACTGTTCAATCAAATCACCTCTCCCTTAGAATCTACTCACCCCAATACTCCTCACCAACCACAGAGGAAACCAATTTGCCACCCTCACTCACACCAGAGCACTGTGTTATTTTCTAGTTGGATCCACGTTTTCATTGCATGATTTTCTAGTTGAATCCAGGCTTCTCATTTCTGCTGCATTCTTACCACATCTCTCCCCAACTCACGAACTTGCTCTGACACCCACTTGCCTGATAGGTAATGGATACAGTATACTGTCTGGATGTTAATAACTCCTGCCATTTGCCCACTCCAGGGAAGTTCTGTACATTTCCCAACCTTAGGACCTACCTTCTATTCTAGTTGGGCTGATTTCTTCATCATCTCACATATGTCCTGCTTACTCCATCCTGTGTTCCTGCCTATTCATTATCTCATTCTTTCAATAGCTCTTTGTTAAGCATGTGTCATGTACTCTTCTACATCATGGGGACACGGCAACATGTAAAACCATCCAAGTCCCCATCCCACGGAGCTTAGCTTGTAGGGGGTGATGGGAGACATTCAATAAGCAAACGTATTGATGTCAGGTGGGAATGGATGTTTGCAACAGAATAGTGACTGGGTGCCAGGATGCCATGTTCGGGGACAGCAACTCTGAGTGGGTAGCAGCTGAACAGCTATCCCAGGGAAGGGTGCACCAGGTACAGTGCAGAGCAGGTGCAAAGGCTCTCAGACAGGAACAGAATTCTCAGTCGAAGAGCAGAGAGGCCATTCTAACCAGAGGAAAATAAGCAAAGAAGAGAATAAAAGGAGCTAACTTATAGCAGTAGTTCAAGGCCAGTCCATGTGGCCTTCAAGTCAGTGATTTTCAGTCCCCCTCAACCCCCCACCCAGGGAACATTTGACAATGTCTGGAGACATCTTTGGTTGTAAAAACGGGGATGGGCTACTGATATCTGGTGAGGCCAGGGAGCTGCTAAATACCCCAAAATGCATAGAACAGACCCCACCACAAAGAACCATCTGGCCGCAAATGTTGAGAGAGCCGAGGTTGAGAGACTCTGCTTTCAGCCATGGGGAAGACCGTGAGTTTCATTGTAAAGTGTGATGAGAGATATCATCGAAAGTTTTGAACCAAGGTGTGACTTGAGTTGACTTAGGTTTAAAAAAAAAAAAAAGAAATATTTCTATTGGACAGCACCCTTCCTTTTCTGCTAAAGACACTAGTGGGGAAAGAGGAAAAAAATGACACCCCAAAGAGATGAAGTGGGAGTGGGGACAGAAAGTAACACTTCTGGAGGTTGGAAAATTAAGTTGGTAGAAATGGCTAAGTGGTATGTTAAGAATAGGGCAGGGCTGGGCACAGTGGCTCATGCCTGTAATCTCAGCATTTTGGGAGACTGAGGCAGGCGGATAACTTGAGGTCAGGAGTTCGAGGCCAGTCTGGGCAACATGGTGAAACTCCATCTCTGCTAAAAATGCAAAAATTAGCCAGCTGTGGTGGCACACGCCCGTAGTCCCAGCTACTTTGGAGGCTGAAGCAGGAGAATCGCTTGGGAGGCAGAGGTTGCAGTGAGCCAAGATCGCACCACTGTACTCCAGCCCGGGCGACGGAGTGAGACTCTGTCTCAAAAAATAAATAAATAAATAAATAAATAAATAAATAAATAAATAAATAAATAAAAGAATAGGGCAGTCTGTTAATGGTTATCAGGTTTTTGGGAGGGTGATAAAAGTGTGGAATAAGTGGTGATGGTTGCATAACCTTGTAAATACAGTGAAAACCACTGAAATGTATACCTTAAAGAGTAAATTTTATGGTATGTCAATTATATCTCAATAAAAAGTTATATTAGGCCAGGCACAGTGGCTCATGTCTGTAATCCCAGCACTTTGAGGGGCTGAGGCTGGAGGATCACTTGAGGCCAGGAGTTTGAGTCCAGCCTGGGCAATACGGTGAAACCCCGTGTCTACTTAAAACACAAAAATTAGCTGGGCATGCTGGTGCACATCTGTAATCCCAGCTACTCAGGAGGCTGAGACATGAAAATCACTTGAACCCAGGAGTCGGAGGTTGCAGTGAGCCAAGATCACACCAATACACTCCAGCCTGGCTGACAGAGCGAGACTCTGTCTCAAAAAAAAAAAAAAGTTAGATTTAAAAAAGAATGGAGCAGTCTAATATTTACAATGTCTGTGATGACAGAGGAGCCCTGAATTTTCTGGAAAGCATATTACTTTCATCTGATCTATGTGCGTGGCTTTTCTTTCTTTATTTTTTCAATAGGTGGGTTAAGGTAAGTGATTAAGGAGAAAGGGCTCGTGAAATGTTTGGGCTGATAGCAGAGTAAAGAATGAGAGATGAGAGTTCATCTTCACTAGAAATCACAGCTAGAGGTGACTTGGAGAAAGACAAGCTTGGGAACTTGTAAACATGCAGTGGAAGGCATGGATAGACCTCCCTTAGGTCATCATGTAAGGACTCACGCATATGATCTCTTTTTTGTTTGTTTTGTTTTGTTTTGTTTTCACACAGAGTCTAACTCTGTCACCCAGGCTGGAGTGCAGTGGCCAGATCTCAGCTCACTGCAAGCTCTGCCTCCTGGGTTCACGCTACTCTCCTGCCTCAGCCTCCCAAGTAGCTGGGACTACAGGCGCCCGCCACAATGCCTGACTAATTTTTTGTGTTTTTAGCAGAGACGGGGTTTCACTGAAGCACATGATCTCTTGACTTCATGAGCATGGTGACCTTAACTGATATCTGAATCACTTTGATTATCAGGAACAACTGCTTATTAAATAAAAATGATAATGAACTTCTATCTATGGTCATGCATTCTATGTTAGAACTTCTTTACATAATACAAGGGGAAGATGCTCTACCAGTCCAGTACCATCCATGTTCAGTGTTGTGTGAGCTCCCCAGTAGCAATACAAGATGAAACTTTCTTTCCACGGGCAGCAGCCCACAAAGTCTTCTCTGTGCACAGTCTCAGAGTTGATAGAACATCTTTAGAGGTCAACCACAACCAAAGAGTCTAATCAGTTCACTCAGCTTCCCTCTGCCCCCCATACTGGATTGGGTGCTACAGGTACAATGGTGACCAAGATGGACAGAGTTTTTGGCCTCAAGGTCTTACAGACTAGTGGAGAACTCAGAGTCCATGGCTAGTGCTGTGAACTTTCCCCAGTCCTGCTAAACTTATCATTGGTTATGTTGGTGTTTTTTATCTTAGTTTTCAATCCCCGCTACTTAAATAAATAAATAAATATAAAAACTTGGGAGAATGAAAAATGGAGATATTTCAATTTTGTCTTTTCATCTCTGTAGACTGCAGAGGTGTATCAAGTATAGTTTACTTGGGATGTGCGCCTCTTCCAAATCTTCTCTACCTGTAAGACTTTTGGTTTGACTTTTTCTCCTGCAGTCCAGGTGACTCTGATCACTAATTCCCTGATGTACATGGGCTCCTTCTGTTGACCTCTGCATTTGCCAAGCAGTCGAAGCCTGTGCTAGCAGAAAAAAAGACTTCTTCTTAGCAACTTTTAGCTAATAAGTGCTATAGTTGGAATGTGTTCCCCAAATTTCTTATGTAGTAAACTTAATCCTCAAATTCATATGTTGATAGCATTGAGAGGTGGAGCCTTTGGGAGGTAGTTAGGACTAGACAAGGTCATCAATGGGGCCCCTGAGAGGGGACTGGTGGCTTTATAAGAAGAGGAAGAGAGACCTAAGCTGGCATGCTCTTGCTTTCTTGCCATATGATGCCCTCTACCATGTTATGATGAGAAAAGGAAGTCCTCACCCAATGCCAGTGCCTTGCTCTTGGGTTTTTCAGCCTCCAGAACTGTGAGTGAATAAATGCCTGTTGTTTTAAGGCAACAAGTTTGTTATACTTTTTTACAGCAGCTCCAGGAGACCAACAAAGTGAACTACCCGTCTCCTACCACATGTGATCTTCAGTAGACTTCCTAACCCTGCCCAAGCTAAGAGAAAGGATGCTTTTTCCCTGGATTGTGAGTTTTGAGCATAAAAAAAGAGAGAGATGGGCAAGAGCTAGATTCAAGGCCTAGCTTTGTCAGTTACTCTCCTAGTGGGACTAGGAAAAGCTAGTCCAAGGGAAAAGCATGCCCAGGGTCTAGCCTTCTGTAGATAGTTTCTGAGCAAGTAGAAGACCTCAACGGATGCTCCCTGCTATGAGCAAACTAGAACTCACTGACAATTCCTCTCACAAGAACCTCTCACTAGAACTATTTGGATACAGGACAGTTCCCTTGCTCTGACCAAGGAGAAACAGCTGCCCACACTCAGTTCCCTGGGTCTAAGAGACAGTTAGACAATATCTTTGTTAAATTCATTATTTGCAAAAGCCTGGGGCAGAACACCAAAACAGAAAAAGAGGTAAGACGATCCAGGCGTACCTTCTCAATTTTGACAAGCCAGAATGCCCACCCAAATAACAGAGAGGGGTACAGTCTCCCCAGTCCCACAGCCCGCCAAGGAGGGACCCGGGATTGCTCATTTTTCCAGGAACCAACCCCTATAAGAATAGTCTCAGCAAGCTACCTACAAGACTGTCATCAAATCTTGGATACAACTTGATCCCTGGTTATATACCTCACAGACGTTATTTCCTGAGCACCTATGATGTGGTTGGCTCAGCATAAGGCACCGAGGGCGCAGTGTGATCCTATCCTTGGTGATGGTGAGCCCTTGATAGAGACCTGCACCAGGTGCCAAGGGCACATGAAGAAGCATCCAAAATCCATGGGGCCTGGGAGACAGCAGGGAAGATTACACAGCTAAGCAAACTCTCAAAAGTAATATCCCCATTTTACAGATTAGTAATCTGAGGCTCTGAGATGTTAATTATCTGTCCCAGGTGACACACCAAGCAACTGGAAGAGCTGAGAAGCTGCAACTAACTGATTCCAAAGTCCATGCTCTTTTTTTTTTTTTAAGTTCCGGGATACATGTGCCGAACATACAGGTTTGTTACATAGGTATACATGTGCCATGGTAGTTTGCTGCACCTATCAACATGTCACCCTGGTGTTAAACCCTGCCTGCATTAGCTATTTGTCCTGAGGCTTTCCCTCCCCTCACCCCCACCCCAACAGGCCCCAATGTGTGTCATTTCCTTCTCTGTGTCCATATGTTCTCATAGTTAAGTTCTCATTTATGTGTGAGAACATGCGGTGTTTGGTTTTTGGTTCCTGTGTTAGTTTGCTGAGGATGATGGCTTCCGGCTTCATCCATGTCCCTGCAAAGGATATTATCTCATTCCTTTTTAGTCCATGCTCTTTTTGCGCTGCTAGATAATCTCTCTCACCCTGGGGGGAAGGCACTTGCCTGCCTAGCAGTCGCAGTCTTCGTTGGCTCATGCATCCATTCATGCATGCACACATTTCTTCAATACATGTTTCTTAAGCATCCACTGCATACTAGGAGCTGTATGAAATGCTGTTATTACAGAACTGAATGAAATAATCAAGATAGTCTAGTGGGACTATGACACAGATATTTACTCGATAAATATTCAATTTCAAGGTGAGAAAAGTACTATGAAGGTAACAAATAGGATATGAAGATTGAGAAATACACCTGGAGACTTAAAGCCTGGAGAACAGAGAATACCTGTTCAAGAAGTTAATATTTAAGCTAGTAGTTATCAACTGGCAGGGATTTTGTCCTCATGGGGCATTTGGCATTGCCTAAAGACATTTTTTCTTATCACAACTGGGGAGCAGATTACTGTGTCATTCAGTGAGTAGAGACTAAACATCCTATAATGTACAGAAAAGCCCCAACGACAAAGAAATTTTCCAGCCCCAAACGTCAATAGTGCCAAGACTTAAAAACAAAAAAAAACAGAAGCCATGACTACAAGCAGTTAATTGTCATGTCTTCGACTAAGACATGAAGGTGAAGAAGTAAGCCAGCCTGTAAAGCAAGGAGGAAAAAACATTCCAGGTGAAAAGAAGAGTACATGGAAAGGCTTAAGAGCTTGGTGCTTCAAGCTAACCTGCAGGGGAGAGAGGTGTGGGATCTGGGGGCTCAAATTCCACAGGGCCCTCTGGTCTTGGGCAAAAGCTTGGGTTAGAATTCTCTATAGCAGAACGCCTTTGGTGGGTGTTAAGCCAGAAAAAGACCTTCAGGCTACTCTGCAGAGAACAGGTTAAAGAGGCAAAAGAGGAATCCCAGAAGTGAACAAGTAGCCCTAAAAGAAATGACAGTAGCTTTGACTGCATCAGAAGCAGAGGAGGTGACGAGCCGTGGACATATCTAGGTGCCCTTTGAAAGTAATAGCCTCAGCACAGAGAACAAATTGTATATGGGTGGGCGGTGGAGGAGATGGGCAGACAAATGAGAATGGAGGGGAGCTCGTGGGATTCTGGTCTCTACAGAGTGCTGGGTAGTACAGCTCACCAAGATGGGGAACACTGAGCAAGGGCCAGGAAGGGAAGGGTCCCAAATCAAGAACTCAGTTTCAAGCATATAAAGCCTGAGACACCCAATGGAACTGGGTATATAAGGGTTGGAGAGGGAAACTGTTTATACGAGATTTTGAGCTGTGGTCCATTCGTAAAGTAGGGCTGGCTGTCCACTAACTTCACCTGGGATGGAGGCTCTCTAAAGAAACACCAATGCCCAGGCACATGCCTTAGATCAGGTGAACTTGAGCTCTGAGAGTGGGTGCCCAAACATCATTATTTTTTAAAAGCCCCAAGGTGATTCTAACACACAGTGGTGGTTGACATCCACTAGGTTCGAGGTGGAGACCTTCTCTGTACGCATGCAGCCCCACTGCGGGACTGAGAAGCCTCACCTTTGTGCCTTACCAAAGGAACTGTCTCTAGTTTGTGTCTATTGAAAAATTCCATCTCTGCTGCATCAGCGGTTGGCTGAAGTCTATCTGTCAAAACAATGAACTGCTTGTAGTCTCCGGCATTCTTGTGTTACCTGCAGTTCCAGACCTTTTGTTCCAAGACTCTCTTGTTTATGGCAATGTCAATCTCCTGGTAAGGCCCCAGGGCTGTTTCCTCTCTTTCATTCTTTGGGGGACAGAATGTTTGCAATCTCTTTGGTGAACTTTCTTTCCAAAATGCTCACAGCATCTTCTGACACTGTGTACTCAAAGCAGGAGATATATTCAGACCTGGCCTATTCTTCAAGGTCCAGTTAAATCTCCATTTCCCTTTAATATTATGGGGCACCCATCATGTGACTTGCTTTGTACCTGGCATTTGGGGACACCATGATCCACATGAATGGCATGACCCCTGATCTAGGACAAAGTGTCTCAACCTGAGAGCTATTGACATTTGAGGTCAGGTAATTTCTTTGTGGTAGGGGCTGTGCTTTGCATTATAGAATGTTTAGTGGCATCCTGGCTTCAACACTCAATACCTGTAGCATGTTGTCATTCCCCCCTACCCTATAGATTTTGACAACCAAAAATATCTCCAGAATTGCCAAATATTCCCCTAGGTAGCCAAATTGCTCCCAGTCAAGAACAACTGCTTGAGAGGGAAAAGTATATTAAATAAATAGTCACAGAGAATGCTGATAAAGAATATGAAAGGGTCATAAACAGGAGTGATATAATTGAACAGAGAGATATAAGCTCAACCTAGGACTACCTGTTCTAGCCCAGAAAGTAGCCAGGATTATTTTCATCATAATGCATTCTCTTATTATTTTATTGTCCTTTGTCTTCTTTGATTTCCTACAACAGCATTCACTGGTTGTGTACTATACAGCCAGGCACAGCACTAAGCATTTGGCATGCTCATTTCATTTTGTTCTCATAACTATTCTACTGACTACAAGCAGCTCATTGTCATGTCTTATACAACTACCGTATAACCAGTATTGGCACCACAAACAATTGAAGATTTCCTATATAAGCAAATTGCCTTTCTAACCAATAGCATGGCATATGAGTCTTGCAAACTAGAACAAAAGCTCAGACATCTATAGTGTCCACTTTTCCTTATCCCTTAAACAACAGCCTCCTAGTTCATCAGTTATCACAATCCTTTTTGTACTATTAATGTCGCTTTTTCAAGTCCTTCCTTCTGGATTTCCAAATCACTCCCCAAATTTCTCTCTTCCACCAAATTTTTTCTTTTGATCTTCATGTTCCCTGGAGCTAATTCCCCATCTGCTCTTTCCCTTTTCCACCAAAATTCTCAAATTTTCAGAGTTGCCCACTAACATCATCTCCTTGCTGCCTTTGCACTGGGACTCCTTCCTGTACCCTTTCCTGAAAGAATCTCTCTAATCGGTATCCCCAAGGCAGTGAAATGCAGAGCTATCATCTCATCTCATTCACTCGCTCCTCCATATTGGATGTTGTTCGTATTTTCCTTGGAACCCTACACCACCTAGGTCTCCCTCCCACCTCCTATCCTATAGATATGAGTGGACCCAACCGCCCAGTGCCCTGTCCTAATCTCTGTCTATGCACTTCTCTCAGATATCTTTTTAGCTTTCAGAGCTTCATTTGTCCTACATATGTGGAAGATTAACCTAATTTTATCTTCCATCTTGGGCTGTTTCTTGGATTTTAGCCTCATTTCTCCAATTTAATTTGGACACCACCACCTGAATACAACCTTGCCATTTCAAATTCAACATGTCTCAAACGAAAGATACTACGTTTTTCACAAAGTCAGCTCCTTTTCCTCAGTCTTGCAAGACCTACAGTTTCTCTTCATTGTAAAATCACCCTCAGACCCTCAGAATCATACTCTATGTTTCTTTGTCTATGCGTTCATTCCTTGAGCCTGTTGTGGGTGCCGTGTTTTTCACTGGGGCCATCATGCCTCCCTGCATGGAGCTCATAGTCCATCTGGAAATACAGGCAGTCAAAAGAGCAATCAGAAGACAGCCATGATAGGGAGAGTCCAATGTGTAATGGGTCTCTCCTTTTCTTCTCTGCTTAGGTCCAATGAGACAGCAAGTTCTATAGGGCTTTCTTCATAAAGTCCCTCCAGTTGGCTGCTTGCTCTTCCAACTCGTGGCCTCTACCCCAGCCTGCTACATGCTCTTGCTTCTTCTCACTTCTGCCCACTTCTCTGAACTCTCACACCTTACAGTGTCTTTTAATGTCCTGGCTTTTTGCCTACCTACTCCTCTGTACTACAAGTTGATTCATTGTCAGGAATGCATGTTATTTGCCACTGTATTCCCAGTACCAGGCACAGAGGTGCTCAATAAATGTTGGTGAAATAATGAATGAATGGATTCTAATCCCCTTTCCACAGTACTAATCAGAGTTCTTTTTTAAAACCCTCCTACGCCATTGTCTTCTTCTCTAGCTCTTCCCTAAACTTCATGCTTTAACAGCATACCAGGTAGGTTCTGAAGTAGTAATCTAGAGGTGGCCAGATAACAACCCCCAGGCACGACTGGGAATATTTGGAAAACAGTGACGAGCTTCATGAGCAGAAGGCACTCATGATTGCTCACTGGAAAAGTACCACCCCTGCTAATGGAGGGAGATCTGGAAGTTCCTGGCTGTTCAGTCTTCAGTGTTCTCTGGTGCTATGGGGTAAGGAGCTCTCTTTCTTAAGGAAGGAAAGTGAGCTTTGCCGTAAGATTCTATGCCTGAACATGGAAGGTGCTTCGGTCAACCAAGCAGGTCTGAAAAAGTCGGCGGCCATCGCCCCTTTCCCTCAACGGGGCACATTCGCCATCTGCCTGTCTGCACTGCGTGTATTATCTCCTTGAGCTAAAAGACCTGCATTTGAATTCCAGCACTGCCAATTACTTATTTGTCACGTGGCCTTAATTATATAAACTTGAAAACCCCAATTTTGTCATCGTTGAGCTGGGTTAATAATGAAAACCATTTCATCAATATCTGGACCATGATCACTCTAGAATATGGGTATTGGGTATATTTTGTATATTTGCTCCTCTTGTGTACACTTAAAGATTTACATACTTTTTTTTTTTTTTTTTTTTTTTTTTGCCATCTTGGCTCACCGCAACATCTGACTCCCATGTTCAAGCGATCCTTCTGTCTCAGCCTCCCAAGTAGCTGGGATTACAGATGCCCACCACCATACCTGGCTAATTTTTGTATTTTTGGTAGATATGGGGTTTCACCATGTTGCTCAAGCTGGTGTTGAACTCCTGGACTTAAGTGATCCGCCCGCGTTGGCCTCCCAAAGTGCTTGGATTGCAGGTGTGAGCCACCATGCCTGGCCCATAATAATTTTTAAATATCTTATATAAGATATATCCTGGCTGGGTGCGGTGGCTCACGCCTGTAATCCCAGCACTTTGGGAGGCCGAGACGGGCAGATCACGAGGTCAGGAGATCGAGACCATCCTGATTAACACGGTGAAACCCCGTCTCTACTAAAAAATACAAAAAACTAGCCAGGCGAGGTGGCGGGTGCCTGTAGTCCCAGCTACTCGGGAGGCTGAGGCAGGAGAATGGCGTAAACCCAGGAGGCAGAGCTTGCAGTGAGCTGAGATTCGGCCACTGAACTCCAGCCTGGGCAACAGAGCGAGACTCCGTCTCAAAAAAAAATAAATAAAAATAAAAAAATTTAAAAAAACCAGATATCCTATAAGGTGTTTGTGAGAATTAAATGAAATTAGGCATAGAAAGTGCTCCTTACAATGCCTGACACATAGGAAGCCTCTGACACAAGGTGGCTCTCAATAGCACAGTCACACCACTATCCTAGCCATGAGGGTCTTGCAGCACTGAGATCATCTTATCCATTCATTGGTTTGTTTGCATTATGTCTTCCTCCACTAGAATTAAGCTTCATAAGGGCAAGGCCTTATTCTGTTTTTGTTTCACACTGTATCTCGAGTGTGCATAGTAGGCAATTGGTACTGAAAACATTAGCCGTTAAAACAAGCAGTTTCAGCCCCAGACACAGCTCACATCAATCACTCATCCTGCTTCCAGTCAGCACCCTTCGCCCCCCACCTAAGAGGTAATGCCCTGTCTCATAGAGATGAGGACTCAGGAGGAAATGCAACAGGTGAACAGTTTGCCTAGAGCAAAGGTCTTCACAATCCAGCACCTCCCAAAGACTCCCTGTAACAGAAGAACCAAAAAGACAGTTCAGGGTAAATTATCAGGAGAAAAAACTCAAGAGGCTAGAGTGGTCCCAGCAGAAGCTTTCAGCGAGGTCAGAGCTTAAAAGGGCAAGAACCAAAGGTAGACAGCACAGAGCCAAAAGTCTCCACACTAGAGAAGCATTTGTCAGTGAAAAAACTGGATTAAGCTGAGACCTGCAAAACAAGTCTGCTACAAAAAGAGGGCTTGCCAGCCAAGGAACAGTCAGAATGCAAAGAACAAAGGAGCAGGGCACCATTGTATGAGGCAGATGAGGCACATTAATGAATGGCCCAGAAGATAGAACTCTCATCGCCTATTTTCCTTTCATCTCCTTTGCCAAGGGGATTACTGGACTAGAAAAGATAGGAAATAGGTAAAAATCATTATATTTTATGAAGCAGCTACTATGTATCAGGCAGCAACATATATTCACAATCTTGCTTAATACTTAGAAGAGATATCAATCTTGATTCCACTTTATATGTGAGAAAAATTAACCTCAGAGAGGTAAAGCAGCTTGCTCATGAGTGCAGAGCTAGTGAGTAGCCTCATACCTTCATTTAGATACTGTATATCTTAAGAGGGAAGCTTAAGATGGATAGGGGGCTCCCTGGGGGTAAACAGCCCAGTGCTGACCCCATTTAAGTTCACAGTCAAACCTCCCTGGACCATTTTCATACCAGCTGCAGTTTAGACACAGCATCTGCTATTTAGAGAGCTGGTTTTCTTTTGTTTTCTTCTCTTTTCTTTCTTTTCTTTTTTTTTTTTTTTTTTTTACAGAGTCTCACTCTGTCACCCAGGCTGGAGTACGGTGGTATGATCTCAGCTCACTGCAACCTCTGCCTCCCATGTTCAAGTGACTCTCCTGCCTCAGCCTCCTGAGTAGAGTAGCTGGGATTACAGGTGCACACCACCACACCCTGCTAATTTTTGTATTTTTAGTAGAGATGGGGTTTCGCCCTGTTGGACAAGCTGGTCTCGAACTCCTGACCTCAGGTGATCTGCCTGCCTTGGCCTCCCAAACTGCTGAGATTACAGGTGTGAGCAACCATGCCCGGCCAGAAGAGTTGGTTTTCTGAACCTAGTGTGACAGGGGAACACTTCTTCCCCACTTCCTATGCTCTTTGAAATATGGAGACATATCTTTCAGTGTGACATTCCTGGCCACTCTGGCTCCCCTACCCTCCTTCCCCCAAGGGAGGTAGAGCAAAGTATCGGATTGGTGAGTTTGGCGGAAAGAACTGGACATGAACGTTTTACCGGGTGCAAAGGTCTTTTCTCTCTCTAGCAGGAGAACCAAATGACAATTCAGAGAAAATGATCAGGACTGAGAAGGAGAGGAGAAAACCCAAGAGGCCAGACCATCCTGTGGACACTGTCATCTCTTCCTTCCAACCTCCCAGCCTATAAAACACCTGTGCTAAGCCCAGCTGCCCAGTCCAGGCCCCATCTGTGGGTGAGGCCTGAGACTTTTCCACCTTGCCTTGGCTGAGCACCGTTACTACCACATGCCAGACCTGTGCTCCAATATGCATCTATCAGGAATAAAGCTGATGTCTTAAGCTCCCTGTATTGTTTCTCCATTGGTTCAGAATTCGGGGGGAAATGGGGTTTAGGGACTGACCCCACCAAACAAAGCAACAGCATCTGGTGAAGAACCCTACATTTGTTCTGATTTAATTTCACCTCATTTAGCTCCAGTTGGGTTTGCATTGCTCATACCAAGATGCTATGTGATATTAACTCTGAGTCAACAGCTCGGAGGAATGTCCACAAAGAAACTGGAAATGGTTCAGAGGAGGCTAAAGAGAATGATGAACATTCTGGAAACTAGGCCACGGGAAGAATGGTAAAAAGAATGAGAAGATTTAGTTCAAAGAAGACTTGGCTCTGATATGATGCAGTCCACATGTTTCAAGGGCAATCATGCAAAATAATACTTTAATTAGGTTATGTGACTTCCAAGAGCAGAGTTAACTTCAAGGGAAGAATATTTTGCTCATTATAGGGAAGATATTTACAACTATTAGCATTGTATAAAAATGAAATAATTTCCACCAATAGAGGATCAAACCCCTGTCACTGGGATTATTCAAAACCCCAATGGATGAAATGGGATGATCCTGAACAGGGTGTTCCGGTGTTGGGAAATGGTTGGGTCTGAAATAAAGTTTATCTATATGATTTTTATAAACCCTAAAGTGGCTGAATGAATTGTCTTGGCTCCTCACCCCTTTTGCCCCAATATCACAAGTGACCTAAAACAAGGAGGGCAGGCCAGGGGAGATCCCTTGCATGTGGCCAGATCCTGGCTGGGGAGCCCCAGTCCCCACACAGCACTTGCTAATGGGAGGGAACATGGAAGGCTCAGAGCTCTACATGCTCCACTAGGGAAAAGCTTGGCCCAACAGGAACTTCTTTTTCCCTTCATCCTTCCTTGAAGGAGTCTGTGATAGCCCAAGTAAGAAGACAGAGGCCCTGATAGCAACTAACCTGCAAAAATGATGTCAAGAGATGCAACTCCATAAGCAAGAGAGAAGTTTCTTCTCTGCCTGCTTCTCTCTGCAGGAACCAAAGCAGAAGTTGAAAGCTAACATGTGGCCACAAGAATATGTTGTTTGATCTATGGGATTGTTTAAAATATAAGAAAGAGGCCAGATGCAGTAGCTTACACCCGTAATCCCAGCACTTTGGGAGGCCGAGGCAGGTGGACTAGCTGAGGTCAGGAGTTCGATACCAGCCTGACCAACATGGTGAAAGCCTGTCTCTACTACAAATACAAAGTTAGCTAGGCATCGTGGCGGGTGTCTGTAAACCCAGCTACCGGGAGAGCTGAGACAGGAGAATTGCTTGAACCCAGGAGGAGGAGGTTGCAGTGAGCCGAGATCGTGCCATTGCACTCCAGCCTGGGTAACAAGACCAAAACTCCTTCTCAAAAAATAATAAGTAAAATAAAATAAAATATAAGAAAGAAGTCATTGCCAACTTGTTTTAAATGGGAGATTTCACACACAAAGATCCACAATTTTCATTTTGCCCTGAAATACCACAAAAGTGGCAAAGTGGCAGTAATTGACTGGAAGTAGGAAGCAGCTGCCTTCTCTAGTCAGGGGGTATGTGCTCCAGTTTGTATGGGACTTACCACCCTCCACCAAGTTCTAGACACTGAGGCCAAGTGCAATAGTTCTGGCTCACACCTGTAATCCCAGCACTTTGGGAGGCCGAGGCGGGAAGATCACCTGACGTCAGGGGTTCAAGCCCAGCCTGGTCAACATAGTGAAACTCCATCTCTACTAAAAAATACAAAAATTAGCTGGGTATGGTGGCGGGCCCCTGTAATCCCAGCTACTCGGGAGGCTGAGGCAAGGACAACTGCTTGAACCTGAGAGGCAGAGATTGCAGTGAACCAAGATTGTACTACTGCACTCCAGCCTGGGCAACAGAGCGAGACTCTGTGCAAAAAAAAATTTTTAAAAAAGAAAAGAAAGGGGAAAGGTTCAGGACAGGAGATAATACATTTGTTTTAAAACATGCCAAATTTAAAGTTTCAGGCTAAATTTCTGGAAATATGAGTCAGGAGCTCATCAGAATGTCAGGTATACAAAACCACGATTTACCAATCCTCTCACAGAGGAGACAATTGATACCACAGGAGCAGGTATGACTTTGCTGCTGGGTAGGGAATGCAGCCAAATAAGAAGGTGAAGTAAAGACAGAGTCAGAGGTTACCTTGGAGGAAGGGTAGGAAGAAGAACCTGGAAGAGTCAAAGGACAAAGAAATGCGGGAGAAGCATGGAAATGCAGTTCTTGCAAGGCTAGCGAGGCCAAGAAAAGAAGGAAAATATGGTCAGCGGTGCTGGAGCAGAAGTCAAGCTCTGGTGATTAGAGGACACCAGTGACCCTCAGAGAGCAGTTTCAGCAGTCTGGGGGGAGCCAGTGCATGTTCTATTTGTACCACTTCCTGGGTAAGCAGGAGCACGCTTAGAACCAAATCAGCACAAAGCCTTGTGCAGGGCAAGCCAACAATTAAGTCACCATGGAACAATGGAGCTTCCAACGGCTCAGCCTTGTCACTCTGCCCTTTTTATGCAAATGACCCCAGCAAAAAGAAGAGCAAAGGTAAGTACTTCAGTAAGTGGGCAGATTGGGACAATCTTATTGTGTCCAACTAACGACCATGAAAAGGAGAGGACATTTCACCCACATGGCTGGTTCACTCACGGTGCATTCGCTCATTAACGCTGTGTTAGGCCTAATGTGCTCAGAGACTGAGAAGAGGCACATGGTCATAAAAAGAGACCTGGTTCCTGCCTTCAAGCAGCTTGCAGTATAGTTGGGATGGATTTCCATGCCATCCGAATACTCCCCAATCAAAACACTCCATCTATAATGCCTGATACAATCATTGTTCAAACTTTCACAAAATCACCTGGGTTAACCACACCTTTTTATGCTTCCCTGTAGTAGGAAAAGGTAAAACTTAAACCTCATGATAAGTGGGGACATTTGTTCATGTAAACAGCATCTGGTAGACTGGATTACAGACTCACTGACGACCACCCTTTCAACATCCACCATCACTTTATTGCTCATGCTTCGCCAGCATCTATCTACAAATCTAACCAAGTTCTATTTCATTATTTCCAACTTCCAGTGATATTTCACTTGAACTACGCTTCACTGCTCTCAGACTCAGTTCTGAAGTTAAGCTTAGCACATGGCATTTCTCAAGTCATCACCCTCTGCAAACATCCCTAGCCCTGTCTGTGGTAACCTTATTTCATCATCTTTCATAAGTATCTTCTACACCCAATCAATTGCCAAGCTCTGTGTTAGGCAGAGTCATGGGCACATAATAGACGTTCAATATTTACTTTTTGGTTGAGTGGACACATTTTATATTCTGGGTAACCTTTGTAGGCTAATACCAACTATGGATCTAACACTTCTAATGACAGTGGTTAAGAGGATGGCTTTTGGTAAGCGTTGGATCTGATCTGGGTTTAGTCCAATCTCTGCTACTTAGTAGCTCAGTGACTTTGGACATATTCCCTTGTTTACAAATGTAAATTATTAGGGTTGTGAGAATCAAATATAAAATGCATGTAAAGCTCAGAGCACAGAGATGTTATTTCTCTTAATCTCTTAGTACAATGTCAATGTTTATCCATCTAAATAATCTAACGTGCAATCCAAAGGAGTCCAAACCCCAAGATGATACCAGTGGTATTCAACTTGAGAACCTTAGTTGGATTATTCAATAATTGCAACAAGGGATCTTCACTGACCTGAGACCCTTTCTTATGAGCATAAAATATTTTCACTGAAAACAGATCTTACTTCTCCTCCTGGATCCATTCTCCAATATATCCAGTTTTGAAATTTTCAATCAAAAATTATCTAATACAGGCCGGGCGCGGTGGCTCAAGCCTGTAATCCCAGCACTTTGGGAGGCCGAGACGGGCAGATCACGAGGTCAGGAGATCGAGACCATCCTGGCTAACACGGTGAAACCCCGTCTCTACTAAAAAAAGTACAAAAAAACTCGCCGGGCGAGGTGGCGGGTGCCTGTAGTCCCAGCTACTCGGGAGGCTGAGGCAGGAGAATGGCGTGAACCCGGGAGGCGGAGCTTGCAGTGAGCCGAGATTGCGTCACCGCACTCCAGCCTGGGCGACAGAGCGAGACTCCGTCTCAAAAAAAATAAGTAAAAATAAATAAATAAAATTTAAAAAAATTATCTAATGCAGCAAGCTTTATTGAGCGCTAGCTATATTCATTGTAGCTACTTAACCAGTTAGGCTGGAATACCTTCCCACTTTCCCTCGGGAAAACTACTTTTAGATTCTTAACAAGGTCTCTCTTTCTTTGTCAAGCTTTCACCAGCCCCACACACAAGACCTGTGTCTGCCTGGGATCCACTTTGGGAATGAACCTGGAGGTTTCTTATATGCCCCATCACACAGCCACAGTTGGGTGTGGCCATGTCTTTCCCAGTGGTCCATGAAGCCCTGAGGTGTCTGCCCTGTACCCAGTAGATGGTGAATCAATACTCAATATTTGAGATGTTTGAGAAAGACTGGAGGGGGCAGGATTAAAAGCCAGAGGATAGAAAATTAAAGTTACCTGTGCATCTCCTGCCAAGCTTAGTGGGTAGGCTGAGAAGGACAGCGCATAACCTCAGAGGAGGGGGAAGGAACTCCAGTGAATGTGTGTCCAAGATGAAAGAAAAGTAGGAATTTTGATACCATCATTTGAGAGTAATTGCATGGTCTTAAAATTTCCTTCCCCCTTTGCTTCTGGAAAATGCATGGCTCATACTGGGCTCTCAGTGAATATTTATTGAATGAATACATGAATGCTTCTGTTTGTCAACCTTTTCTTTTGTTCTTTTTGTTCCTTCATGTTCTTCCTAACTACTCAAGCTTTCCCCCTCACCACCCCAATACAGTCATTCTTCCTCTCCTTCTCTCTCTCTCTCTCTCTCTTTCTCTCTCTCTCTCTCTCTCTCATTTGCTAACTCCATCTATAGTAGTATAAGATATGTAGGAGTGTGTGTGTGTGTGTGTGTATTATTTTCCATTTACAGAAGAGAAAACAGAAGTCCCAAAGTCCAAAACTGAGCACCAAAGTTTACACAGCTGTCCACACAGCTAGTAATAAAGATGCAGCAAATAAAGTCCTATTCCCCCAGAACCCTCCCACTTTTATGTGCATCAATCCAGGGTGCACTTTGACTCCCAGCAACCAGCACCTGTGACTCTTTCCCCAAAGGGCCAGAACCCACTTTGCCAGCCAGTGTCCACATGGTGCCAGAAGTGCACGGAATTAAATCTCCCCTCCTCCCCACATCCAAAGGGGAAGAGGGGTGACTGCCCTTAACTAATGATTGACAGCTGTGAAGGCATAAAGACGACAGCTCTCCAGTCCCCAGTTGGCACAGCTGTGATGTGTGATCCACACTACCCCACGTCCGCCCAGGGTGATTAAGCCCAAGAGATCTTCAGAGGACTTCTCAATGTCACACCCTTGCCTGGCTTCTTCCTTTTCCCTGCCCATCTTCTCTGGAAACCCTCCTAATAAATCTTTCGCACAAATCCTCACAGAAAGCACTGCTTCTGGGGACCCAGCCTAAGGCAAGGTAGATGCAAGATTCAAACCCAAGCCTGTCTGTCTTCAGAGTTTTCTCCCACTATGTTGTGGTTGAGATGTTGTTAAATCATGCCAGTCTATTCTTTGCTCATTTTACAGTTATACATTGAAAATGCATCATACAACCCCGTCTCTACTGAAAATACAAAAATTAGCCGGTGTGATAGCACACGCCTGTAATCCCAGCTACTTGGGAGGCTGAGGCAGAAGAATCACTTGAACCCGGCAGGCAGAGGTTGCAGTGAGCTGAGATCATGCCACTGCACTCCAGCCTAGGCAACAGAGTGAGACCCCGTCTCAAAAAATAAAATAAAATAAAATAAAATAAAATAAAATAAAATAAAATAAAATGCATCACACATACATTTTAAAAATTTGAATGGCCGCTGTGGCTTCAGGCAGCTTGAAGACAAATATGTATTCAAACACCCTATGATTGCTTACTTTTTCTTACTATATTTATATTGTCTCTAAGGCAACAAACTTTTGAACATATTAGCAAAATGAAATCAAGGGCTTAAAGGGGAGAAAAAAAGGTTACTTTTTTGACTTGTCTTTGTAATTGCCTCTCGCCTGGATCCATAATTACAAACTAAAAGGAGCTTTAGCTGTTTAGCGCTCTCTTTTAAGTATTTTTATTATATGAGTAATGTAATCACATTAGAGAAATTTGAAATCCAGGGGAGAAAAAAAAAAACACGCAAATACTCTAATCCAACCATTAACCAACTATTTCCTTTATAAACTATTTCCTTTCATTTACACACTCTTTCCAGTACACTAATCCAACCATATACAAACTATTTTCTTCCAGCTGTTATCACAGCTTTTCTCCCAGCCCAGGGATCTATGCTTTTGACGTGGTCGCAGACTTGTTCCAAAGCTGGGGTTTCCTGTGAGTTTTCCTTTGGCCCAGGCAGTTTTCCATTTAACACAGTTCTTGGGGCTGTCATATTAAATGGTCGCACGTTGTCATACCCAGAGGATGTACCATATATTATCACCCTTTTGGTTGCTTTTGATATTGAATATTAATCTTATTAAACAATAAGATTGTGTTGAATGTGCCATTTTGGTTTTGCTTCTACTCTTTTGTTTCCATATTTCAGATTATGTCTTTAAAATAAATGTCCAAGACTTGAATTATCAGATAAAGGAACAATATGTATGGCTTTTGATGTACACTGCCACATTTTTTGCCGGTCCTGCCCCACCAAAACGCATACTAATCTATGTTATCATAAGCCAATGTGAAACAAAGGTCATTCCAAACTCAGCATGGCTTCTCATTCTTTAAAGAGTTCTGGTCTAACAAAATGAATTCATTTTAAATTTCTCGATTTCATACAAAGGTTTTGAAACCTTGTCTAGAATTATATGAGCATATAGCATTCCTCATTAAAATGACAGAGAATTTGAAAATAACAAAGAACGTGAAAGTCACATTTCAGTCATCCTTAAATATACGTAGTACTCATCTTAATCCTAAACTTTCATAATTGCTATAAGCATTTCATGTAGGGATTAGTCCTTAAGCTTGAGTTGCCTAATTAATTCAATCATCCTTACTCAACACTAAACACGGCACCTTCAGTGGCTGATGTGGGCTCACTGAGTTGGGTGCCTATTTTGTGAGCGTTAATTCATGCCTGCATCTTGAAATGCAGAAGATAAAGAATGTTGACAAAATAAACAAGCAAGAAGGAATTCCCATTTTTCTCAGCTACCCTGTGGTTTGCCTGAGTTCATCCTAAGCTTTTCTAATAGAACAGGACACAGAATAGGAAAATTGAGACTCTCTTACAAATTTCACCAATAAGCCATTTGAGAAGTCTAGTGAAAATGTGGAAAACCCAGCCAGACTCCCAGATGCATGATTCCAGGTGAGGTCAGACGTTCTTGAAGATAAACATCCCATTGACTGAATTTTCTCCCCTTAAACTTTCAAAAATTAATTTAAATAAGCTTGTTTTCTGTGACACATCAAACCCCCAACAAGCACCACTTGAATTTTGTTTCAAGAAAGCGTTTTTCTTTAAAACAATAACAAAATCTGTTTCTCTGTAAATTGCCAAGCCCCAGATTTTCTCTCAACCACATCCCCATCCCATTCTTGCCTTCACCCTGAAGCCCATAGTCAGAGGGGTGATGATCTCCCACAAACGATTCCACAGCTGATTTTTTTTTAATTTGGCAGGGCTTTCTGGGTTAGGATAACGTTGGGTAATCCTAATTACAGCCATATCCAAGCTTAAACTCCATAACCAAACAAACCAGTTTTACAACTCAAAGAAATTTAATTTGGCCTCACACTTGCGGTGGGGAAACTCACACACACACACTCACGCACACACAAAGAAGGGAAAAACTGGCAGCTCAGCTAACAGGCAACCGAATGTTGGACACACTGCCAGCTTGGTCCAATTAAGAAACATTAGAGGTCTAATGAGGAACAGTTCAGACAGGACGCAAGGTTCTTGACAGCAGCTAAGCAAACTGCAAAGTCTCCAGCCCAGGTGAGTGAATCCTTTCAACCTTTCAAAACAGCAAGGGGCCAGTAGAACTTGGCTTGTACGCTTTCTTGCATACCTAGGGAAGAAGGGTCCAGGTGGAGAACCTGGCCAAACAATGATCTCAGAACAAAAGTCCATTTAAGCCTAAAAAACAATCTATGGGACATTCCTGGGTACAACAGAACACATGAAATATTGCCATTTTGCCTATTAATATTTATTCCTGGGAAATTAACAAACTCATTGTCTGGGTGCATTTCATCCTCTCCTTCCCTCCTGCTACCAGCCCCTTCAAATGCACCTCCTGGAAAAAACTGAACCAAAGCAATGTCATGAAAAATACTTGGGCGAGGGCTTTCATTTACTCCATGCCAAGTATTTTATTTTTAAGCCAGATTTGACAAAGTCCTGCTAAGGCAAAGCAAGTTTCAGATCGTGCCCTCCGTGAAAATTGCAGCGCCGTTCTGCTTACCTGTCACCAGGACTGCCTTCTGATCCACAGGTAACAACTCTTGGCCAGATAAGTAAGTATACATGAGGAAACATGACAGAGAGAAGAGGATCAAGCCCCAAAACGGGGACAGGATGAGTAGGCAGACTGCACAGAGGCCTGCCAGGCAGACCATCCAGTTCCACAGCTGCCCCGAGCTCTTCTTGTATTTGCAAAATACTGTCCCGCACAGTACTGTGGGGACAGCCAGACAGATCCATGTCGTGTCTGAGAAGAAAGTGCTCATTCTCAGTGACTCGCTGCACCTTCAAGTGCTCAGGGCCAGTGAGTCTAGTGGGCAAAGGCTGACTGGAGGCAGCCTAAGTTATGTGAACAGAGAGTCAAGAAGGGAGGGGAGAAAGCAGCCCCAGCCCCTTTCGACTGAGCAGAGATTAAGCATAATCATATTCCCAGTGGGTAATTTAAACCAGTGTGCACTTCAACATAAATACCAAGGCACTTCCTATTTGACCACTCTCCCCCTCCCTGCCCCCTGCATACACAACACATGCACATACTCACCCACAAACACACACCTTCTATTTTTTTAAAGACAGTCCACCTCTGGAGAGATGACTAATTGGATAATAATTGACAGAATTCGAACTGCACGGAGAATAACAGGAAAATCCTCTAGCTCCCGGGAAAATACTGTCTTCTTCAAGAGCCTGCTGTGTGTCTGGGTGCTGAGTCCTTTTTCTGACTCAGGAGTGAGTGAGTGAGAGAGAGAGAGAGAGAGAGAGAGAGAGAGTGTGTGTGTGTGTGTGTGTGTGTGCGCGCGCATGCATGCATATAAATTCAGGCAATCAATGAAGTTTGGAAAATAGATTCTGGAAGGGACGGCACCTCTGATCTGGTCCATAGCTTCAGGACTCCTACAAATCCCAACTGAGGCAGGCTGAAGGGTTGGATGGAGAGGGATATGAAAGTAGAGGAAGATATTCCTTGGCAGAGGAAAGTGCTTTGGTCTTTCCTGAGGGGAAACATGCCAGGGAGAGATAATAATGACCATTAACTAATAGCGGCTAACATCTATTGGTACTTTTTTGTGACAGAGGTTGTGTATAGCTGCTTATTTGTTCATTCGCTTTATTGCAAGCCTATTCTATGCCAGCCTCCATTCACTGGCACTCGGCTCATTCTCCTTGAATACAATATCCTTATGCAGCTGGTTCTAGTATTACAGTAATTTTACAGGTGAGGAAACCAGGACACAGAGAGGATAAGAGACTTAGTCAAGATCTCACAGCAGTGCAGTCTTGCAGCCTGATCTCAGAGCTTTTTGCTCCTAAGCATTCTATTCCACTGCCTGCTTTAGGCAAAAAATAATAATAATAAAAAATAAAAATTAATACATTATATGCTAGATCTTTGCTATTTTCACCCCATTTCAACCTTGTAAAACGCTTTGAGGTGGATATTATTATTATGGTCAATTTACAGGAAGAAAAACTGAGGCTGGGAAAAAATAAATCCCTTACTCACAATTGGCTTGAAAGCCAGCACTCTGCCGCTACAGCACCACCTAACAGTGCTGAGCCAGAGAGGGGCCACTGCACCTGGGCTCACGGTGTGCCCCACGTGGGCCACATGCCCGGCTGTAGGGAGGCGAGGTTCTGATCAAGGCTGGGCTTTGGCAAAGCTAGAGAGAACCTTTCTCTATTTGAGGTCGGTTTCCCTGTATTCATATCTAATCTGAGCTCCAACACTGATTAATTACATAGTCTTGGGTGGGTCACTTTACCTCTCTAGACCTTCATCCCTTCAGCTATAAAATCATATCATATCCTGCCTGGAACAGTAGAAGGAACCTCATAAATGCTAGTGATTCGTGTTTTTTAAACAGGAGGAGAATGAAGAATAAGAGGAAGTCGTGTAAAACAAAGCGTCCAATGGAACATAGACTTGTCCCAAAACAAGTGCTGGAGTTAAATGAGGGGCAGGAGGAGGAGGGGAGAGGATGCCTTTTGTGGATGATGCTGGGGAGGCAGGACTTGGGAAGGAAGGGACCCAGCAGTATACCCCCTGTAAAGGGAGGCAAGCAGAGCCCACCTGGGCTCAGAGCCAACTCAAGACCCAAGGGAGAAGGGGTGGGAAGCAGTGTCTTGTGAACCATTACTGTGCTGTGGGACTGTGGGGTTGGACAACAAGGCAATTATGAGGGTCTACATGCAGTGATGGCAACTCTTGTCTGCCTTCCCAGCCACATGGACATTTGAGTCAAGGAGATGTTACCAGCTGCAGGCTAGGAAGCTTAGGGGCAGGGATCTGGAGTTGTCTTTGGCTAGCCCTGAACTCTCCCTCACTCCACAGACCCCAATTCCTTCCTGGGTGTCCTCTGAGCCACAGGGCACCTCTCACAATCCTTGTGGCCTCACCAGCCCAGAGCATCCTGGCAGTTAGCTCCGGTCGAAAAACAGTTTCCAGGTGAGGAGACAGGACTAGTTATGGCTCTTTGCTGAGAGTCTTGGCATTTGGTCAGTGGCTCCCACATTTGGGCTGGGTTTCCTGCCAAGTGCATGTCCACGTGAGAGGAGGTGACTTTTCTCCTGGAGGCAGCCCCTGTGACTTCCCAGACCTGCTCTGTCCTGGGGCTTCCAAGGAGAGGGCAAAATCTGTGAGCAAAAGCCACCCTCAGGCCACACAGAAGTCCCAGGAAGGATACTCCATGAGCCCTGATGGTGAAGGGGATGAACAGTATTAAGAACATGAGCTTTCAGTTCTCACAGACTTTTAAATTGAGTTCGAATCCTGGCTTAGCTGTGAGTCACTGGGCAAGTTACCTGCCCTTCCTAAGCCTCAGTTTCCTCTTCTGTAAAATGAGGGTAGGAGGAGTCCTGCTTCCAAGGGCCATTTTGAAAAGTGAATGACATCATTCTTGCATTGTCCCTGGCACTGACATGTACTCATGGATGGTAGGCACTTTTCTCATTTTTGGGGGTACCAACTGCCTCTTAGTCTTTTTCCTCTGGGCAGAGAGAGAGAGGTTCTTGCCAGCTACCTCCTCATTCATTTATTTCTTCTTTCAGTTCAGCACCCAGGTGTTTCCCTTGTCATCCTTCAGATAACTGCTTAAACGTCACCTCCTGTCACCCAATCTGAGTATCTCCTATCAGCATGCCTTATTCATTGCCTTTGTTGCACTTAGCTCAAGACACAATTATATATTTACTTTGATTATTTTAACACCATTTTCTGTCTCCCATACTAGACCATAAACTTCATGAGGGCAGGAACCTTATCTGTTTATTGTTTTACCTTTACTGTTCACCAAATGCCCAGTCCAGTGTCTGACACATCATGTATACATAATTAATGTTTGTTGGATGAATATAGGAAGGAGCACATTTCTATTGAGAGCCTTCTACGTGGCCAGTTCTGCACCAGCCATGAAGGAATTCAGCAGTGAATAATATAGACCCGGTTCCTGGCCTTGCAGAGTTGAGGACCCAGTGCTTCCAGGAGGCCTGCTGCAGGAGCAGGGACTAGTGGAGGAGGGGTGTGCATGGTGGTGGAAAGGAAGGCTATTTACCAGTTGGGGAATATATGGAATTGTAGAATCCCCAGGTGAGAAATAGCCCAACCCTTTCTGAGCCCTGAACGTCCTCATCCTGACGTCATGGTCGGTCCATCTGAGAGCTACCACTGAATGAAGATTTCCCCCAATCTATTGAGCTAAATCGTGTTTCTTGTTTGTCCCCACCATTTTGTCCTGAAGCTATTCTCGAGGCCATCATGGCTTGGCCAGTGTCCCTTTTCTGGCAAGCTTGCTCTCAGCCTTCCAGGGAGAAGGAGCCAATTGGACCAACTCATTCTTGCTAATGATGCCGGTGGGTCAATGTGCCATTTCCTCCTGCCAGCAGAGGGGCCTTTTGGAAAATGCCTTCTGAAAACAAAACATCTTACCCAAAAGAAAGGATTGCCTTCCCACCAAAAAAAAAAAAAAAAAAAAAAAAATGCTGGGCAAAGCAATGCTGGGAAAAAAATGCTGAGAATCCTCCAATGTATACTTTCTTAGAATTGGTGGATCGTGAGTTTAGAAGAGAACTTGAGGAAGGAACTGCCCATCTGAATGGGGATTCTCTCTGTAACATCCCCACCAAGTGGTCATCTTGTCTATTGCCAGAACATCTCTGAGAACAGGCACTTCACTGCCTCTGAAAGCTGATTTTCCCATTCAAGACGACGGCTCGGGATAGTAGAACTTTCTCCTCTTGGCCAAATTCATCTTGACATTTGTCTTCTCTCTCCACATGGAGTCGGAGGATATCTTGTTCTATTTCTTTCAAATATTTGAAAGATATTTAGAGCTCAAACATTTTTAAAATCACGATGTTACAATAACTGAAGAACATGTTGCTATGACGAGGGTAACATAATGATGGCATGATTTGCCAAGCAGAGAATGACTGTGTGTTGACGTCATAGTGACCCAAAGTTCAGGATATGGACAGGGTGGTACAAGCCATAACAGATCGTCTCAGAGACATCACAGAGGTCTTGTTGGTAATACGGGGTTTTTGTTTGGTTGTTTGTTTGTTGCTTTTTGAGCATTAGGGTAATAACTAATGTTTTAAGTGTTTGTGATTGTACAAATATCATGTATTACATATTTGTCTATTTCATACAGTGGGCAGGGGTGAGGAGACTAGGAGAAGATGGCCAGTAGTTGGGGCTGGACCATGCCTTTTTTCTGTCTTTGAAATAATATGTGGTAAAGATGTCTAAACTCCTCAATTATAAATTCCAAGTAAGTCAGATCCCATTTTTTATAGGGTTTCAGGGATCTGCAGCCACTTCTCAGAATAGCATCCAATTTCTTACATCTCCCCTGAAAGATTAGGCCCGGGACTGGGCACAACAATTTCAGTACAGTGCAAAGAACATAGACTAGAATAAGATTATCACCTCCCCATCCTTGAAGCTATATTTTTGCTTATGTGTCCAAAGACGTATTTGCTCTTTTAACAAAAGTGCCCTATTCTTGACTATCACGGTGTTTGTTATCAAGCAAAATTCCAGTTTTTATAGTTTCTGTGTCACTTTTAACTTCTTTAGTAAAATATCGTACTCATGTGGAGAAATTATCCAAAATATAAATAAACATCCATTCATCCATAGTGATATAAGTTATCAGTTAAGTGAATGAGAAGAGACAAATCTCACATGCTGAAGAATTATAAATAATGGACATAAATACTCCTTGCCTCAAGGACTTGGAGTGTAACTCTCCATTAAGTGTGAGCTACACAGGGTAACTTTCTTCCAGAGTGCAGTATGAAAACAGAGAAACAGAGAAACTTTACCATGAAGAAACCTGACAAACACTACCTCAGCCAGGTAGTGAAGGTCAGCACCAACAATGGCAAATCATGTTGATAGTATGATGTGATTTAAAAAAAAAAATGGCAACTTTATCATTGCAGAACATTCTACAAAATACCCAACAAGTATTGGGTCAAGGTCATCAAAAAACAAGGACATTCTGAGAAACAGTCTCAGCCAAAAGGAGCCCAAGGAGACGTGATGACTAAATGTAATGTGGAAACCTGAGACAGAAAAGAGACATCAGGTAAAAACCAAGGAAATTTGAATACAGTATAGACTTTAGTTAATAATAATATATCAGCATTGGTTCATGAATTGTGACAAATGTGAGGTCAGATGGAAATTAGCATCAGAACTTGGTATGTAACCAGGGCTTTTGCAGAGTGGGGTGGGTGGGGGTATGTGTGTGTGTGTGTGTGTATCTGTCTGGGGGCATGTATATGTGTGTATACCTGCATGTGTGTGCTTGTGTACAGGTGTATAGGTGTGTACGTGTACCTGAATGTGTCTGTGTGTGTGTAAGTGTATGTATGTGTATACATATGTAGGTATGTGGATATTCGTGTGTCTGTGTACATGCGTATACGTATGTTTATGTACTCACGTGTGTAGAGGTGTGTGTCTGTGTGGGTGTATGTGCGGCATATGGGGAGGATGTAGGGAGTGTGTGGGGGTGTCTCCATTCATATGTGTGTATATGTGTGTGTGCACATGCATGTGTAGATATGTGTAAGGGTATTGTACATGTGCACACATGCATAGGTGTGTGGATGTGCATGTACACAGGCATATCTATATATTCGTGTGTGTCTTTGAGTGAATATTTGTGTATGTATGTGCATGTGTGTATGTATATGTAGATGTGTCTATCTCTGTATCTGCCTCAGTATATGTACATATGTGCATATGTATACATATGCAGATGTGTATATCTCTATCTGTGTGTAGGTGTATGTGTGTATGTGTATATACATGTAGATGTGTACATGCATCTCTCTGTATCTGTGTGTAGGTATATGCGTGTATGTGCATGTGTGTGTGTATATATATAGAGAGAGAGAGATGGGTACATCTCTGTATCTGTGTGTAGCTAATGTGTGTATGTGCATGTGTGTATATATATAGATGTGTACATCTCTGTATCTGTGTGTAGGTATATGTGTGTATGTGCATGTGTATATACATAGATGTGAATGTGTATATATATATATCGGTATCTATGTGTAGGTATATATGTGTGCATGCATGTGTGTATATACATAAACGTGTATCTCTCTGTATCTGTCTGTAGGTATGTGTGTGCATGTGTGTATATATTTAGCTGTGTACATGTATCTCTTTGTATCTGTGGGTAGGTATATGTATGTATGTGCATGTGTGTATATACGTCGATGTGTATGTGTATCTCTCTCTATCTGTGTGTAGGTAGGTATGTATGTGCTTGTGTGTATATATGTAGAGGTATACATGTATCTCTGTATCTGTGTAGGTACATGTGTGTGTTTGCATATGTGTATATATGTAGACGTATATGTGTATCTCTCTGTATCTGTGTGTAGGTGTCTGTGTGTGTACGTGTGTATGTGTTTGGATGTGTTTCTGCACGTGCACTGCCAATGAGTCAATCAGTCAGTCCACTTCCAACAAGGAGGCCTGCTCACAGCTGCTGGACCAGAGGAAGGCTGTTGAAGGTGGGTGTCGGTTCCTTCCTTGCTCCATTACAGCTCTCAAGCCCAGCTGCTAAGCATCTCCTTGGGCTCTGCAGTCTGTAAACTTGGAATAACATTAATAGTCTCTCCCTCATTGTGTTCTTAGGAAAGTTATGTGAGATAAATGCTGGTTAAATGTCAAGTACAATGTCTGGTCCAGATTTCTCATTCAATAACACTTGACTTCAGGAACCTCCTCCTGACCGATGGGTCAGAAATTACCCTGACTTGCGTGTTCTTTACTTATCCTGTGACTTTCTATTTGTGGAGACCACTCCCAAGCCAATTTTGCCTTTGTCTGCCACTTATGACTATAAATCCAAGAATGAAGCAATAAGGGTAGGCAGAGGCAATCCACTGAAATTAAACAATAATAGATTACCTGATGATTAGCTTTAGTCCACTCCCTGATTCATCAATGATTTGCTAAATGTTTATTCCAGACCAATAATTAGAGATACAGACCCCTCCTTGCCCTTGAGGCTTGGGTGTGCATGAGGAGTAAGGCACGCTCCTGCATGCGTTGCGTTCCATACACAGTGAATCAGCGAATTCTGTTAGGAAAAGACAGATTGAAAGATCCCTGAGCTCTCTTTTGATTTTTTCTCTTGGATACTGACAAGGATTCTCTGTCTATACAACTGTAATTCTCCTAAATACATTAAGAGATCAACATGTATAAAAATGTTTCTCCCCATGTGTCCCAGTATTTCTCTCTCTCTCTCTCTCGCTGTCTGTTTTTTTCTCTCTCGCTCACTCTTTCTCTCTCTCTCTCCCCCCTCTTCTTATTCTCCCTCTTAAATTTCTTGAATTTTACATCCACCATCTCCCCTTCCTTTCCTCACTCTTGGAAAGGAACAGAGTGTGAGAATTCTACCCTGAACAGGGGGAAGTGATAGAATGGATGCCCTCCTATCACTAGGCTGAATGTTTTTTCAGCCCCTTCCAACAGCAGAGAGGAGGCCTTGCATCCCCTTCCACGTTGGTCAGCCAAGCCAGAGCAACCCTCTGTCAGGGCAGTGATGACAGCGTGACTTCCTGAAGTGCTTCTTAGATGGCGTCTGGAGAGAGTGCCCACTTTCCCTGGTCCATGGCGAGATGCTGACCACCAGCAAGGACAACATATTGAATTTCCATAAGATCTGATTCACCTCATTGAAGGGACTGTCTTCAGAGATGATAGCTTTCCTCCTCTTTCAAGCATTAAAATAGCTTTTTGTATATGAGACCACTGTGGTAGGTGATCACACTTAGTGGTTGTTGCTGTTTGATATCCTTACTTGGCAAAAGTAAAAGTTGGCAAGCCTACATGACTTCCACAATTTTGGTGAGAAATCTTAACCAGCATTCAAAGTTCAAAGATATGGGAGCCCCACTGATGTACAACATGGTGGCTTTGAGTTAGACTGACCTGGGTTAGAATTCCAACTCTGCTACTTAATTGACAATGAGACCTGCTCTCTCTGCTCTGAGCCTGCTCACCTGCTCACCAGTACTGCAGATAATAATACCTAACTTCTATTGGTTATAAGGACAGTCTATGTAGATGGTCTGGCATGTCACAGTTTTCCATGGCAACCATTATAACAAGAGTCTTCTTGGTCCCAACAAAAATTCCTGCAGTCTAATTCTTTCCGGCTTCTGTCCTTTCTTCTTGGGTCCTACAACCTGAGAAATAGAAGCTGAAGGCAACTAATACACAACTTTGGCATGAATAGTCATGGCCAAGTTTCACAGAAGGAAACATACTTGTATCTGTATCTCCAGTCTCCAGAAGGGACATTAAACCTAAGTTGAGACTATTAGAAAGAAGATACTTAAATATTTGGGAGCAGAGCTGAATAACAAAAGTAAATTACATCATAAGCCAGATGTTCCAGGAAGTTCATTTCTTTCTTTCTTTTTTTTTTTTTTTTTGCCTGAAGGAAAAGTTTTAATTCATAAAGGAAACGATGAGCAGAAATTGCTATGACAAAATAGTAATTCATGGTTCATGGTTATTTAAAATGAGCCCATTTGAAAATAATCAAAGATGTTCACAATGATTTATAAAGAGAGTTGTTCATTTCAGTGTTATTTATCATATGCAAAATGTAGAAACATCCTAAATGGCTTACCATAAAGTATTTGTTATATAAATTACGGTACTTTAGTTTGATGGACTGCTATGCAGCCATTAAAAATTGTGTTGTTGAGAAATATTTAATGATTTGCGAAAATGATTGCAATATTTTCTAAGCAAGGAGAGCAGATTACAAAGTAGAATGTATAGTATGATCATATTTTATGCCATTATAACACTGATATCAGCTGAACGCTTCTAAACTTTAGGATCCAGATAAGATTGGCTCAAATGCCCAATTCTATGGTCTTGGGAAGCCTTGCCAAGAGTTCTTCAGTTTCTCAGGGAACTACTTTCTTACAGGTCCTTCTGCCTCTTGTCAGCCACTGCTTCGCTATGTCATTCTGACTTCAGGGTGAAACTCAACCTCTCTTATCTGCTTGCAAAACAAAATTTATAGCAGTAAAGCTATTTTTGGTGGCATTGATGTTGGCGTAATAAAGATGGATGGGATAGAGGTATTCATACTCTGTGGTGGTATGAGTAGTAGTCCCTCAAAAGATATGTCCATATCCTAACTCCAGGAACCTGTGAATATGATCCTTGGAGAAAGAGGGTCTTTATAGATGTAACAAAGTAAAGGATGTGGAGATGAGATCGTCTTGGATTAGCATAGGCTCTAAATCCAGTGACACACATCTTTATAAGAGAAGAGAAGACGACAGAGGTAGACACAGGACAAAGGCCACGTGAAGACAGGGCAGAGATTACAGCCACAGTGCCACAGCCAGGTGATGCCTGGAGCCACCAGAAGCTGAAAGAGACAGTGAGTAGCCTCCCTTGGAGCCTCTAGAGGAACTATAGCCCTACCAACACATAGGTTTTAGAAGTCTGTCCTCCAGAACTGTGAGCAAATAGATTTAGATTTCTTTTATTTAAGCCAGGGTTCCCCAACCTCTGGGCCATAGACTGGTACCAGTCCGTGGCCTGTTACGAACCAACCTGCGCAGCAGGAGGTGAGCAGTGGGCAAGCTAGTGAAGCTACATCTGTATACACAGCCTCTCTCCATTTTTCACATTACCTCTTGAGCTCTGCGTCCTGTCAGATCAGTAGTGGCATTAGATTCTTATAGAAGCACAAACCCTACTGTGAACTGCACATGTGAGGGATCTAGGTTGTGTGCTCCTTATGAGAATCTAACACCTGGTGATCTGTCACTGTCTCCCATCGCCCCCAGATGGGACTGTCTAGTTGTAGGAAAACAAGCTCAGGGCTCCCACTGACTCTACATTACGGTGAATTGTATAATTATTTCATTATATATGACAATGTAATAGTAATACAAATAAAGTGCACAATAAATGTAATGTACTTGAATCATCCTAAAACCATCCCCCGCTACCCCCACAAAGACCTGTGGAAAATTGTCTTCCATGAAACCAGTTGCTGGTACCAATAAAAGTTGTGGGCTGCTGATTCAAGCCACTAAGGTCATGGTCATCCATTAAGGCAGACCTAGGAAACTACCACAATCACCAAAGGAAATACAACAGTGATGATAACTCTACTTACTAAAGGATGCTTTGTCTCCTCTCACCACCACCAGGGAGTTTCATTCACCTCCTAGACACTTTCTTGAGCTTCTCTTAATTTTCTCACTCTCTCTTTAACCTCCTCCTCTTCCTCCCACCCATATTGTTCCACAGACTCAACTTCTCCCTGTTTCCTACAGGGTTGTCATCTCACTTGTGATCTCACAGCCCACTCTAACTCCTACTTTCAAAGTTACATGTGCTAAATTTACTTTATTCATAGCCTTCCCTGTCTCAGTGAGGGCAACTTCGTCCTTTCAGCAGCACAGCATGCAAGCACTGGACTCCCCTTGACTCTGTTCTTGGAATCAATCCACATCCAATGCACCAAGAAACCTTGCTGGCTCTACCTTCAGAATGTATCCACTACCTGACCACTTTTGACTCCCTCCACTGCTGCTAATCTAGTCCTAGGCGTCATCATCCGCTGCCAGCATTGCAGCTGCCTCCAGTAGATCCCTCTGGTTCCACGCTTGTCTTCCAACAGTCCGTTTTCAACCCAGCACCAGAAAAAAATTCCTTTCATAACTTTAGTCCAATCTTATCACTCATCTACTGAAAACCTGGCAAAGTCTCCCTTCTCACCTAGAGAAAAGCCAAAATCCTTAAATGGCTAAAAGGTTGATCTGGCCCTTGTAGTTCTTAGACCACAGCTGACTTCTACCCCCTCATTCACTCCATTCTAGTCCCAAGGACCTACTTACTTCTTATCAAACACATGGGACACCCTCCTTGATCTAGCAGTTTCCTCTGCCTAGAATGTTCTTGTCCAGTTGCCTAATTCCCTCGACTCCTGTGATTCCTTTCTCATATATCTCTGGCTCAATGCAACTGGCCACCTCAACATGCTCTGAATTTTCCCATGGAAATGATCTAAATAATAAAACCATGGCAATGACAACAAACAACAAACTTCCTGCTCTATCTGTCTGCTGACAATGGACTGAATGTTTGTGTCACCTCAACCCCCAAGTTCATATGCTGAAATCCTAACCCCCAATGTGATGGTATTTGGAGGTAGAGCCTTTGGGAGGTAATTAGACTATGGCAGTAGAGCCCTCAGGAATGGGATTAGTGCCCTTACAACCTGGAGAGCTCTCTTGCCCTCTTTTGGCCGTGGGAGGATAAAGGAAGCCAGCAACCCGCAGAGCCAGCAGTTCTGCAGCCTCACCAGAACCCAATCATGCTGGCACCCTGATCTCAGACTTGCCTCCTCCAAAACTGTGAAAAAAATTATGTTGTTGATAAGCCTCCTGTTGCTGATAAGCCACCTCTGGTACTTTGGAATAGCAGCCCAAACTGAACAAAACACTGTCTATCTGTCAAAAACAAAATAAAACAAAATGATTGTCATGAGTACACTGTTAACGTGTTTATCTGAACTGAAATATGAAGTCAATTATTTTTTCTAACAGCTGATCATTAAATATAATGTGGCCATAAAACTCAAAAATAATTTAAATACTTTGATTTAGCTGTTTGACTTGACAGCATGAAATGGCTTTGCCAATTACATGATGAACATATTCCAGAAGTTGAATGAGTTAAATCTTCAGTTATAAAGTTGTCCTAAAATATATTTAACAAACAAAAGATAAAAGCATTTTATCAAAAATATTTCATTCACAATATTGTATTATATTGAGATTAGCATTAACGCTGTTGTGATTTACCCAACTCTGAGTATACTTAGGTAACGTAATGCCTCGGAGAAAAAAAAATAACTAGTATAATTAGTATTCATTTGATAAGCGTTTAAACCCATTTTGGTTTAATTTCTGGACACTAAAGATTAAATAATAAATTATTTTGCCAGTAATCTTGTTTTCAATTTTCAGCTTCCAGCAAAAGTGAAGAAGAACCTAACCTAGTTGTCAGTTGATCTTAAAATGTAATTTGGGGTGTATAATTCAAAAGGAGGTTTAAAAATTGAGTGTCCCATCTATTCCTAACTTGCTGAGAATTTTACCATAACAGGATGTTGAATTTTGTCAGATGTTTGTTCTTCATCTATGGATATGATCATATGATTAAGCTTATTTAATATGCTAATATTGAGAGTTATATTGATGGATTTTTAAATTGAGTAAACTTGCTCTTCAAATCTAGTTCCATCCCCATCTACTCACTTCTGTGAATGAAAATTCTCAGTGATACACATATAAAAATTTTTAAAATAGCAATATAATTCAGGCTGAAACCTGTATTTTTCTATTAATAAGTAGCATTCATATTAAGATACCTGAAAAATTGGAAAAAAGCCACATCCATCGAATTAATACTTTATTTTTTATATTTAATAATTTAAAAATTTTATAGTAATATTTTGTTATCTATGACTAATAATTAAAATGTTAACTCAATCCAGAAGGTGGCTGATACAGAAGTCTATGGTAACTATGTTCCATATATATGTAATATATATATGTTTAGCTTTTATCTTCATATGCATATTCATATATATTTATTCCATATACGTTTATATTTATATATATGAATGTACATTCATTACAGAGAAATGGGAGGAGAAATCAATAAGAAACATTTAAGTATAAAATATAGTGAATAAAATTCTGTGAAGGAAGTAAAATAGAACTGCAGATACAGGAAGAAAAAAATACGTAAAATTTCCAATTGCTAACAAGAGAACGTGTTTATGTGTTTTGAAAATGTTGTAACATGTTGGAAGTATTGAACTGCCAAGATATTTTGATTGCTCTGGATATATTTAAAAGAATGATATCATAGTTTAACTCAAAATGTCATAATAAATGTTAGGTATCTACTATTTACAACCATTTAGACATAAGACAAAAATTTTAGGTATCCACTTTAAAATGTGCTAGGAATAGAATAATTAAAAAAAAAAATCCTTTAGGGGCAATAAGCAAAAATGTCTGAAGACCTCTGATTTCAAATACCTTATGGCAAGACATCCCCTTTATTAGTGAGAAATTCAATACAATTCTTTTTAAGTAAGCAGCTAGAGTTTTCCTGGCCAACAATGGGCTGGCCCAGCATTCAAGTTCCCTTCCAAGGAGATTATAGGGAATATCGAACTTACCCCATGTGCCAACTAAATGTGGTAATGGCCATGTCAGCTGGGTTCTCCCAATTTCCTTCTGGATTAGGTCCCTATTTACCTGCCCCATCTCCTCTGTTGCTCCAAGTCACACTCCTCTGTGCCCCAACTTCATAGAAACACTCTTGGGTCCCCGACACCCCAGCTCCATCGTGCTTCATGGCCCACTGCTCCCTCTACCTTTCCTGTCTTCTACTACTTCCCCTTGTCCTCCAAGACTCAACTCAGGTACCACCTCCAAAAGCAAGCCTTCTATGATCCCTCCACAGTCTCCAGGTTGGGATAGGGGTCCTGTTTTAGTTCCCATAGTCCCCTGGGTTCTCTCCATCATGGCACACTAAACTTATGGGACTGCAATTCCAAAAATGTAATGGGAAAGCAGCTCACCCGGGATGTCTGTTAGGAAAGCTCATTCCTGGCCTCACTGCAGGAAAGTCTATTTGAACATTTGGGGAGTGGAGTCCAGGAAGCTGCACATTTAACACACATCCCAGGTGATCTGTTGCAAATGGTGTAACGAACACATTTTGAGAAATTCTGTTATCGTGCAATTGCTCACTTACTTGACTGAGCCACACTAGCCTCTGAACTTTCTGAAGGCAGAGAATGTTTTATTCACCATCATCTCTGCCTATAGTAGCTAGAACACTGCCTGGCATGTAAACGGCACTCCATAAATATTTGTTGAATGCAGGAACAGGTGCATTAATTCATTAGCCAATATTCCCATTTTCACTATCTCCTATATCAAGTCTTGCGTTAACCTGTGTCAGCTAAGTCATCACATTCCTTGGTTGGAGTTGATCTTTATACCCATTCGGTGAGGTTACTTGGGTTTTCTCATATTAATCAGAAGTTACATTTATCTCTGATAATATAAAATATTAATAATTCTAACTTCATCAGCAATTATTTTTAGTTGGCACACACTTTCAAGGTTCAGAGTCTTGGTGTGCCATAAAGAGTTTAGAGTTCTTGCCCTAAGTAGCCTGCTGCAGCTTATAAACTCCACTTATCTGCCATAGTTTATGTGGCCACCTCCCTCAGTCCAAGAATAAGAGCAGTGCAACCCCTTTTACCTTATTGTGGCACGGGGAGGCACAGTCTATAATCCCAGTTATACAATAAACTGACCGACATTTGTATGGAATCAAAAGAATATTTAACGGGTCTATGTCGGGTGCCAAGCACTAAGCCTTAGCATCCACAGAAGCCATTCTGGAACAACTTCCCTCCCCTCCTCAGCTCATTCCTCCCCTGTATCTCCCCTGGCTGCAGCATCCTGGTTGTCGTCAACCATTCCACAGTGATAAGCAGGAAACCTTTCTGCTGGTATTTTTTTTTCCCTCTCTCTCTCCTTCCACATCCCCAAGGCCCTGTGGTCCATGCTGTGCGTGGTCCCCATGTCCTCCCCTGCATTGCCCCATTTCTTGTCCTGCTCTCTTACCCAAGGCTTGCTCTTAGCATCATCTCATCCCACAGGCCTTTGGGGAGTAGTGCAGGGAAGAGGTGGTTCTGGACCCTGGGAAAAGATAGAGGGAGTGAGAAGGCAGCACTGAGGTCTGTCCTCAGCATGATTCCCTGAGAGATTCTCAAACCGTGTAGACTACCCAGATTAACATGCTGACCCTCTGGGGTGTCACTCTAGTCAGGAGGCCATCAGGAAAATGGAAGGGGCAGAAGGAATGGAAAGAGGGAGCGGGTCCAAGAGATTTTGCAAAGGGAAATTAAACTCACCTGGGAATGAAGGGAAAGAGAGAGCATGTCAAAATGGTACCACAATTGCCAAGTGTTCCCAGAGATAAGGAATTCACTTTTGGACATTAGGACAAGATAAATTGGGCCATCCCCATTAAAAACATTCCAGTGTCAAGTTCACATTTATTGCAGAGTCGTCAGCCCAAGATTCAGAGTTGAAACCAAGAGAATTGAAGTGAAATGATGTAGCTGTTAAAAGAAAGGCTGAAGGCTGAATCTTGGGTTCTACCCAGTTGCGAGCTAGGAAGAAAATACAAAGGGGTCAATAAAAAGTAAACAGAGAAGGAGGGAGAGGAGAATGAAGTAGGAGGGAGAGAAGGAGACGGCCAGCCAAGAGTAAGTGAGAGAGAGTTAGTTAAAGGAGAAAGAATCCCAGCACTTGGGGAGGCCAAGGCGGGCAGATCACTTGAGGTCAGGAGTTTGAGACCACCCTGGCCAACATGGTGAAACCCTGTCTCTACTAAAAATGCAAACAATTAGCCAGAGGTAGTGGTGTGCACCTGTAGTCCCAGCTACTCTGGAAGCTGAGGAAGGAGAATTGCTTGAACCTGGGAGGTGGAGGCTGCAGTGAGCTGAGATCATGCCTCTGCACTCCAGCCTGGGTGATAGAGTGAGACTCCATCTCAAGAACAAAATAAAATAACTAAAGGGGAAAGAGTCTACAGGAAAAGGGGAGAAGAAATACTGTCAGCGACAGAAAAATTCAAACACATGACAGACAGCAAAGATGTTTTGCAAAAAGGAAATTCTAAAGAAATGGTAAATTTTAATTCGTCTTATATAACTGAATCCCTAATGAAACACCGGTGCTAGAATTGCATTTAGTATCAGATAATGAACCCATAGCATCCACAGTACTGCTTTTAGTTTTGTAGGTGCATCTGAATAACATATAAGTTGCTTTCCAAGAAACACCACCTGAATGTTCCTTACAAACAAGGACGAGAAATAAAGGGAACCTCATCTCCATACCACGCACCGCCTATTAATATTATGTTGCACTACCATGGTCTCTGGGGGAGCAAAAACATTTGGGTGTGCTGTGGGTTAGGTAAACACCCACTAAATATTGATGCACGCATAATTAGAATGACTAAAATAATTCTGGCATAAAATTACCCTAGCAGTCAGGGGAGAGACAAAATGAAGTAATTTGATCGTGAAAATTAATACAAGTCGACTCTCAGTTTTCAATGCAGCTAATTGAAAACCACTTATTATTCAAACCTCATTTTCCCTCCTGGTTTGTACTCTTTTTTGCATTGCCCTGAGAGAAATGAAGGCAAGAGGAGGGTCCCAGGGGCAAAGCTGTCATACTGAGATAGTGAAACAAGAGTCTAATGTTTATTTTTCTAATGCAGTGGCTCCTCATCTTTTAGTCACATTGATGTTGCCCCCTATGACACACATCCATGGCCATGTCCAAGGGGATAGGCCATCCTCTCCCATTCAAACAGCATTGAAATTAGAATGAGACTGACGTTATTGTAGGTGTAATCTTTTCTGTGATAGCTTTATTAATATCTAATTCACATATCATACAATTTACCAATTTAAAGTCTACAAATCAGGCCAGGTGCAGTGGTTCACGCCTGTAATCCCAGCAATTTGGGAGGCCAAGTCAGGCGGGTCCCCTAAGTTTAGGAGGTCGCAACAAGCCTGACCAACATGGTGAAACCTTGTCTCTACTAAAAATACAAAAATTGGCCAGGCATGGTGGGGGGTGCCTGTAATCCCAGCTACTTGGGAGGCTGAAGCAGGAGAATCGCTTGAGCCTGGAAGCGAAGGTTGCAGTGAGCTGAGATGGTGCCACTGCACTCCAGCCTGGGTGACAAGAGTGAGACTATATCTCAAAAAAAAAAAAAAAAAAGAGTGTACAAATCGGTGGTTTTTTGGACTTGTGCAACCATCATTGTTTCACCTTAAAAAGTAATCCATTAGTAGTCACTCGCCATTTCACCCCAAAACCCCTAGTTTTCAGCAGCCACCAGCTTTCTGTCTCTGTGGGTTAGCCTATTCTGGACATTGCCTACAAGTAAAATCACACAATATGTGGCCTTTTATGAGTTGTTTCTGCAACTGGCTAAGGAAAACATGAGCGAAATGTTTTCATGGTTCATCCATGTCGTAGCATGCATCAGGATTTCTTGCCTTTTCTGGCTGAATCATATTCTATTGCATGAACATGTCACATTTTATTTATCCATTCAACAGTTAATGGATATTTGGGTTGTTTCCACTTTGGGGCTATTATGAATAATGTTGCTTTGAACATTCCTGTACAAGTTTTGCATGTGTAATCTTGAATGTGAGCTATAACAAGAGCACCTAACATTGTCCAATAAGTGTCTGTAGGGAATATAGGTACCGTCTCATTTCATCAGCTCAGTACTCCAACATGCAAAGCCAGGATTCAAATCTCTATCACTCTGACTCTAAAGTCTATCCTTCTAGTCTCCTTGTTTTATTTCCTCTAAATCTAAAGATCAGAAAAGGGAAGTTATTCATTATTTCAAGTGAATTATTATCCTATAAGTAAGACATTAGTTATGACATTAGTTATTCCAGTGGTGCCCCACTTCCTTTCCCCTACACTTATCTGTGCATGCCTGCTGGACTTCCAAATGTTAGAACCTGCATGGTTTTACGTTGCTTTGTTATGGAGAAACTGGAAGTGATGGGGAAGAAATCCACCCCATGCATACTTTCAACAAATAAGCAATGAATGTTAGTGAATAAATAGTGAACAACCTCAGCCAGCAGGTAGAATAACACTGAGAAAGGTGTTTACTGCATTTCAGAGTTTCTCCAGAAGGATTCAGTTTATGGATGAAATTTTTTTTTTTTTTTTTTTTTTTTTTTTTTTTGGAAGGAGGGTCTCGCTGTGTCACGCAGGCTGGAGTGCAGTGCAGTGGTGTAATCTCAGCTCACTGCAATCTCCGCCTCCTGGGTTCAAGCAATTATCTGCCTCAGACTCCCGAGTAGCTGGGATTACAGGTGCCTGCTGCCACGCCCAGCTAATTTTTGTATTTTTAGTAGAGATGGGATTTCACCATCTTGGCCAGGCTGGTCTTGAACTCCTGACCTCCTGATCCACCCGCCTCAGCCTCCCAAAGTGCTAGGATTACAGGCGTGAGCCACCGCGCCGGGCCAGTTTATGGAAGGATTAAGCCCCCAGCAGTATTAAGCTTGGTTGTCCTCAGTGATACCTGATTTCCTTCCCTTCCCTGTCTCACATCTCCACCCCCCTACTGGTAGTTTCTGGGATGACCTCCAAAATAAACTACTTGCCCTTGAATCCTTATCTAAAGGTCTGTTTCTGGGATAACTGAAACTAAGACATGGTGGTTATTTCTCGCAGTTGAATCACACCAGAATTCCTTGCAGAGACTATTCTGAGACACATCACTCCCTCCTAGGAGGAGGTCCCACATCCAAGAAGGAAGTATTAATGGGTTTGCGCATCATTTTGTGAAGGGGGTTTAAAAGAAGCAGGTTGGGAGCAGATGTCTCTTGGAGGATCCGGTCATTATGGAATAAGTATCTTTTATATTCAGTTTGCTGAAGACCAATAGGCTATAGGCAATACGGTGGATGATAAACAAAACCACTGCAGTTGTAGTACCTAAGACTGTCTTAACTCTCACTGCATTGTCCCAGCACTTAACATGATGCTTGATACAAAGCAGGTGCCCAGTACATGCTGACTATCATTTAATAAAGTTATTCTTTACAGACCAGTGAGAAGAATACATCTGAGTCTTCCATCTTTGAATACATCATTCTTTCCTGGCACATGTTGTTCTACTGTCTTGTATGAGGATAAAAGCTAGACTGCTATAAAAAATAAAAACCCTCAAAACACAGTGGCTTAATACAGAAACCAACACCCGTAATAAAATTGTAAAGAACTAAACACAGACACATACACATACAAGTGAGTACAAGTAAAACGAAATCTGAGTAAGATCTATCAACTGTATCAATGTTGATATCTTGGTTGTGATATTATACTACAGTTTCACAAAATGTTATCATTGGGGGAAACTGAGCAAAGAGTATGCAGGAGCTCTCTTACAATGGCATGTCAATCTACAATGATCTCAACAAAACTTTTTATTAAAAATGTATAGTATCATAAATAACAGTATAGGTAATCTAGAATGGTGAGCCTAGTGAGACAGTTGTACTCCACAAGGTCATTCAAAGTCCCAGGTTCCTTGTATCTTGTTGTTCCAATATCTCATAGGGGTACTATCTTCACCTACAGGGCTGGAGCTGAGTCACAGTTCAGTGTCAGTCCATAGGAGGGGAGAAAAGAGAGAAATGAATTTCCTTTTAGGCATGTGATGCAGAAATGGCACGTATCACTTCCACTCACATTATATTGGCAAAAACTTAGCCACATGGTCACGTCTAGCTGCAAGGGAAGCTGGTAAGTGGAGCTTTTATTCTGGATGGTCATGTGCAAGTACAACACTATTATTATGGAAGAAGGGAAAGACATTTTGAGTAAGAACTGGCAGTCTTCCACAAAGCACAAACTGATTTTGTTAATTGGCATAGTGAGATATTATTTGGTGTGTGCCAAAAATCCCTTCTTTGGGGAAAACCACATCTGACATGTTCTATACTAACCTTTCTCTATCCAGAGCCTAGAGATAAGGAGAGAGGACTCTATGATGTCTGAGGCTCGACAGCTAGATCCACCTTTTGAGCTTCCAGTTACAGGAGCCAAGCATCCCTACTTTTGATTTATCTATATTGGGATGGATTTGTATGATTTGCAACCCAAAGAGACCTGATGAACATAGTTGGTATCCTGACTCCTCAATTTCCAAAAACACTGAGACATGAAAGTGGCAAATATAAGCTATACTGTCTCAAAGGGTCCTTTGTGTCCTTCTAGGGGAGCCCCAAATGCTTGAGCACTGAACACAGAGCCCTTGGACAGGACACTCACAATAACATGTAGGTTTAGTCAGCACTATTTAAACACTTAGTTTAATCAGTACTGAGTGAAGCAAGGGTAATAATAATGAGTTATTTCACAAGTTTTTAACAGGAAAAAAGAAAAACCATTGACCCAAATAGTATGCTTGATAATTCTTAATAAGTGCTATAAATGCTTCTAAAAGAATATTAAGTTGCTTAATTGCTGAATAAATGAAAATATAAACATTATGTTACTTGGAGAGTTCTTTAATATGTAATGGGGAAAACCATTTTATGAAATGTACTGCATGTGATAAATGCTTGTTTTCTTTTCTAAAATCAATTATTGAAACCATTAACCACTGTTTAAATATAGCTTAATTTTTTTCTGTTTATTCCCCTTTATATATTTTTTATTGGTGAAAGAAAATAGGTTTATCTAGGAGAGAGAGCTGCATAGTGAAAGAGATGGAATGTGAAGGATATGGAAGTCAGAAGCCTTGGCTTTTAATCACAGCTCCGTCATTTACTAGTTCTGTGACCTTGGGTAAGTCACTTAAACTCACCTGATTTCCAGGTGCAGTGTGGAACTATTACAAGGGCTCTCTTACCCACCTCAGAGAATTGTAGTGGTACTACCGCTAAGTCATAGCACTTTTAGGGCAGTGCTTATCAGCCTTTACTATACATAGGAATTACCTAGGGATTTTGCTAAATGCAGATTTGTATTTATTAAGCTTAGAATGGGATCCAAGACCCAACATTTCTAATAAGCTCTCATGTGATGTTGATGTTACTGGTCCATACTTTTGGATAGCAAGGTTCTCATGTGACTGCCTTAGAGATGATTTCTGATCCAAGCTGGGCCAAAAGAAGGTCTCGTTTGCTAGCCTGAGATTTGAACAGGGACAACCAGAAATGCGACATATAGTCACTTGCTCATTCATTCACAAATAAAAAAAAATTCTGTCTCTATGCCAAACACTATAGTAGGCAGTGGAGAGACACCAATCAATCAAGTAGGTCTCTGCATTCACGGAGCTTTCATTATAGTAATATGCAAGATAATTTCAGATAAGCTAAGGGCTGTGAAGAGATTGAAGAATTTCAAAGGGATGCAGGAGCCTTGAAGTGAAAAGTGTTGGGGAAAGCCAAGCTCTTACTTTCCCTTCTGTAGTGACGTTGGCAGGTAAGAGTTGAACATGATGGCTTAGCAAATGGGGGAAGCCTGGATCCCTGAGTGGTTATGTGGAGCACAGCACTCTTCCCGTCCCTGCAGACTGCATTGGACGGTGATCAGAGTGAGAAATAAAATACTTCACACCTGTGAGGAATTGTGACGGCAAACTGATCTTTCTGAGATGCATCCACTGCCTGGATGTATTACTGGGGGAAGACAATACTAAACAAACACTCATATACAGACTCACGTTGAAGTTAATTTCTTTCTCCAGTCGTTTCTATCTTAGATCTCTTGGTCAGACCTTTATAAAATCGACTCACTAAATTACGATGGAAGCTAAGGAAGCAATTACAGAGTTTGTAATTTTCCTTTAAAACACGCCTGCTTATATTTTAGAAGAGTCCTTGGTGGCACAAGAATATTAACATTTAAATTCACCATTTCTCATGTTTATCCACACACTCTAAATCTGGGTATCCTTCAGAGGATCCTGTAATCCCCCAAAGGAAATCTGTCTTCTTTACTGCATCCTCAGTGGGTCTTTTCTTCCTTGACTGCTGGTCTCAAGAGCATATAGCTGGTCTCTCAGCCCCCTGAATATTCTTCCTCTTCTCCTCTAATTTTTATGTATCCTAAGCAGCCACTGCAAAGCTGTTCCTTAAGACTGCTTAGTACAAGAAGTCTCTTATGACTTATGCCTGGGTAACAGGTGAGGACAAGACAGGCAGGAAGAGTCAGAACATCCTATGAGAGAGGCCAGTGCCAGGGACTGGCACTTCTTGCTTTCTTCACGGGGCCTTCATTAATTTTTCTATCCTAGGACCTGAGTTTGTCCTTATAACTGTGTGTGCTTAGTGAAAACTGAGTGGTAAATCATTCAATTGATATGAACCTCTTTGAGTCCGCATTTGGGACAAGTTCTATCAGTAAAAGCAGCATATGAAGTCAAAACCTCCATCCTCCAAGACACCAAAATGAAATCCTCCCCAGCCAGGGGTCCATTCCAGGACGCATGTCCATACACGTGTACAGTCTGCAACTATCCACAGAACCACATTCATGATAAGGAGACAAAAGATGGGCCTCAAAAGGAGACTTTTGAGTGAGGATACCAACTTTCTGCGTTCCTTGGTTCATTCAGCAACAAAGATTAGTCTTGGCATTACTGCCTGCTTGGCGACCAGAACAAAGAGAAATAAGGAAAATTAGGGACACAGGAAAACATATGGGCACACATAGATGTGGAAACTCAGAGATAAAAGAGACTTAAAGAGGTACATGGAGAGTGAATATTCTGTCGCCTTTTAGAGCCTTATCCATCATCCATCCACCCAAGCAATGCTGACCTGAGCGCCTATTTATCAGGCACTGTGCTAGGCCTTGGTAATAAATAAAGATGGAGGTGAAAGTCTAAAAGCAGACATTGGAGGTGGGAAGAGCAGTTGACGTGGCCCTAACAGGTTCCCACCACGGCGGAACGCACAGACAGGGCAGGTGGGGGAAGATGTGGCCCTAAAAGGGTTCCCGCTATGGCGGAACGCACAGCCAGGGAACGTGGGGGAATTCAAGGAGCGAACTTCCTGGCGCCCCATCGCTGGTAAAGGTGAACGAGACACCTGCGCATCATAGAGACGCCGAGACCTCCAGGCTTCCTAGAGAGGCCCGGAAGTGGCTCCAGGAGGCCGGTCCGACGACTCCGGCTCCCGAGCGGGGACGGTGGGCAGCTAGGGAGGGCTGGGCCTCCCCGCCTGCCATAGTCTGCCTGCCGCACCCTTGTTCCTGCAGCTGTGAGTGGGCCTGGGCTGGGGTTGGGGGCCGCTGCCCTTCTGCGGGGACCTTGGGCCGCCTTGGCCTGGAACGCAACAGGTGGTGTTCCCGGGGGTGGGGGACGGTGATGAATGACTAAGCAGGGTGGCGGGAAGGAGCATCCCCTTTCAGGTGTCTTCCTGATCCCAGGGGGCCGGGCGCAGCTTGGCTTTCTAGAATGTCGCCAAGGTCTCAAACACTGGCTCTCCTCATTTTTTGTTTTTAAGGACAGCAGGCCCCAATCTCCGAACTTTCCACAGGTGTTTGGCTATACTTGATTCTTATCTTTGATTTTCTGCACACTTTGGGGGAACGATTTCCTCGTCATTATGACGTGGTTCTGGTTTCCCACTTAAAATGGCAGTGACAGGTTCCCATTTAAACTGCATGTGTTTGTTGGGAAAAGGTAAGTAGGTTTAAACAAAACCTTATAGGCTAGTCATAGTACCAGATGAACCAGACATGACAGAAATTGTGGAGGTGGAGTGAACCCTGAAAATCTGAGACAGGTCTCAGTTAATTTAGAAAGTTTATTTTGCCAACATTGAAGACATGTACCCATGACACAGCCTCAGGCGGTCTTGACCACATATACTCAAGGTGGTCAGAGCACATTTTCGTTTCATACATTTTAGGGAGACATGAGACAACAACAGATGTAAGATGAACATTTTTTCAGTCTGGAAAGGCGGGACAACTGGAAGCAGGGAGGGGGCTTCTAGGTCGTAGGTAGGTAAGTGACAAATAGTGACATTCTTTTGAGTTTGATTGGCCTCTCCAAAGGAAGCAATCAGATATGCCTTTATTTCGGTGAGCAGAAATATATGAATAGAATGGGAGGCAGGTTTGCCCTAAGCAGTTCACAGCTTGACTTTTCCCTTTACCTTAGTGATCTTGGAGCCCCAAGATTTATTTTCCTTTCACAGTGGTAGGATAATGACCTAAGTGAATCTGCATTGTCCCAGCCTTAGTGTGCGGCATTACACGTGGTAGTTAAGAGTTATACAGACCCGGCTTCAAGCCCTAAATCCTGCCCAGCCACTTATGACCTGCATAATTTGTGGGCAAGGTTCCTAACCTCTGATCTGTTTTCCTCATTTCTGAAAGCTGATAAGACTAGTAACTACCTCAGAAAATTGTCCTGAGGCTTAAATGCTAAACCTTTAAACTACCTGTATTAATCCATTCTCATGTTGCTAATAAAGACATACCTAAGACTAGGTAATTTATAAAGGAAAGAGGGTTAATGGACTCACAGTTCCCCATGGCTGGGGAAGCCTCATAATCATGGCAGAAGGCAAAGGAGGAGTAAAGTCACGTCTTATGTCTTGCATGGTGGCAGGCAAGAGAGCTTGTGCAGGGGAACTCCCCTTTATAAAACCATCAGCTCTTGTGAAACTTATTCACTGTTGTGAGAACAGCATGGGAAAAACCCACCCCCATGATTCAATTACTCCCACTGGGTCCCTCCCAGGACATGTGGGAATTATGGGATCTAAAATTCAAGGTGAGATTTGGGTGGAGACATAGCCAAACCATATCCTTCTGCCCCTGGCCCCTCCCAAATCTCATGTCCTCAAGTTTCAAAACCAATCATGCCTTCCCAACAGTCCCCCAAAGTCTTAACTCATTTCAGCATTAACTCAAAAGTCCACACTCCAAAGTCTCATCTGAGACAAGGCAGGCACCTTCCACCTATGAGCCCGTAAAACCAAAAGCAAGTTAATTACTTCCTAGATACAATGGGGGTACAGGTATTGGGTAAATACACTCATTCCAAAAGGGAGAAATTGGCCAAAACAAAGGGGCTACAGGCCCCATGCAAGTCTAAAATTCAGCAGGGCAGTCAAATCTTGAAGCTCTAAAATGATCCCCTTTGACTCCATGTCCCATATCCAGGTCACACTGATGTAAGAGGTGGGTTCCCCTAGTCTTGGGCAGCTCCACCCCTGTGGTTTTGCAGGGTACAGCCCCACTTTTGGCTACTTTCAGGGCTGGCATTGTCTGCTGCTTTTCTAGGTGCACGGTGCAAGCTGTTGGTGGATCTACCATTCTGGGGTCTGGAGGATGGTAGCTGTCTTCTCACAGCTCCACTAGGCAGTGTCCCAGTGGGGACTCTGTGGGGTGGTTCCAACCCCACATTTCCCTTCCACGCTGCCCTAGTAGTGGTTCTCCATGAGGGCCCCACCCCTGTAGCCAACTTCTGCGTGAACATTCAGGAGTTTCCATACATCCTCTGAAATCTAGGCAGAGGTTTCCAAACCTCAATTCTTGACTTCTGTGCATCCACAGGCTTAACACCGCATGGAAGTTGCCAAGGCTTGGGGCTTGCACCCTCTGAAGCCACAACCTGAGCTGTACCTTGGCCCATTTTAGCCACAGCTGGAGCTGCTGGGATGCAGAACACCAAGTTCCTAGGCTGCACAGAGCAGGGGGGCCCTGGACCCAGCCCAGGAAACCATTTTTGCCTCCTAGGCTTCTGGGCCTGTGATGGGAGGGGCTGCCATGAAGGTCTCTGACATGACCTGGAGACATTTTCCCCATTGTCTTGGTGATTAGCATTTGGCTCCTTGTTACTTATGCAAATTTCTGCAGCCAGCGTGAATTTCTCCCCAGAAAATGGGTTTTTCTTTTCCATTGCATCATTAGGCTGCAAATTTTCCAAACTTATACTCTGCTTCCTCTTGAATGCTTTGCAGCTTAGAAATTTCTTACCCCAGATACCCTAAATCATCCCTCTGAAGTTCTAAGTTACACAGTTCTCTATGGCAAGGACAAAATGCCATCAGTCTCTTTGCTGAAACATAACAAGAGTCACTTTTGCTCCAGTTCCCAAAAAGTTCCTCATCTCCATCTGAGACCACCTCAGCCTGGACTTTATTGTCTATATCGCTGTCAGCATTTTGGTCACAGCCATTCAACAAGTCTCTAGGAAGTTCCCAACTTCCCCACATCTTCCTGTCTTCTTCTGGGCCCTCAAAACTGTTGCAACCTTTGCCTGTAAACCAGTTCCAAAGTCACTTCCACATTTTTGGATACCCTTACAGTAGCACCCCACTACCCGGTACCAGTTTACTGTGTTAGTCCATTCTCATGCTGCTAATAAAGACATTCCCAAGACTGGGTAATTTATAATGGAAAGAGGTTTAATGGTCTCACAGTTCCACATGGCTGGGGAGGCCTCATAATCATGGCAGAAGGTAAAGGAAGAGCAAAGTCACGTCTTACATGGCGGCTGGCCAGAGAGCTTGTGTAGGGGAATTTTCCTTTATAAAACCATCAGATGTTGTGGGACTTACTCACTATCACGAGAATAGCATGGGAAAGACCCACCCCCATGATTCAATTACCTACTACTGGGTCCCTCCCAGGACATGTGGGACTTACGGGAGATACAATTCAAGAGGAGACTTGGGTAGAGACACAGCCAAACTATATCACTCCCTAACCTATAATAAATAATAAGTGTAGCCATGGTTGTTGCTGTTTTTATTTTGGGGAGGAGGAAACATGATCAGAGAGGTTCAGTGAATTGCCCAGGGTCACACAGGGAATTGGTGGAACAGCCAAGTCTGATTCTCAGATTTCCAAACTGAGAGTCTCTGGGAACTGCAGGGGCCGCGATGAGGTTGCAGAATGTGTTAACAGTGAAAGCCCTCACAGGACTCAGGTCAGTACCCAGCACTTCAGGCAGGGGCTCTGCACAGCCTCAAGTGCTGCTGCGTTAAGGTGAACTGTAGAGTCAGATGCACCTGGGTTATTGGTACGGCTCCCTGCTCTACCATTTGCTAGCTGTAGCACTTGGAGTTAGGCACTTTGTGTCTCTGAGCTTCAGTTTTCTCATCTGTAAAATGGAATTAACAAATTAGTACTCATCTCAGAGGTATGTGAAATAATTCCTGGACAGAGTATTGTAGAATGCCTGGCACAGAGTAAATGCTTAATAAGTGGCAGTTGATATTACTTCAATTACTTGATATTACTTCAATGTATAGATGTGGCAAACTGCTAACTTAGTGAAGAGGAAAATACAAGTGTAGTACTCCTTGCAGATAGGACAGAAAGAGGCATTTGAAGAGCTTGCAAAATGTTCACCCCATTTAGATTTACTGGGTCTACGATCTGCTAGATATTCCTTGTCCCTACAGATATTGCCGGTCTGTGCTCACATGGCATTTATACGATAGCTTGGGAAACAGATGGGAAATACCAATTATAAAATTTTTTCATTTCTTTTGTCATCAGCATTGTGGAGAATTGCAAGGCTCTTGTGCCATAGATATCTAGGTAGAAGTTTAGCTAGCCGAACAAGATTTAAAACACCTCAGATGATGACCCTGAATTACAGACAGCTGTCCTGCTACCTACTTATGTTCAAAACCCTGCATAAATACCCATATCTATTACCAGTATACTGGTTTTTACTTAATCCTATACCCTTAGTTAATTTTCTTCCCAGGTGTTTTGGCCTTTTGGAATTTTTTTTTTTTTTTTGGATGGCATCTCGCTGTGTCATCCAGACTGGTATGTAGTGGTGCAATCTCCGCTCACTGCAACCTCCATCCCCCATGTTCAAGCGATTCTCCTGTCTCAGCTTTCCAAGTAGCTGAGATTACAGGTGTGCATCACCACGCCTGGCTACTTTTTTCTGTTTTTAGTAGAGACAGGGGTTTCACCATGTTGGCCCAGCTGGTCTCTAACTCCTGACCTCCAGTGATCCACCTGCCTCAGCCTTCCAAAGTGCTGGAATTATAAGCATGAGCCACTGCACCCAGCCCCTTTTGAATTTTATATGTCACATCTCTTTTATCTGTATCAGAATTCTTCTCCTTATCACCCCTAACTGCATATTTATTTTTATTGTTTTGACTTCCTTATATTAAACACAAGTAGATAATTTTCAGATCATGCATGGAATTTGAACAGCACCATTTCATAAGCCTTCTGGCATCAATATATTTGCCAGATCTTGATATAATAACTATACAGTTACCTTTTACCTCTGGTCAGCACTTGTACAGTGATTTAAAGCACCTAATCATGGGGTTATACTACTTGGAGATATTTTTTATATCTCTTAAAGTAAATATCGTAAGTTTTTATTTTTATGGGAACCGTCTTAAATTCTCTCTGTTCCATAGTTTCTATTGGTGAAATGCTAATGACACCCATATTTCTATGTTGCATTATAATACCAGAGGGCTAGTAACACAATCATCTTGAACTCATAGGGATGAAGGAACTGTGTGCGTAGTTGAAGGTTCTTATTTCTGATCTTTAGCATTTAATTAGGTCTTTTAAAATGTAAAGTACTCCCAGTCATCTTTTACTAGTTTTTTCTCATAACTTCCCTTGAGATGTCAACATTATTCCCCTCACTTTACCTTAGTATTCTCAAGAGGTCAGGTGGATTTTAAATTTAATTTTTTTCCTGTTTGTAATTAAGCTTTTTTTTTTTTTTTTTTTTTCCTTGATCATGTGCTTAACTTTAACCTGTATCCACCAAAATGACTGCTCAGGTCAGATGTAGCCCTCCCCACCAGGGGAGAGCAATTACTGAACAAAGCCACAGTTTGGAAGAACCTTCAAGCACTTGTCATTATAAAGGCAGGTCTGAGTGCCCAGCCCTAGAAGGAATCAGACAGAAACTAATTAATAAAACAGGAGCCACAGAGTAGATGAAAATCAGGCAGCTGGCTGAAGAACAACTGTATATTCTCTTCTCCCTTCTGGCTTAGCATTCATGAGAATTTTGGGTGGGGGCAGGTCTGCAAAATGCATTTGCTAAGATTTTTCCGTGCTTATCAATGTTGAGGATCAGGAAGGGAGGAGGCGGCTCCCAGCAGTGCAGCAGATGGCTACCATCCTGTGAAGGCTTTACTGGCCTGGTGGATAAGCTTTTTCCTTGCTGTTTATTTTGTTAAGTTATTAATTTTTCCTTACCTTTCTCTTCTGACCCCCCGATCAGATCAGTTATACAAGTTTTTGCCTCAGATCATTCTGAAACTAGTGGGAAGGTAATGGAGTAGCATCATTAGGCCTGGCAGGTTTCTGAAGCATTAATAATCCAAAGTTGTATGTTCCTTACTTGATTAATGTGCACATGAACCATGATTGACCTGTGGTCTTGTGACTGGACTGGAATGTGTAATTTTAAAACCAAAGACTAATTAAAGATAGGTATTTCCGTTGGAATTTTTTAATTGGACTTTTGAAGGCCTTGTCCATTTTCAGAATTCCTTATGGTGGAATTCTTACAGAGATATTAAGAAGATCTTAAATCGTTATCTGGCATCCTGTTTGTCAAAACTTTCAGCCAGACAAGAACATTTCCAAAGCCTACTGTTTCAGTTAATGACATCGCCTTCCTCAGAACATCATCTGGGTACAACATGCTGCCACCTCCTGCAGTTGTTCGCTAGCCCTCACCCTGATTTCACCTGAGCACACTGGCCTTTTGTCCTCACTGGTAACCCTCTAGCCTAGAGCCACATCTCCCTTCCCTGGACCCTGGCCCATTTCCTCCTCCAGGGGAAGCCTCCTCTTTCACAAGTACTGAGGTGGCCCCAACAGTTCCTTTCTGTAAACCTAAAAAGGCTTCTGTTGTCTGCAGAATGGAATTCAACTAGCCAGGCATCATGGTGCACGCCTGTAGTCCCAGCTACTCAGGATGCTGAGGTAGGAGGATCTCTCGAGGTCAGGAAATCAAGGTTGCAGTGAGCCGTGGTCACACCTCTACACTCTAGCCTGGGCAACAGAGTGAGACCTTGTCTCGAAAAAAAAAAAAATGGGATTCACACTTTATGGAAGGGGACAGAAGCCTGTCTCCAGGTTCAGTCCAGGCTGTCTTTTCACCCTCAAGCACCAGCTCCCTGCTTCTGTTTGCACACCAGCCATGGCGGACTCCCCATGTTAGCTGCCCAGCACAGCCTTCTCTGCCTCTGATCCATTGATTTGTGGTTCACCCTCACCAGTGATAACCCTCCTCTCAGCCTACCTAGATCCTCCCATGGGCCCTGTAACACTAAAGCTCACTCTCCCATGAACTCTTCCTGATCTGCCCTGTCAGAATCAGTCTCCCTACCCCTCACCTTGGTGTTCCCACTGCACTTTGTTTATACCAACATTAAAACAATAACTTTATTTTCATCTTTTTTTTGCCTTTTCCTTTTGATATCTGTAGAAGTCTCTTTCTCATTTGTAAGCTCTGGAAAGCAGGACCTCTGTCTCATTTGGGTTTGTATCTTTCATTCCATAACCCAGCACTTTTTAGGAGATATGTTATTATTAAAATGGCAGCATTAATGTCATGCAGAACAGTGACTCTTAAACACTGCAGAGCCCTGGGTAAAGTAATTTGTGCCCATCACAATTTTACTAAATTGGATATATTTTAGGGTGTTCAGAATAATCCATAGATTCAACAAAATATTTATTGAGCATTTACTATGTTCTGGATTCTAGTAGGGACACCCCAGAAGACAGAGGGCCTCAGTTCTCATAGAACTTTACATTCTGTGGGAAGGAGATCAATAATAAAAAGTAAATAGTTTTAGATAGACAGTAAAATGTTCCATGAAGAAAACAAAGCAACGTTTAGGGTACAAGCAGCTCTGTTAGATAGGGTGATCAGAGAAGCCTCTCTGAGGACTTGTGAGCAGACCTAAATATTGAGAAAGATGCTGCTAGAAGAGGACCTAGTGCACGATGTGTCACACTGAAGTGAGAACAGGAGGCACTAATGAGGTCAGCATCTTCAAGGAAAGGAAAGAAAGTCTGTGCAGTTGGAGCATAGAATGCCAGTGGCAGAAGAGTGGGAGACTGTGACCAGGTCGTGGAGGTGAACATGGGAAGTCTGTACTGAAATATCAGTAACTGATGTCTACCACGTTGTGAAACTGTCATGAAGGGTTGTGAGTACACTAAAGAATAGAATTGACTGCATTTGGTTTTATGACCACTTTCAATCCAAATGGGAGCGTTCTGCACTCAGAAAACAATAGAATCACAAGGTCACTGTTAGATACATTGAGGGAGTGCTGGCACGTTCATTCTTCATGAATTTTCTTGAAAGCACAACCGTGGCAGTTGCATAATGGAACCTTGGGAACTCATCAGTCATCCTCTGACCCATTTTGCTCAGTTTCCCTAGTATTTCTCACTCTTCTCCATACCGTCAAGCCACTGAGACAGTCACTTGCTGAACCTCGTCTTCACTTGTCACACTGACCGATTCTGCATGAGTGCTCTGATTCGTTTCATTGGCAGTCTCATGCACTCACACAGGTGTCCAGAAGAACTTACAAAACTCTTTGTAACCCTGTGCTTTTTGAGAGATCTAATCATGGTATGTGGAAATGTGATACGCTAGTTGAATCTCTAAACTCTGGAGTGTGAAGAAAAGTCTACTCAAGAAATGACATTTGGGCCGGGCGCGATGGCTCAAGCCTGTAATCCCAGCACTTTGGGAGGCCGAGACGGGTGGATCACGAGGTCAGGAGATCGAGACCATCCTGGCTAACACGGTGAAACCCCGTCTCTACTAAAAATACAAAAAACCAGCCGGGCGAGATGGCGGGCGCCTGTAGTCCTAGCTACTCGGGAGGCTGAGGCAGGAGAATGGCGTGAACCCGGGAGGCGGAGCTTGCAGTGAGCTGAGATCCGGCCACTGCACTTCAGCCTGGGCGACAGAGCGAGACTCCGTCTCAAAAAAAAAAAAAAAAAAAATGACATCTGTGGAGTGCCCATACGGCACCAGGTGTTTTGTTGGACATTTTTTGCACATTATCCCACGCAGTCTTCATGCAGGCTTATTATCAGCTCCACTGTTAGATGAAGCAGCAGGCTCAGAGTCTTTAACACATGTGGTAAACACACAGTCCAAAATCACACAACTGGTAAGTGGACACCAAAGTCCATTCTCTTTCCATTTAAGACTGTGTTTTAGTGGTTAAGAGTACGTACGGGCTCCTGGGGCCACACTGCCATCGGGTGTGAATCCAGGTAAGTTTGGGCAAGTTTATTTCCTGTCTCTGTGGTTTATTTTTCTCAGCTGAAAAACAGGATCTAATAGTACTTTCCTGGTAAGATTATTAAAAGGATTAATTGGCTAACATACACGTAAAGCAGTTAGCATGCTGCCTGGCCCTAGTAGTAAGCACTAGGTATGGGTTTGTCTTTATTATTTCCACTGTACCATGCTGCCTTTTTAAAAACCTTAGCATTCCTGTAACATAGCACAACACACAGCCAGACAGAAGAGAAAAGTGAAGTCTAGAGAAGTGTCTTGACCAAGATCACGTAACCACTTGAGGGCTGAGGCAAGACGCCTTCACTGTGTATTCCTGTCCCCCATATTTTTTTCTTTCTTTATGCATGTACACTGACTCCACACTCATAGCCTCTCTGCCATACAAGCTCTTCATCCTGCCTAGCCCCAGCCTCTGCTGCTCCCGCTCCCCTCCCATCTCCACACTCTTCCATGTTGAAGTCTACTTACATGGTGCAGTGACTGCAGTTGTGGGTGCCTGGCTGGGGAAAAGAAATGGTAGGGCTCTTGATTGCTTGCAGTCTTCATGCCTAACCACAGCTCTGAGCGTCTGTGTTGACTTGAGCGCACGTGTTGGTGGGGTGTGTGTGTGTGTGTGTGTGCACGCGCCCAGTGCCTTTGAGGACCTGTGTGCTTCCTGTTCCATTTCTCTCCCTATTTTTTCTTTTTTCTTTTTTTTTTTTTTTTCTTTTTGAGATGGAGTCTTACTCTGTCGCACAGGCTAGAGTGTAGTGGCGTGATCTTGGCTCACTGCCAGCTCCACCTCCCAGGTTCATGCCATTCTCCTGCCTCAGCCTCCCGAGTAGCTGGGACTACAGGTGCCCACCACCACACCCGGCTTATTTTTTGTATTTTTAGTAGACACGGGGTTTCACCGTGTCAGCCAGGATGGTCTCGATCTCCTGACCTCGTGATCCGCCCGTCACAGCCTCCCAAAGTGCTGGGATTACAGGTGTGAGCCACCATACCCGGCCTCTCTCCCTCTTACATGGAAGGAGCTGGATATCTTAGTTTTTGCTTATTTTGTTTTGTTTTTGAGAGAAGGGTCATTGGAGCCTTGAAAGAAATATGGGGAGGGCCACAGAAGAAGAGGGAAAGAGAAGTGGGACCCCTCAAAGGCACTGAGCTCTTGTACTTTAAGTACCTACAAGATTTGCAGTGGGGGAGGTAGGGCATCGTTTGCTACATAAAGGAGTTTTTCCCCATATATATATTTTTTAAGTATAGGGTTAATAAAGCAGTATTAAGCCATGCTGCAGTGTGCAATTTTACAGAAAAGATTTTGGGAGATTCCTTTAGAGTGCTCTCTAATTTTCTGATGCATGGGGGGGTGGGGGGGAAATGCCTCTTCCTACCAAATTTGAATCAATTCTTTTCAAAAAGGCTCTAATCATTTTCAAGAATTAACAATAATGCCTTACATTTGAAACATTTTTTGTGTTTCTCAAAGCACTGCCAATTACATTATCTTATTTAACCTCCACATTAACCTTTTCAGGTGGGCAGAGCAGACATTACTGTCCCCATGTTACGTCAGGAGAAATTTGAAGCCCAGGAACTGAAGGGAAAGTAGCTAAATGACACAGCTATGACTAGATCCAGGCCTTACCTTTTCATTCTACTACAGCATATTGACTTTTTGGTTTTGTTAGCTCAAAATTAGGGAGAATGATACTTGCATTTGGATCAGTAACAGTGATGCATACTTCTTACAGGTCCAGTTATCTTTTGACTGCCACATATGGACCCCAAAAGATCTCAAAAGGAAACTGTCCTCATTACAGGAGGAGGTGGCTATTTTGGTTTTCGGTAAGTGTGTCTATAAAATATACACATGGAATTATTTTACTAGTAGTTGCCAGAAGCTTTCAACTCTGACAACAGAGTAGACTTTTACTTGTTTGTATAATGTCAAACTAGAAATGAACTGTGTTGCCCACTGCTCAGATACTGCAGTTGAGAACTACAGGTATATTTCACTTTAAGAAAAATTCTTTATAAAGCTGTGAAATTGGGAGGGATGACTATTCACATCACCAAAAACAATTTTAAATCATAGCTGTTCTTTCACAGTTATGTTATTATTCTCAAAAATTCCAAAGAATAGATAGTGGGCCCTAGAACCAAAGGGAAAAAATGCCACCATTCTTTGAAGATAAAGCCTCTCTCTTTGTAATTTAAGTAGTTGAGAGGATTCTCACTTTTGAAAATTTGAAGAAGTGAACCTTGCACCAAGGAACACGCATAGTGAGGGGCTCAGGATGAGCCAAGAAGACTTGGATCAGCCCCACCTTGATTGGTAAATTACTTTATACACTTCCCCTACGCACAGCTTAAGAGCGACTTGATGCAACATTTACCGTTTCTCATTTCAGCCTGGGCTGTGCTCTGAACCAAAAGGGAGTCCACGTGATTCTGTTTGACATCAGCAGCCCTACTGAAACCATTCCAGAAGGAATCAAGTTTATACAAGGAGACATCCGCCACCTGTCTGACATAGAGAAAGCCTTCCAGGATGCAGACATCACTTGTGTGTTCCATATTGCCTCTTATGGTATGTCAGGGCGGGAGCAACTCAATCGAAACCTGATCGAAGAAGTCAACATCGGGGGCACAGACAACATCCTCCAGGCTTGCCAAAGAAGAAGGGTGCCCAGGTTAGTTTACACCAGCACTTTCAATGTCATCTTTGGAGGTCAAGTTATCAGAAATGGGGATGAATCTCTGCCCTACCTGCCTCTTCACCTCCACCCTGATCACTACTCTCGGACAAAGTCTATTGCAGAGAAGAAGGTGCTGGAGGCGAATGGTACACCCCTGGACAGAGGCGACGGTGTCTTAAGAACCTGCGCTCTGAGGCCAGCTGGCATCTATGGGCCTGGAGAACAAAGACACCTTCCCAGAATAGTCAGCTACATTGAGAAGGGTCTGTTCAAGTTTGTCTACGGGGACCCCAGGAGCCTGGTTGAGTTTGTCCACGTGGATAACTTGGTGCAGGCTCACATTCTGGCCTCAGAAGCCCTGAGAGCTGACAAGGGCCATATTGCCTCTGGGCAGCCCTACTTCATCTCAGATGGCAGACCCGTGAACAACTTTGAGTTCTTCCGGCCTCTGGTTGAGGGCCTGGGCTACACGTTCCCATCTACCCGCCTGCCATTGACCTTGGTCTACTGCTTTGCTTTTCTAACAGAGATGGTTCACTTCATTTTGGGTCGACTCTACAACTTCCAGCCCTTCCTCACTCGCACTGAAGTTTACAAAACTGGTGTCACACATTATTTTAGCTTAGAGAAAGCCAAGAAAGAGCTAGGTTATAAGGCTCAGCCATTTGACCTCCAGGAAGCAGTGGAATGGTTTAAAGCCCATGGTCATGGCAGAAGTTCTGGAAGTCGTGACTCAGAGTGTTTTATTTGGGATGGGCTATTGGTTTTCCTCCTGATTATAGCAGTTCTCATCTGGCTGCCTTCTTCTGTGATTCTGTCACTGTGAAGGAGGGGCCAGAAATAAGGTGATCACAGTTGGCTGAGATGGTTCTCAAGAAACATGGGTTTTAAAATGTGTACAGTGGTATCTGTTGCCAAACATTGGCTCTTCAAATTGCTGCTTACGAATAGGTTCTTGGATTGAATCTTTATTTCTTACTTCCTTGCACTAAGCCAGATGGGAATGAAAAGAAAGAAGCAGAGATTAGTTTGAAATTTCATTTCTTATGTCCTTCTGTTTTAGGTGGGTACAATAGAAGTCAGTTTGGAGCCATAGAAGTAGGCTTAGTTGGGTTGGAGATGTCTGTCTTGAATTTCTTAGAAGGCAAGATACACTTATTTCCGTTTTATGCACTCTGCATCTACCTAAAACCTCTGATTGATGTGGGAATGACAAAACACTATCAGGCTTGAAAGCATGTGAAAAATGCCAAATTGGCCCAGATCCCTAACAGAGCAGTCCTCGAGGGGATGGTAGCTATTGCTGGAGAGGAATTAGCTATTCACAGTGTCCATTTTAGGTGTTAACTTTCGCCCTTTGTGATATCGGGGCACTATGCCTATGTGAACACATGGTAATGTTTGATGTTTAGGCCTTTATCCTACCTCATAGGATTCTTTTGAGGATTAAATTAAAGCATACAAAGTGCTCCTTAACACACATAGCCATTCTTTTTATCAGAATTTTCATGGTACATTCCTTATGAGGGCTTTCTTCCTCAGTGTTCTCTTTAGAGGGCTGTTGCTACTGGACTTTCTGGAATGTCTGGGTGTGCCCTCAGAGCCTGCAACAAGTGTATTTGGATATGCTCTAAAGTTTTGGCCTCCAAGAAGGCGAAAAGGAAGCAGCTAAAAATCTGATGATTAAGGGAGTCAATCAAGCTAATGCCATTTTTAGTTTAAAAAATGAAGCATAGCTCTAAACTCATAGACTGGTTTTCTTACTGGGAAGAAGTTTGGCTCTCTGAAGACAGCTTCCAGTGAGGAATGTTGAACAGTGGCAGCACTGTCTGGCCACCCACGAACTGTTACCGATGATCCAGTTACACTGTTGCATAGGAATCCAAGTGGAAAGAAGACAGAGTCCATGTCTGTCCATGGCTCCAGCTACAGAAAGGATAACATGAGAACATTACAAGGGGGACACATTACTGTGGAAAGTTCTGCTAGAGTTACTCTGAGAGTATCTACAAATAGATGAGAAATCCCTGTTGAATGCTGCCTGGATGTTTTCAGAAAAGCTCTGAACTTGATGTCAGAACACCGACACCATGAATATCATGTGTGGCCTTAACCAAGGAACAGAAGCCCTTTAGAACTTAGCTTCCTCACTTGGGACCTGGGACTGACTGCATTTGCCCTTTCTATAAACCCACCCACCTCATAGGGTTCATTGGGAGCATAAAGCAAGATGTGGTGAAAGTACTTTTAATATAAATTGCAACATCAATATGAGGTGATGGTAGTGGTTGTTTTTAGGAAAATGTGTTTGGAGTCTTTTCTATCATAAAGAAGCTTTTGCATTAGCCTGAGGTTAACGCATATGAGCACCTGCCGTGTATTGTTCCAGAACTGCTTGAATATCCTCATCAAGTGACAAGTGGTTTCCCCAGAGCAGGTCATCCAAGACAGCAGGGTGGAAGCTGCATTGTCCTTTATGACTTGGCCTCAAATGTCACAGTGTCATTCCACAGTATATTGGTTATGCAAGTCAATCCTATCTGGTAGGGGAAGGAAATACACAAAGGTATTTCCGTATTATACCAGAAGATGGAGATGGTCAAAGGCAATCTTGGAGGCTGGGCTCTTGGCCTCATATGAGTCATCCTTCCTTTTCCATGAAAGGTTGCCCACATTTCCAGCTACATAGCTTTCTCTGCCTGCTTCCTGCCAGAAGGATTTTAGGGGTCAAATGGCTGTGTTAACATTTTGCACTATATTCCTTTCCATTCAAGCTGGCAGTGGTGCTGGGAACATTATTTTGAATGTGTCACCTGAGTTTTATTGCAGTTCACTCACAAAAGCCACACCTACAAATCTCTGAGGTAAGTCCTCCACCGTGAGCTGCCAAGGGACAATATGCTGTGCTTCTTAGAAGCCTTATTGTCTGAACAGCTCTCTGGGGTGCCACATCAGGCCTTTCTGAGATCTTAAAAAGATACTATACTCAAGCCACAGCCATGCATTGTCATTTCCACAATCTCATGTATTTACACAGGTTAGCCATATTCAGTGTGGGAGGAGACTACACAAGGACATGAATACCAGGAGGTGGTGTCATTGGAGGCCAACGTGGAATCTGGCTGCCACTTTCCTGCTTCCGTATCTCCCCAATTCTGTTACTGTCTCCCACTGCAGCTTGAAATGGTAGATTTTCTCAGTGCTCATTCCTCAGCCCTGTTCTAATACCATACTTTCTCCCTAGGTGAGCTCACCTAAGCCCATGGCCTCCATTTCCATCTCTAACCCAAATATATACTACTAGATGCACAGTTTCAGACCATTCTTGGGCTCCAGACTCATATCTAGTACTTCTGCAACTCCACGTGGATGTCCCACATGCACCTGTCAGCCAGTGTAGCCAAAGTAGAATTCATAATCCTCTCCCACCCCAAATTCTTACAGGGCTCCCTTCCTTAGTAAATATCTCCACTACCCACTGAATTTCCCATCCCAGAGATCTGGGATCATCCTTGACCCCTGCCTCTCCTAAACTTGACACACCTAACCCATGTTTAAACCAGTTGATTTTTACTTGTAATCATGCCCTAAAACTGCCCAAGGTATAGGTATACCTTCTCTCCCATGGATTCAATAGTAGCCCATTTGCTCTTCCACCCATATCCACACCCACCTTCAGTCCATTCTCCGCATGCCTAGCCGAGAAAATCTATAAAGGTGCAAATCTTTTGTCACTTCTCTGCTGAAAACTCTGGTTAGGTCGAGAATCTTTAACATGACCAAGAGGCCTTGTCTGAACTGGCGCCTTGCCTATCTCTCTACCTTCATCTCACATTATTCTGCCTTCTCTGCCCCAATTACACTGACCTTTCGTGGGTTCCTGGGCTCCAAGCTTCTCAGGATCCCTGCTCCTCCTTTTGGCCTGAATGATGTTTATTTCGTGTCTCTTGTTAAGTCTTCTAGAGGCCTTCCCTGATCCCAGGAATTTAGGATTGGTCCTCCTGCTACAAATGATACTACAAGCTCTGATAGCTTCCTGCCTTTCTTTTACAGCATTGCTCATAACTGTAAACATTTGTACAATTATTTGATTAATGCCTGTTAGCTCTAATGAGGGTGAGAACTTTGTCTTGCTTACTGCTCTACTAATGCCTGGCACAGTGCAGGAGTTCAATGAGTATTTGTCCAATGAATGCTGTTTTCCCATCTGCTATGGATGAACACTCTTTTCTAGCACACAGATAACTCACTGTTTCTAATCTTTTGGAGAGTGGGGAAAATAGCCAACGTACACTAGAACTGTGGTAACTAAGTCAAGATTAGATGAGGTCTAGTAAGTAAGGGAAGTCATTGCCTATATGATCTGGTGGAGTATTAATGCTATAAGATGGTCAGGGAATGGGGGAGGAATGTGGGCCAAGTGATTTATGCTCCCTCCACATCTCAGCTGAAAACTCACCACTTTAAAAGACTTAGTCTGTTTCCTGAAAGGGAGCTCCCCTTCCCTTCTATGGTCAGGAGACGCTGCAGTTAAGAAATTTCATTAGTTCTAGGGTTCCCAGCTGCCCTCACCTTGCCTCAACCTTAGATTGAATCACTCTGCCCTGCCTAACACAATAAAAGTATGCTCATACTTGCGTACCTGGGGATGCTCGCAGAGGCCTGGGCAGAAGCCACCCGGCACTGCTACCTCACCTGTGGCTTCTGAGGAGTGTGTGGGAGGTTATCCATATGGTTGATGGAGGGTCACAATGGAGGAAGGATGTGTGAGCAACAAGGAGCCTTGTATTGGAACCTAAAGGTAATGCCCAAACTGCTCCCACCTGCAAAAAGAAAAGAGGGGTCTGGAAAGCCTGTTGGAAATACTTGTTGGACGTCCTCAGTGCTGTTTCCGGTGACAGGGGCAGAAAGTGCCACATTAGGAGCAGTAACAGTTAGTGGAGGGTCAAACAGCTCATTCTGGCACCAAGTTACCTATGCTGTGGTGTTTCTCAAGCCTAGGGAATAGGCCTAGGGATTCTTTTCAAGAAAATGTTTTATTTTCCTCGACCACCTAGCATGGTGTATAAAAGAGGCAAGTGTTGCTTTGTCGTAGATTGTTCGGGCTGCTTCTACCTTGTATTGCTCTCCAAATCTCCGGTTCACGCAACCTTACAAAGACAGGGTAGAAGTTGCCTGCAGAATGCCATGCCCCAGCTCTGACCCAATTAGACATCTTTATAGGGACACTGGTGCCCCTGCTGGCTGGCCTTGGAAGCCAACACCAGCAATGTTATGAAAATTTTCCCCAGCATCTCTTGCTTTAGAGATGGCACGCCAGGTTGTGTGCTGTTCACCAGCATCTCTCACTTTAGAGAATGATACCCCATGCTCCTTTTTGATGACAAAAAGTCCCTCCCAGCCCTTTCATGGGGCTGACCTCCATATGCAGGCCTGACCACTCACAAGAGTTTCAGCCTTCCGGCCACAGTCATTGGGCCACGATGGGCCAGTCAGCGTCGTCTTTTCAGCCTTTCTCCCAGAGCAGGTTAAGAGAAACCCTTTCCGCTAGAATTGCTTCAGAGGACAGGCGCTTGGTGCTGCTCCTCTTCAGGGTCCTCCTACCTGAAGGAGAGGACCGAGCGCTGATAATATTTGGGCTGCTGGGTCCAGCTGTGTGTTAAGAAGAGCTAAGAAATGGAGAGGGACGAGGTCCTGGTGACTACCCGGGTTTTGTAACGCTGCCTGCTGGACGTTCATCTTTCCAGGTCGTCCTCTCACGTGAGTCTCAGTTCACTTTCTTTTCTGCTTAAGGCCCTTTAAGTTCGATTTTTCTCCAGGAATCACAGCATGTCCCGGTGTGCCATGTCCACAGGCCACTCCTGGGTACAGGTGATCCTACCCTGTGGTTTCCCAAGGCAGCCTCTCCACTCACCTCTGTGCCCTCTTTCTTTCAAAGAAGGGGGGTCGCCTTCTGGTCCCTGGATAATTTAACATTTGCCGGAGTTTTTCTTACAAAATGAGATTGATTTTCTTTTCTAGAATCATGTTTATTTGAATTATGTTTACTCAAATCACGTATATTTGGACCCAACATACCTTTAAGTAATGTAGTTCAAACTCTTGTTTTATATGAAAATTGTTTGATGAAGTGATTTGCTCCCCAGAACATAAACGCCCCATAAGAGGAGGAACCATGTCTGTTTTTTCTACTTCTGTACCCTTCGTTTGCCCAGTAAATGCTTGTTGACTGCATTCAAATGCTTGTTGAATGCACTTATCAGCCAGGTGGTCTCTTATCTGAGAATTCAGCTGATTCCCCAGTTGTTGCTTCCTTTACACCTGAGACTCCCAGCCTGAGCCAATAAGAACATTCAAGGCCTAAATTAAAAATGCAGACTCCAGAAGGGTGACATCATGTAAAATGGCCCTTTCACTGTAACAACCGGAAAAGCAGGGGGACAGGAGAATGATCGGAACCAATGATTTCAGGAACTCCTTACGTCTATTTTACCTCGATACACATACACAGACTCCAAACTCTTCGCTGGTGCTTCTGATTGAGAAAGTCTGTGTTGGCTGGTAATCTGCACTCTAGGTGTTTCTTATCTTTCAACAAGGAGGTGAACACTGCTGCCAGATACTAAACACTGGCTCCCTTGCAAGATGCTGAGAGGCTCCTGACTTCTGCTTGGCTCTTCGCTTGGCAGTGCTTTGCTATAGCAGGTGCTCAGCACATCATTGCTGAATGAATGAAGGGGGAGATGGGACTCGCCAAAGGGCCTTGGATTCAAGTGACCCCCCGCCTACTCCTTTATGCAGGGCCCGGTTCGTTGTTGACACTGACAAGCACTGCCACATCCCAGCGCTGACTTTTCCAGCCAAACTAGAGTCTCTTTTTCTTGAGCCAAAGGGATTCTTTGGCAACGCATCTTGTTGTGCCTGGTTACCTGATCTTTTAGTACAAAACAGCCTTTTGCTATTGAAAATCAAACCAGAAATAGAGTCAACCAGTCCATGGTATCTCTAAGCTGTGCAAATTCATACCATGTCACCCTTCTTTACATTAGAACCTGGGCACACCAGGAACTCATTGAACTCAAGTTGAGTTCATAATTGCTTGAGTTCATTGAACTGAGTTCATAATTACTTGAGTTCAATGAACTCAAGTAATTACGACCGAGGCCAAATCTAGTTCACTACAAAGAAATTGCATGTAGCAAAATGATCCAGGCAAGTGTCTTTCAACCAACAGGGGATTTATGGGCAGTAATTCACAATGTTTATTTTTAACAGCTGGTTAAAGCATGCAAGTAATTAAAAACTTCATTACTAATATGTGGGATTTTAATCCTGGCAAATATTCTACATATCTTTTTCTCTAGCTCCCAGTGGAGCCGTGTTTCAGATCTAAGAGTAAAATATTGTCTTACCCATATATGTATTTTTAAGATTTTGTTATGAGAATGAGTCGTCTTTTGCTCCTAACAGTCAGTAGGAGTTAGTGTCCTGAATAGCTAATAATGAGTCTGAAATGTTGCCCAGGTTTTAAGGGGAATTATTTGCACATTGCTGGGCAATTACAGCACCCCAGCTCCACTGATTTATAGTCCTGTGCCTTTCATAGGGTATTTAGCTTCTGGGAATGTTCAACATGAAGCTAATGATCAATGTTAACCTGTCACCCTAGTTAACTAAATTACTCAAAGATGAACATTCTTAATAGTTCATTGCTACTGTTTGTTGAGAGTTTACGCTGTGTAAGGCTTTATCTTTTGTTTTGTTTTGTTTTGTTTTATTTTGTTTTGTTTTGAGACAGAGTTTTGATCTTGTTGCCCAGTCTGGAGTGCAGTGGCGGATCTCAGCTCAGTGCAACCTCCGCCTCCTGGGTTCCAGCAATTCTCCTGCCTCAACCTCCTAAGTCACTAGGATTACAGGCGCCCACCACCACGACCGGCTAAGTTTTGTTTAACACGACGGGGTTTCTCCACGTTGGCCAGGCCGGTCTCAAACTCCTGACTTCAGGTGATCCACCCGAGACTTTCTATATTTCTTAGGCTTATTTAGCTTTCTCAGTGTCTTTAGGAAACAGATCCATTTATTATCTCTAGTTTACCTGGGAGGAAACTGAGGCTTAGGGAGATGCAGTACCTTGCCCAAGGGTACCCAGAGTCACCAGCTAGGAAGTGGCACAGCTTAAATTTGAGCCAGGTTTACTTGAATCCAAGACCCAATTTTTTTTCTTTTTCTTTTTCTTTTTTTTTTTTTGAGAGAGTCTCCTCTGTCACCCAGGCTAGAGTACAGTGGCACAGTCATGGCTCACTGTTGCCTCGAACTCCTGGGCTCAAATGATTGTCCTACCTCAGCCTCCCAAGTAACTGGGACTACAGGTGCATGCCACCACATCCAGCTTTTATTTTTTGTAGAGACGGTGTTTCACTATGTTACCTAGGCTGGTCTTGAATTCCTTGCCTCAAACAATCCTCTTGCCTCGGCCTCCCAAAGTGCTGGGATTACAGATGTGAGCCATCATGCCTGGCCCAAACTCTTACCTTGTTTAAGGTGGTTTTATTATGTTAGCATAACATCATTCAAGGCTAAGTGTTACTCGAACTGCATTTGCAATTAACGTGAACTATTTTATTTGTTACAAAAAAAATGAGTAACTGTAAATACTGACTTCTGCTACACAAACTAAGTTACAGAAACAAGCAAACCATTATTTTACCACGTGAGTATGTATTATGTAGAGTTGGGGTGTGTGTGTGGTGGGGGGTGATGTTAATCTACTGGAATTCCATGTATTTTGTGAGGAGTATGGATGTTAGAGCCATGCTTAATAGCCCGGAGGACATCCTCTAGAAAGACTTAACTTGTTTTTATACCTAATCAAATACTGATATTGGTCACATTGCACATGTCCTAGTCTCTCCTCTAAATCCGTATCTTGAGAGCAGAGCCCGAGTATTACTCACTGCTGATGGCTCTTAGCATCCCCTGCAGTCTTACACTATTCTGGGCATGGAGCACAGACCTAATAAAAATCTTTCGAAGTAATGAAAATGCAAAGTCCAGCTTGTAGAGGTGCCCTTAGATGTTTAAATTCTCCCAAAGAAGGGTGAACTTTTTTCAAAGCACTTCACAGTGGAAGTTTCTCTGAGCACAGCAAATACCTTAAGTTTGGGCCCGAGTGGAAAAGAAACGTTTGGTAGTGTGTGATTATAGCCCTTCAGTGCTCAAGGGACTCATGCATTTGCTTGCACTTCCTTAGGCCTGTCCTGGAGCCATCTCTTATTTGCAATGTGACTTTGAGCAAATGCCTCTTATCTATAAAGTGGAGATAAGCCATTCCCCGCTTATCTCTTGGGGGAACTTGTATGGATTTAGTGGCACAGAGGCCTTTTGTAACCTACACAAGAACTATACACATGAATCCTTAATAGTGTTTTTGCTGGGAAAGATGGAAGGGTTTGGAAGGGAAGCTGGTGTCTACAGGAAGAGATGCAAGACATGCTAGTGGAGTTTGAGACATTCAGATGGAATGTTCAGTAAGTAATTAGCAACATAAGACTATAGTTTGAAAAGAACAACTGGATTTGCAGATGGAGATGGTTCAGTGAAAATGTTTCATTGATTTCCTGCCATATAACAGGTGCTAGTTTATTTACTATGGCTTTTTTGTTTGTTTTTTTGTTTGTTTGTTTTTTTGAGACATGGTCTCACTCTGTTGACCAAGCTGAAGTGCAGCACTGTGGACACAACTCACTGCAGCCTTCACCTCCTGGGCTCAGGTGATCCTCCTGAGTAGCTAGAACCACAGGTACACCACCACACCTAGCTAATTTTTCTATATTTTTTGTAGAGACAGGGTCTCGCCATTTTGCCCAGGCTGGTCTCAAACTCCTAGGCTCAAGCGATCCTCTTTCCTCAGTATCCCAAAGTGGTGGGATTACAGAAATGAGCCATGGTGCCTAGCCTACCATACTTTTTTGGTTTGTTGTTTCTTGGGTTTTTTGTTTGTTTGTTTGTTTGTTTTGGTGGTGGTGGTGGTGGTGTTTTGTTTTTTTTGAGATGGAGTTTTGCTTTTGTGGCCCAGGCTAGAGTGCAATGGTGTGATCTTGGCTCACTGCACCCTCTGCCTCCCAGATTCAAGTGGTTCTCCTGCCTCAGCCTCCCAAGTAGCTGGGATTACAGGTGCCCACCACCAAGCCCAGCTAATTTTTGTATTTTTAGTACAGATGGAGTTTCACCGTGTCGGCCAGGATGGGCACGAACTCCTGACCTCAGGTGATCTGCCCACCTTGGCCTCCCAAAGTACTGGGATTACAGGCGTGATACCATGCTTTTAAATTCCTCAATTCAATTGTGTTTTGAGCTCTAAACTGAAAATGAGTTCTTCATTTTTTGAGATTGCAGAGTCGATTACACCGTGTTAGAGAACAAGTAGGCATCTATGTCCTTCTGCTCTAAATGTTGATGTCTATAAACACCCACAGAGGTGTGTATTAGTTTTAGATCATGTGGGGCTAGAAAGCCAACCCAAAATGGTCAAGCTTTTATTTCCGCCCATTTAGAGTACTTCTTTTTAACTTAGATTAAAAAGTAACTATACAAATAATGCGTGGATATATTTTTCTTGTGTAATGTTAAAATATTACAGATGAGGCCAAAGACCCCTTTTACTAATGTTGCCGAAATTTCACATATATATATATATATATTTGTATAGAAAACAGGACTGTGGTGTTCATGTCTTTCCCCATACTACTGTCCCCCACCTCACAGTTCCTTCTGCTGCTACGGTTTCTCACTCAATAGTACAGCATGGTGATCTGCTGATATTAGTATGTATTCCTTATTTGCTGACATAGGAGGTCACTGGATATATAAAGATGAGAACCATATGTCCTAGTTTGCCTAAGACAGTTCGTGTTTCATGCCTGTAGTCCCGCCTTAATTTTTAATAGTGCTTCCTTTCACTCTCAGATATGTCCCATTTTGTATAAAAAATTGTATGATCACCCTATATATAAGATATATAGTTATATGAAGAATTAAGCATTTTTCATAACCCATGTGTTAGAAGTTATTGTGAGCTGATTTTGAGGGAAAAAAATCTCATTTTGTACTAGGATAGAATATAGTAGAAAATCCTAAATTCTGGGTATGTAGCAGTATTCTACCAACATTGAAATATTAATACTAAATTACCTAAAGAAAATCTTATGTATAGTTTTTCAGTGCTGCTTTTGTGTATCCCTCAGCAAAATAAATTTACTGGTGGAAGAGTAGATGATCTGACGCGCTGTCGTATAAAAGCAAACATTAGTGCCATAGTTCACTGAACACTGGTAACTAGTAAAGACAAAGTAATATATATCTGAAGAAATTCCTCTACAGTACATGCAAAATAAAGCTAATATCAGTAGCAAACTATAATAAATTTGAATAAATTCCTCTGCAAGTAGCCATTGAACATGTAAAAGAATAAATATTTAGTCAATATTGGTACAAATTATGCAGCATAATACACTAGAAAGAATTCCAATATCAGCCTTGCAAAGGCAGCGAAATTAACCGTATCACAGAACACTACAGTATTCAAGAAGCAGAAAGGAAAACATTTCAGTGAATTCAAATGGAACTTGATTTTCCAGTAAATATAGCAACATCAGTCCAAAAGCATTTGTAAAATGCATCATAAATGTTTTACTTTTCATTTTCTCCAAACCTAAAAAGCCATCTAAAATGCCTGAGTATAGCTAATTCTCCTTATAATTGGCCATCATTGTGTTAGTGGTAGAGTCAATAACAGCCTCAAACAACGTCCTTCAATTGTCCTTCACAATATTGTGGTTATTACTTCAGTAATTTGACTGCCTCAAATCTGGGAAACAAATAACATGGCTCTGTCTGGGCCAGCCCTGTTAAGAACAGAGATTCGGAAGAGGTGGCACTGCCAACTCCCACCCCTACCTCAGGCTGCCCAAGAAACCTGTTCCCCAGCTGTTGGAAGAGTCCTGTGTGCCACATCAGAACTTTCCTAACTTCCGCTGTTCACCTACCTCTGATTATGCTTCACGTACCTCCCCCCACTTCCCTGCCTATCTCCCAGGCATGGGCATGACTCATCTACCAGCAAAGGTGAAATCTGAGTTGGTAGATCTAACGCCTGGACTGCCTTTCCATTCCCCACCTTGGGCACACATTCAGGGCACAACTTGGTGCCAAGGAAGGAGGCTCAGTATGTGAGATGGGTGGCACCTGGCCTAGAGCTTGCCTTTGTGAGAACACTAGAGGATTGCTCCTTTCTCATACAACGATGGCATAGAATATGTCTTATTTATGGCCATCAAATAAGGTAGATATACCTAGTTCGTCTTAACAGCTGAACAGCGTTCCATAGTGTAAATATACCATGGTAGATTAAGGCATTTCCTTATTGGTGTTTATTGCATTTGTTTCTAGCTTGCCACTTTATCAGACAGCACTGGCATGGATGCTCTTATATATATCTCCTTACATCCACATGGAAATGAACTGCTGTGATAGACATCCAGAAGTGGAATTAGAATTGCAGTAGGGACTCCTGTATCAGACATGCATTCAGCTGCTTATTTAAAAATTATCTAACAGTGCCTTGAACAGTGGTTTGTTGTTTTCATGTAACAAGGGGTCCAGAAGTAGGCATCTGTGGAATGATGCAACTCAGTGGTAACATCAGGAACTGGCCCCATCTTTCGGCTCTGTTAGATCTTCATTCCAATGATTCTCACCTGGTGATTCTGAGAAGGTGGCTGCAACCTCAGGCATTATTACAGGCAAGAAGAAAAGGGAAGATAAACCAGGCCAAAGGGAAATGCCAGCTGGGTCTATTTCTTTTAAAAAGCCTTCTTGAAAGCCCACTCCAATTTCTTCTACTGGAAATTAGGGAGGAAGATGGGATTATAGGTGGGGCTTGGATCAGCCATACTGTTCATCTGCTTCCAAAGTGGCTGTACATATTTACCCTCCCACCAGAGTTCCTTGTTCTTCCATACCATTTCTAGAACTACCTTACATTTCCATTTTTGCCAAGCTCGTGAGTTTTTTAATATCTCATTTTTTAAAACCTACCCTTTGTAATTACTACTCAAGAGAGCATCTTGCCAGGTATTTGTTAGACCTTGAGTTTCCTCTTATGTGATTTTCATAGTCATATTTTCCCCTACATCTGTATTGGGTTGCTCATCATCTTTGCATGGATTTGTAGGATGTAAAAGATGTAACATCTTTTATCATATAAATCATGGATAGTTTCTCTCTCAAACGGTTGCCTTTTAACTTAGTTTCAAATGTCTTTTTAATTACATAGTACTTTTAATTTTGTTGCCAAATTATGTTTATGAAGGTCTTTCCCATTCTGAAGAAATATTGTGTGTTTTCTTTTCATAGTTTTAAAGTTTTATTTTTTACTGTTTACCTTTATCTGGTATTTAGTTTTGTGCATGAGATGAAGATCTAACCTGGTATTTTCTAAGTGAACGGTCAATTGTCTCAACATAATATTATTAATAATTATCTTTCTACTAAATTCAAATTCTCCCTATTCCCTCTTCAAGTTTATCTTTTACTGTGAAGGTAACACAACTTCAGTTATTAAGGATTTGTAAGATATTTTATATTTGCTAAGACATATCCCCCACTCAATTTCATTTCATAATTGCAGGCTATTTATATACATTTTCCGTGTGACTTTTAGAATCAGGTTTTACAGTTTTATGAAAATCTTGAGGATATTTTTTCAACTGGGTTTGCTTTAATATTAGTTAAATTTGGAGACAATTGACATGTACAGTTTTGAGGTGTTGCCTTCATAAACATGTTATACCTCTCCATTTAGTTTTGTGTCCATTTATGAATCTCCATTTATGAATCTTCTGCAAATGATCTTTATTTATTTATTTTTTTTTTGAGACAGAGTATCAGAGTATCACTCTGTCACCCAGGCTGAAGTGCAGTGGCGCGATCTTAGCTCACTGCAACCTCCGCCTCCTGGGTTCAAGCGATTCTCCTGCCTCAGCCTCCCAAGTAGCTGGGACTACTACAAGCGTATGCCACCATGACCAGCTAATTCTTGTATTTTTAGTAGAGACAGCATTTCTCCATTTTGGCCAGGCTGGTCTCGTACTCCTGACCTCAAGTGATCCACCCACCTTGGCCTCCCAAAGTGCTGGGATTACAGGTGGGAGCCACCACACCCAGCCAAGATTCTTAGTTTTCCATGTTAAGGTCTTGAATATCTTTTGTTAAGTATATTCTAGGTAATTTAAGGTTATTATTTCTACTGTTGTGAATATCTTTTTATTAGAATTATTCTAATGAGTTACTGATGGTAAATGGGAGCATATTTGAATTTTATACATTGATTTTTATATCTAACTTGCCTTACTATATTGTTACTGGTTCTGCAAGTTAGCTAATTTTTCTTGAGGTTTCTAGGTAGATGGTTATAGACATTCATAAATAATGACAATTTTTCTCCTTTCCAGTTTTTATCTTAGTTCTTTTCTTGCTTATTACTTTGGCCAGGGTATCCTGTATAATATTACATAATAGCAGTATAGTGGGGAACCTTTGTTTATTCTGAATGATGGAATTGTTTCCCTGTTTATCAAGCGTTAAGTTCTGTGTAGATAGGTTTCTGATAGGTCCCTTCATCAGGTTGAGGCAGTATTCTTTACTTAGTTTGCTAAAATAAATTTGTTTCTTTTTTTAAATAATTTCAACTTTTATTTTAGATTCAGGGGTGCATTTACAGATTTGTTACATGAGCATATTGAATGATATTGAGGTTTGGATTATGAATGATCCTGTCATCCAGATAGCACAGGCCAGGTGTGGTGGCTTATGCCTATAATCCCAACACTTCAGGAAGCCGAGGCGGGTGGATCACTTGAGTTCAGGAGTTTGAGACCAGCCTGGCCAACATGGCAAAATCCCATCTCTACTAAAAATACAAAAATTAGCCCAGTGTGGTGGCACACATCTGTAATCCCAGCTACTCAGGAGGCTGAGGCATAAGAATCGCTTAAGCCCAGGAGGCAGAGGTTGGTTGCAGTGAGCCAAGATCATGCCACTGCACTCCAGCCTGGGTGACGGAGTGCGACTCTCTCTCTCAAAAAACCAAACAGCAACAACAACAAAAAACAGATAGTGAGCACAGTACTCAACAGTTAATTTTCCAACCCTTGCCCTCCTCTTACCCTCCCCACCTCTATTAGTCCCCAGGGTCTATTCTTGCCATCTTTATGTCCATGGGTATTCACTTATAACTCCCGCCTATAAGTGAGAATGTGTGGTATTTGGTTTTCCGTTGCTGCATTAATTTGCTTACGATTGTGGCCTAAGCTGCATCCATGTTTCTTCAAGGAATGTGACTTTGTTCTTTTTATAGCTGTGTAGTATTCCATGTTGTATATGTGCCACATTTTTTATCCAGTCCACCATCGATGCGCATCTAGGTTGATTGCATGTCTGCTCTTGTGAATGGTGCTGCAGTGAACGTACAAGTGTGTGTGTCTTTATGGCAGAATGACTTATATTCCTTTGGGTACATATGCAGTCATGGGATTGCGGTCAACTTGTAGTACTCTTAAGTTCTTTGAGAAATCTCCAAACTGTTTTCCACAGTGACTGAACTAGAAGCATTCCCTTTTATCTGCAGCCTCGCTAGCATCTGTTGTTTTGGGACTTTTTAATAATAGACATTCTGACTGGCGTGAGATGGTATCTCATTATGATTTTGGTTTGCATTTCTCTGATGAGTGATCAGCATTTTTTCATGTTTGTTAGCCACTCATATGTATTCTTTTGAGAAATGTTTGGTTCATGTCCTTTGCCCACTTTTTAATGGGGTTGTATTTTGCTCATCGAACTGTTTAAGTTTCTTATAGATATTAGACCTTTGTTGGATGCATAGTTTGTGAATATTTTCTCCCACTCTGTAGATTGGTCTGTAATTGCATTTGAGGACTTAGATATAAATCTTTCCCCATCTTGATGTCCAGAATGGTGTTTCCTAGGTTTTCTTCCAAGACTCTTGTAGTTTGAGGTCTTACATTTAAGAAAGTCTTTAATCCATCTCGAATTAATTTTTTTGTATGGTGAAAGGTAGGGGGGTCCAGTTCCCTTCTTCTGCATATGGCTATCCAGGTATCCTAGCATCATTTATTGCATCTTTCCTTATTGCTTTTGTCAACATTGTTGAAGATCAGATGGCTGTAGGTGCAAGGCTTTATTTCTGGGTTCTTTATTCTGTTCAGTTGGTTTCTGTGCCTTTTTTTTGTACCAGTACCATGCTCTTTTGGTTACTGTAGTCTTACAGTTTGAAGTTGAGTAACAGGGTGCCTCTAGCTTTGTTCTTTTTGCTTAAGATTGCTTTGGCTATTCAGGCTCTCTTTGGGTTCCATATGAATTTTAGAATAGTGTTTGTCTAATTCTGTGAAAAGGGATGTTAATAGTTTGATAGGAATACCAACAAATCTGCAGACTGCTTTGGGAAGTGTGGCAATTGTAATGATACTGATTCTTCCAACCTTTGAGCATGGAATGTTTGTCCATTTGTTTGTTTCATCTGTGATTTCTTTCAGCAGTATTTTGTAGCACTCTTTGTAGAGATGTTTCAAGTTATTCGTTAGATGTATTCCTAGGTATTTTATTTTGTGTGTGTGGCTATTGTAAATGGGATTGCATTCTTGATTTGGCTCTCAGCTTGAACATTATTGGTGTATAGAAATGCTTCTGATTGTTGTACATTGATTTTGTATCCTGAAACTTTGCTGAAGTTGTTTATCCATTCCAGAAGCCTTTTTGGTGGAGTCTTTAGGGTTTTCTAGGTATAGAATCATATCATTCAGAAAGAGAGATAGTTTGACTTACTCTTCTCCTATTGGGATTGCTTTTTATTTTTATTTTTTTATCGTGCCTGATTGCACTGACAGACTTCCAATACTGTGTTGAATAGGAGTGGTGAAAGCTGGCATCCGTATGTTGTTCTAGTTCTCAAGGTGAATGCTTCCAGCGTCCACCCATTCAGTATGATGTTAAAGCTGTGGGCTTGCCACCAATGGCTCTTACTATTTTCAGATATGTTCCTTCTATGCCTAGTTTCTTGAGAATTTCAACATGAAGGGATGTTGGATTTTACCAAAGGCTTTTTCTGCATCTATTGGGATGATCATAGGATTTTTGTTTTTAGTTCTGTTTATGTGATGAATCACATTTATTGATTTGCATATGTCAAGCTAACCTTGCAGCCCAGGAATAAAGCCTACTTGCTTGTGGTGGATTAACTTTTGATGTGCTGGTGGATTCAGTTTGTTAGTATTTCACTGAGGATTTTTGCATCTGTGTTCATTAGGGATATTGGCCTGTAGGTTTTTTTCATTGTGTGTTTGCCAGGTTTCAGTATCAGGGTGCTATCTGGCTTCATACAATGAGTTAGGAAGGAGTCCCTCCTCCTCAGTTTCTTTGGAATAATCTCAGTAAAATTAGTACCAGTTCTTCTTTATATGTCTGGTAGAATTCGGCTGTGAATCCATTTGGTCCATTGTTCTTTTTGGCTGATAGGATTTTTATTATTGATTAAATTTCAGAAACCAATATTGGTCTGTTCAGAGTTTCAATGTCTTTCTGATTTTATCTTGGGAGTTTATGTATTTCCAGAAATTTATCCGTTTCCTCTGGATTTTCTGGTTTGTGTGCATAGAGGTGTTCATAGTAGTCTCTGAGTATCTTTTGTACTTCTGTGGGATTGGTTGTAATGTCACCTTTGTCATTTCTGCTTGTGTTTAGTTTGATCTTCTCTCATTTTTTGTTAATCTAGGTAGTGGTCTATCAATCATGTTTATCCCTTCAAAGAACCCACTTTTCAGGCCGGGTGCGGTAGCTCACACCTGTAATCCCAACACTGGGAGGCCAAGGCGGGTGGATCATGAGGTCAGGAGTTCAAGACCAGCCTGGTCAACATAGTGAAACCCCATCTCTACTAAAAATACAAAAATTAGCCAGGTGTGGTGGCACACGCCTGTAGTCCCAGCTACTCAGGAGGCTGAGGCAGGAGAATTGCTGGAACCCAGGAGGTGGAGGTTGCAGTGAGCCAAGACCATGCCGTTGTACTCCAGCCTGGGTGACAGAGTGAGACTCCGTCTCAAAAAAAAAAAGAGAACGCACTTTTGGTTTCATTGATTCTTTGTGTGAATTTTTGGGTCTCACTCAGTTCTGCTCTGATTATGGTTTTCTTGTGCTGTATTTGGAGTTAGTTTGCTCTGGTTTTTCTAGTTCCTCAAGACAGGATGTTAGATTAAAAATCTCCTTGAGATCTTTCTTACTTTTTGAGGTAGGCATTTAGAGCAATAGACTCTCCTCTTGACACTGCTTTTGCTACAGCTCAGAAATTTTATGTTGTGTCTCTGTTTTTATTTCAAATAATTTTTTGATTTCTGCCTTAATTTTGTTTATTCAAAGTAATTTGGGAGCAAATTGTTTAATTTCCATGTGGTTGTGTGGTTTGGGGATATCTTCTTGGTATTGATTAATAATTTTATTCCACTCCTGTTCTGAAAGTATGGCTGGTATTATTTCAATTGTTTTAAATTTATTGAGACTCATTTTAAGGCTGAGCATGTGGTTGATCTTGGAATATGCTCCATGTACAGATGAAAAATATGTATATTCTGTGGTTAACAGGTGGAGAGTTCTGTAAATGTCTGAGATTGAGTTGGTCCAGTGTCAAATTTAAGTCCAGAATTTATTTTCTGCCTTTATGATATGTCTAAGACTGTTAGTGGAGTATTGAAGCCTCCCAGTATTATCATGTGGCTAAGTCTTTTCTTAGGTCTATAGTAGGTTTTTTGTTTGTCTGTTTGTTTTTTTAATAAATCTGGGTGCTCCAATGTTGGTTACATATATATTTAGGACAGGTAAGTCTTCTTGTTACATTGAACCCTTTATCATGTAATCCCTTTTTGTCCTTTTGTTGTTGCTGGTATAATGTGTGTTTTATCTAAGAATAATGACCCCCTGCTCTTTGTTGTTTTCCTTTTACATGACAGATCTTTCTCCAGCTCTTTACTTTGAGCCTCTGGTGTCATTACGTGTGAGATGGGTCTCTTAAAGACAATGGATGTATGGGTCTTGTTTTTTAATGCAATTTACAAGTCTGTGCCTATAAAGTGGGGCATTTAGACCATTTACCTTCAAGATTAATATTGAAATGTAAAGGTTTTGATCCTATCATGAGGTTTTTAGCTGGTTGTTTTGTAGTTTTTACTTGTGTGCTTGCTTTGTAGGGTCTGTGGGCTATGTACTTATGTGTGTTTCTCGGGTAGGAGGTATCTTTCTTTTGTTCTATGTTTAAAACACCCTTAAGTTTCTGTTGTAAGGCTGATCTAGTGGTAACAAATTCCCTTACTGCTTGCTTTTCTGGAAAAGATTTTATTTTTCCTTTATTTATGAAGCTTAGATTGGTGCAATATGAAAATCTTGGTTGGAATTTTTTAAGAATGCTGAAAATGGGCCCCCAATCTCTCCTGGCTTGTAAGGTTTCTGCTGGAAATCTGCTGTTAGCCTGATGGGGTTCCCTTTGTATGTGATCTGACATTTTCTTCTAGTGGCCTTTAAGATTTTTTTTCTCTAGCATTGCCATTAAACAATCTGGTGACTGTATGGCTTTGTGATGTTTGTCTTGTATAGTATCTCACAGGTATTCTCTGGATTTTTGAAATCTGGATGTCTACTACTTTAGCAAGTTTATGGAAATTTACTTGAATTATTCCCTTAAATATATTTTCCAAGTTGCTTACTTTTTCTCCTTTTATCTCAGGAATACCAGTAATCCATAGGTTTGGTCACTTTACATAATCCTATATTTCTCAAAGACTTTTTGTTCATTTGTTAAAATTGTTTTTTATTTTTGTCTTACTGGATTAGTTTGAAAGACCAGTCTTCAAGTTCTGAAATTCTTTCTTCCATATGGTCCAGTTTATTGATAAACTTTTCAAATTGTATTTTGAAATTTCTTAAGTGAGTTTTTCAATTCCAGAGTTCTGATTGATTTTTTTTTTTTTTTTTTTGATGGTGTCTCGCTCTGTCGCCCAGGCTGGAATGCAGTGGCAATCTCGGCTCACTGCAAGCTCTGCCCCCTGGGTTCATGCCATTCTCCTGCCTCAGCCTCTAGAGTAGCTGGGACTACAGGTGCCCACCACCACGCCCAGCTAATTTTTTGGTATTTTAAGCAGAGACGGGGTTAGCCAGGATGGTCTCGATCTCCTGACCTCGTGATCCACCCACCTCGGCCTCCCAAAGCTGGGATTATAGGCATGAGCCACTGCACCTGGCCTGACTTCTTTTTAAGATATTTATCTCTTCCTTCATTTCCTGGATTGATTAAGAAATTTCTTTGTGTTGATTTTCAGTCTTGCCATGGCTCTTGTTGAACTTCCTTGTAATTCATGCATTGAATTCTTTCTCTGTCATTTCTGCATTTCCACTTTGGTTAGGAACCATTACTGGAGAGCTAGTGTGATGTCACTACATTCAGATTTTTCATGGTGCCAGAATTCTCGTGCTAGTTCCTTCTCATCTGAAGATGCTGACTCTTCTAATTCTTGTAATTATTTTCATGTGGGTAGGACTTTTTTTCTTTTTCTTTCTCTGTATTATTATTGGGTTTTTCTTCTTTCCCTTTCGCTTCCCCACCCCCACCCTTCCCCCCCCGCCCCAGGAGGTGGGACTGTAGAGAATGTCAGTAGGGTCTTTTGGCTTTGCTTCTATAACCCTATGCACTACTTTTGGCAGGTTTTATATTGGGTTGTATGGTTCGACTTACAAACCAGTACTTACCCTGTACTTATGGGTAAGGGGCAGCTACAGCCAACATGCTGGGTATATACTTGCTCTTTGTTTACTACTAGAAGCTCTCTGTTGCCTCAGGAAATGGGCTGATGCATGGAGTACACAGTCCTCTGAGTTCCCTGCTTAGCCCAAGAAAGAGGGGGGCACAATGGGCAGGACCAGACCAGGTAGGCCTACCTACAGGTCCCCCAATGGCAGGCACAAGCACCAGTGCTGAGGGACAATCCAGTGGGCAGCCACCAAATGCCCAGAGGTGGGCCTAGGCATGGAGCTGGAAAACCTCCTCAGCCCCAGGTTATCTGCACAGATCAGGTACAGCCTAAATTCCTCATTCAGGAGAGTGGGTGCTTCAGCTGCCTAGAGATATGCCTGGGCATGGGACAGAGAAGTCCTCGCTCTACCATCGTCTCTACACAGGAAGGGTGGGCTGGCTCAGACTACTCATTCAGGCAAGGAGGTGCTCTGAATGCCTGGACATCTGCCTGGGCATGGAGCAGAGAGGGCCCTGCTTCACCACAATGTCTGCAAAGGAAGAGTGGGGCAACTCCAGCTGCTGATCCAGGTCAGTGGAGATCTGCCTGGGTGTCAAGCAGAGAAGGTCCTGGGGCACTACAATCTTTTTATGAACTAGACATCATCACAGGGGTTGTTTGCCTGTGTTCTTCTACCCAGGAGCTGAGGTTTCTTTACAATTCTAGTGGATTCCAATTTTCCTTCTTGAATTAAAGCTCAGAGAGTTTATACACTACCTCGATATTTCCAAGTGGCTGAGGCATGCTAAAAGCCTCTAATTCACCACCTTGGGAAAAACAACTTCACTAATTCACTAAAAGTTTTTGTGTGGCATATGTGTTTCATTTTATCAATTTCCTTATGGAAAAGCATAATCTATTAATGTAGAGAACTGCACTGATAGGTTTTCCAATTATTAAACCATTACTGGATTCCTGAGATTAACTCTACGTTATCAACAAGCGAACATTGGTTTACTAATTTTTTTCAGGATTTCTACTCTGTTCAATAATGAGATTGGCATTGTCCTCCCTCCCTTTCTCTCTGTTCCTTTCACTCTTCCTGATTTTCCCTCTCTTCCTTTATTCTCCTCTACCCTCTTAAAATGAGTTTAGGAAGTTCCTTTTTTTGGTCTCTCACCTGATAATTTTTATCCAATAAAAATACATTCTGTGGACAGGAACAGTGGCTCATGCCTGTAATCCCAGCACTTTGGGAGGCCGAGGCAGGAGGTATCTTGAGGCCACGTTTGAAAACAGCCTGGGCAATATAGCAAGACCCCATCTCTACAAAAAGTAAAAAATAAATTATCCAGGCATGTGGGTGCATGCCTTTAGTCCCAGGTATTTAGGTGGCTGAGGTGGGAGGATCATTCGAGCCTAGGCGTTCAAAGTTACAGTGAGTTGTGACCCTACCACTGCACCCCAGCCAGGGTGACATGAGCAAGACCCTGACTCAAGCTTTCAAATGTGTGTGTGTGTGTGTGTATGTGTGTTCCTTCTCTTTTGGGAATAGAAAGCCCAGACACAGGTCATTGAAATTATCCAGCCAGAGGAGCAAAAACAGGAAAAAGAAGAGAAGGGGGGGAAGGGGGAAGAAGGGAGAGATAAGAGGAGGAGGAAGATGAGGGAAGGAGAAGGAAGAAGAACAGGAAGAAGGAAAACGAAGAGAAAAAAGTCTCACAGACTTATAGGACACCATAAGCAGACCAAAATGCTCCTTAATGTTAGTTCCGAAAATAGAAGAGATAAAGAGGCCGAAAGCTTCTTTAAATAAATAGTGGCCAAAAACTTGCCAAATCTCTGAGAGAAAACGGACCCAAAGGGCATAAACTCAAAGAAGTCCATACTGACACATACATTGTCAAAAGTCAGAAATTTTAGAGCAACAAAAGTGACTAATTACATACAAGGGAACCCGCATAAGAATCAGTGAATTTCTCAGCAGAAACGTTGCAGGCCAGAAAAGAATGGGACAGTATATTGGGAGTGCTGAAAGGAGGGGGAAAAAAAGGCTGTTCAAGAATACTATATCTGGCAAACTGTCCTTTAAAAGCAAAGGAGAAATGAAGACTTTTTCAGATAAAATTTGAAGAAGTTCATCACCACTAGGCCTGAATAACAACAAATACTAAAGGCCTTGAAGTTTAAGCATACTCTAAGCAGCCATACAAAAGCATATGAAAGCATAAAGTTTGCTGTTATAGGTAAGTATATAGAAAAACACAGAATACTATACTGTTAGTGTATACATCACTTTTCATTCTGGTACAGATGTTGAAAGCCAAAAGTATTTAAAAACTGAAAATATGTAATGGATACACAATATAAAAAGATACAATTTATGACATCAATGACAATTGGGGGAAAGAGTAAAAGTGTAGAGTTTTTCAATATGATTAAAGTTATTATCAGCTTAAAACAGTTTGTTATAACTATAAAATGTTTCATGTAAGCCCTGTGTTAGCTATAAAAATTACAAAAAATCAAAGGAAGACACTGAAAGAAGAAGAGGGACAAAAGAGCTATAAGACAGAAAATTATTAACAAAATGGCAGTAGTTAGTCCTTTGCTATCAATAATTAAATGTAAATGTATTAAACTGCCCAGTCAAAACACACAAAGTAGCTGAAGGATAACAAGATTCAACTAGATACTGTATATAAGAGACTGACTTTAAGTTTAATGACACACATACACTGCAAGTGATAGGATGGAGAAAGATACGCTAAGCAACTAAAAGAGAGGTGACCATACTTAAACAAAGTAGACTTTAAGTCAAAAGCTGCTACAAGAGACAAGGACAGATAATGATTAATGGGTCAGTTCACCAAGAAGATATAATATTTATAAATATGTATCTACCAAACATCAGAGCACTTAAATATATGAAACAAACATCGGCAGAACTGAAGGGAAAAACAGCATCACAATAATAGTAGGAGATTTCACTAATGAATAGAACATGTAGACACAAGATCAATAAGGAAACAGAGGACTTGAACAATACTATAAATCAAATGTACCTAATAGACATATACAGAACATTCCACCCAATAGTAGCAGAATACACATTTTCTCAAGTGCACACAGAAATATTCCCCAGGATAGATCACAAAACAAGTCTTAACAAACTTAAGAAGATTGAATTCTCAAATTTATTTCCAGCTACAATGAAATGAAACTAAAAATCAGTAGGAGAAGGAAAATTAGAAAACTCATAAATATGTGGAAATTAAACAACACCTATTCTGGAACAACCAATGGGTCAAAGAAGATATAAAAAGGTAAATTATAAAATAGACAAAACAAAAACATAATTCATGGTATGGAGAAAAAAGCAGTAGGAAGAGGGAAATTGATGGTGATAAATTCCTGCATTCAAAAAGAGGAGCTCAAATAACCTAACTTCTGTACCTCAAGGAATGACAAACAGACTAAGCCCAAATTTGGCAGAAGAAATGAAATAATAAAAATTAAAATAGAAGTTATCAAAGTAGAAAATAGAAAATTAAGACTGAATCATAAAGAAATAGAACATCTGAACAGACTTTTAGCTAGTAAGGAGATTCAATCAGTAATCAAAAACATCTCAAAAAAAGGCCCAGGATCAGAAGATTTTGCTGATGAATTCTATTAAACATTTAAAGAACAATTAAGACCAATGCTTCTCAACCTGTAAAAAGTAGAAGAGGAAGGAATACTTCCAAAGTCATTTTATGAGGCCAGCATTACCGCATTGCCAAAGCCATAAACAGACATTACAAGAAAAAAATAATGCAAACCAATATCCCAGATATAGATGAAAAATTCTTAACAAAATACAAGCAAACCACATCAATAGCACGTTAAAAGGATCATACACCATGATGACCAAGTGGGATTTAGTCACTTAGTATTCTAAGTGACTAAAGAGTATCCCTGGGATATAAGAATGATTACAAATATGCAAATCAAAAATGTGATATACCACATGAACAGAACAGAGGATAAAAATCACATGATCATATCAATAGAAACAAATTGCATTTGGCAAAATTCAACACCCTTTTGTGATTAAAAAGCTTAGCAAACTAGGTGTATTATTCCATTTTGCATTGCTATAAAGAAATACTTGAAATTGGATAATTTATTTTGGCTCACAGTTCTGTAGACTGTGAAGCATGGTGCCAGCATATGCTTCTGGTAAGGCCTCAGGAAGCTTTTAGTCATGGTGGAAGAGAAGGGGAGCTAGTGTGTCATGTGGCAAGGGAGATAACAAGAGAAATGCCAGGCTCTTCTCAACAACCAGCTTTAAATGAACTAAAGCTTTTAGTCATGGTGGAAGAGAAGGGGAGCTAGTGTGTCATGTGGCAAGGGAGGTAACAAGAGAAATGCCAGGCTCTTCTCAACAACCAGCTTTAAATGAACTAAGAGTGAGAACTCACTCGTTACTGTAGGGAGGGCACCAAGTCATTCATGAGGGATCTGCCCCCATGACCCAAACATCTCCCACTAGGCCCTACCTCCAACATTGGGAATCACATTTCAATATGAGATCTGGAAGGGATGAATATCCAAATCATATCACTAGGAATACAAGGAAATTACATCAACATAATAAAGGCCATATATGAAAACAGGACAGCTAACATTCAAAGGTAAAAAACAAACTTTTAGTCTAAGATCAGGAAAGAGGCAAGGATGCTCACTCTCACCACCTCTATTCAGCATAATACTAGTGAAAGTTCTGGCCAGAGCAAGTAGACGAGAAAAAGAAAGAAAAGGCATGCAATCTTGAAAGGAGGAAGAAAAATTATCTATGTTCACAGATAACATGATTTTAGGTGTAGAAAATCCTAAAGATTCCACCAAAGGGGGGAAAAAACTGTTAGAACTAATAAATCCAGTAATGTTCCAGGATTCAAAATCAACATACAAAAATTTCAAAAAGAAAACAATTAGCAATAAACTTAACCAAGGAAATGAAAAACTTGTACACTGAAAACTATGAAACATTGCTGAAAAAAATTTAAAACACAAATAATGGAAAGACATCCCATGTTCATGAACTGGAAAACTTAATATTATTAAAATGTCCGTATTACCCAGAGTGATCTACAGATTCAATGTCATTCCTACCAAAATCCTAATGGCATTTTTTACAGAAATAGAAAACACAATCCTAAAATTCATATGGAACCACAAATGATCCCAAATAGCAAAAACAATCTTGAAAAAGAACAAAGCTTGAGGTTTCATCCTTCCTACTTTCAAAACACACTTCAAAACTACAGTAATAAAACATGGTACTGGCAAAAGACAGACATATAGATTAATGGAACAGAATAGAAAGCCCAGAAATAAACCCATGCACCTAAGATCAACCAATCTTTGACAAAGCTTCCAAGAGTATGCAGTGGGGAAAGAATAGTCTCTTCAAAATATGGTGTTGGGAAAACTGAAAATCCACATGTAAAACAATGAAATTGGTCTCTTATATGTGAAAATCAATTTAGAATGGATTAAAGACTTAAATGTAAGACTTAAAGCCATAAAACTGCTAGAAGAAAACAGAAGAAAAGCTTCATGTCATGGGTCTTAGCAATGATTTCTTGGATATGACCTCAAAAGCTTGGGCAACAAAACAAAGGTAAGTAGAACTATATCAAACTAAAAAGCTTCTGCACACAGCAAAGGAAATATTCAACAGAGTAAAAAGGCAACCTCTGGACTGAGAGAAAATATTTGAAAACTACATCTGATAAGGAGTTAATATCAAAAACAAGGAATTCCTATAACTTAATAGCAAAAAAACCCACAGTTTTTTAAATGGGCAAATGACTTAAACAGACATTTTTCCAAAGAAGACATACAAATGGTCAACAGGTATATGAAAAGATGTTCAACATCACTAATCTTCAAGAAAATGCAAACCGGCCAGGCATGGTGGTTCACGCCTGTAATCCCAGCACTTTGGGAGGCCAAGGCAGGCAGATCACTTGAGGTCAGTAGTTTGAGACCAGCCTGGCAAACATGGTGAAACTCCATCTCTACTAAAAATACAAACAAATGAGCCGGGCATGGTGGTATGCACCTGTAATCCCAGCTGCTTGGGACGCTGAGGCAGGAAAATCTCTTGAATCTAGGAGGTAGAGGTTGCAGTGAGCCAAGATCTCGGCACTGTACATCAGCCTGAGCAAGAGTAAGATTCTGTCTCAATAAAATAAAATCTAATTTTTAAAAAAGGTAAAAGCCACAGTGAAATATCACCTCACACCTTTTTAGGATGGACATTATTAGAAAAAATATGTATAATAACTGTTGATGAAGATGTGGAGAAATTGGAAACCTTCTGCACTGTTGTTGGCGGAAATGTAAAATGATGCAGCCATTATGGAAAGCAGTGTGGAGGTTCCTCAAAAATTAAAACAGAAGTACTATATGTTCTAGGAATCCCACTTCTGCATATTTAGCTAAGATAATGAAAATCAGGATCTAGAGGAGAGATTTGCACTCTCCGGTTCATCATAGCATCATTCACAATAGTCAGTTGTGTACATGGACAGATGAATGGATAAAGAACATGGGGTATAGGCATACGATGGAATATTAGTCAGAAAATAGAAGGAAATCCTGTCAGATGCTACAACTTGCATCCTGAAGGACATTGTGCTAAGTGAAATACGCCAATCATAGAAGGACAAATACCACGATTCTACTTACGTATAAAGCATCTAAAGCTTTCAAACTCATCTAGGCATAAAGTAGAATGGTGGTTACCAGGAGCTGGGGGAAATGGGAAATTGCTGTTCAGTGGCTATAATGCTTCACTCGTGCAGGATGAAAAAGTTCTAGAGACCTGTACAACTTTGTACCTGTAGTTAACACTGTAGTGTACACTTAAAAAACAGGGTAAATCTTGTGTCATGTTTTGGGTTTGTTTTTCTTTTGGCAATATAATAATAATAATAATAAAAACACTTTTTCTGGAATGTTTGGTAGAAGTTGCCCATAAAATCATCTGAAATTGATGCCATGGGGCGGGAGGTGCATATCTTTGTTTTTTCTATTTCTTGGATGATAATTGGATTCGTCATATTTTTAGTGATTCTTAAACATTTGGTCATTTTTATTTTAATATAATATTAGTTATTTTGTCTAGGCTTCCAAAAGTCTTACTGTAAAACCATTTTTACTCCTGGTAGTGTTGATCTGTGCTGCTTTTTTTCCCTTTGACTTTTAAAAGACCGATTTTATCAATTTTAGTTTTGTTTTTGGGTTTTCTTGTTTTTTTCATTTTTAGAGATTTCTCCCTACCTTCTAAGTTAAAGCGTAGGTCATTTATTTTCACTTTTTCTCAATTTACAATCAATGCATTTAAAATTCTAGTATTTTTTTCTGGGCAGTTTTGTCCCTTTCCTGAGATACATTTGTCCCTTCCCTAACATATTCCCTAAAAATAGTTTAGAAATAGCTTTTAAACTTTGCCATCATAGGACTTTTGGGGGCCATCTTTTTGTTTGTGATTTTCATGTGGCACCGAATTTAATCTTGTATTAGAGCAATTAAAATTGTTTCCCCCTCTGTGGTTTGTTGTACAGTCAATATTTGTAAATGTTCTGTGCTTGAAGAAAATTTGTATTTTCTGGATCCAGAGTTTTCTCTGTGTTTGCAGAAGCCTAACATGCCTTTGATCGTGCTGGCGATTTGTGTTTTTCAGATTTTCCTTGTCCTTGTTTTGTGCCTTCTTAATCTGTGCTGTTCTGAGAAAACACTCTGATCCCCGTCTATAATTGTGAACTTGTTGATTTTTGTTCTCCCAGTCTGCTCTGTGCTTCTCAAAGCGACGTTGTGAGACACAAAAAAGCTTGGGTCCTTCACAATTGGCTGGTGCAGTATTATTGTTACAACCGTAAAACATTGCCCTTCTTAGCGATATCTACCTTGATTTTGTAACTTGTCTGATATTAGCAATGCTGCAGCAGCTTTATTTTTATTAGAATTTGCCTGATACGTTTTTTATATAACTTTATTTTTTGTTCCTTTTTTTTAAAAAATAAAAATGAATAAAGGAAAGAATATAACAGCCACTTTTCACTACCCAGAATAATTGGCTAACATTTTGTGCTGTTTTAGTCTTTCTTCCCACTCCCTCGCCCCTGCCATCTTCCCCACCGCCTTCTTCCCCAGCTCTGTCACCCCTCTCCCCACTGCCCCACCTTTCCCCTCTCATTTCCCTTCTCCCCTCTCTCTCGTTTTCTTTTTTTCTTTTTTTTTCTTTTTTTTTTTTTGTGCAGTGGTACAATCTCGGCTCACTGCAACCTACACCTCCTGGGTCCAAGCGATTCTCCTGCCTCAGCATCGGGAGTAGCTGGGATTACAGGCGTGTGCCGCCACATGCCTGGCTCATTTTTGTATTTTTAGTAGAGATGGGGTTTCACCATGTGGGCCAGGCTGGTCTCAAACTCCTGACCTCAAGTAATTCACCCACCTCGGCCTCCCAAAGTGCTGGAATTACAGGCATGAGCCACCGCACCCAACCTCATTTTCATTATTTTTTATTCTTCTGTCTAGCTATTCATCTATGGACCAGAAAGCTTGAGTATGCCTGTATCCCTTTTTTGGTACAGCAGGCTGCATTTACATTTGTGTCAGGCAGAGCAACACTTCCCGATCTTTAGAAAAGAAAGAAAACCCATCATCAAGCTAAAACTACCTCTCCCTGCCTCAGTCACATTGCCTTTGCCTTCCCCACTATGTGACTCAATCCTTCTCTTGACATTAAGAGGTTTCTTTTAGTCCATTTTTATACCTGTATTATCTACTTAGCTGTGTGGATGTTGGAAGCAGTTTTATGTGCAGTTTTTAAATGTGTGTAAATGGCATCACTGGGTAGCACTGTTCTGTATTTTCCCTTTTCCCACACAATATAGTGTAAATGTATCCATGTTAAATACATGGGCTGTGTTCCACTCCACTTTACTTTCTTATACTATTCCGTCTTACAAATATCCTGCATTTTATCTATATGTCTCTCTACTAATTTATATCATTTCACTCTTCTCTTTGCTGTGTGTGTGTGTGTCTGGCTTCTTTCACTCAACTTGTATTTGTGTGATCCAACTGCACAGTTACTGTAGTTACAGCTCAGTCATTTGTCATTGCTGTGTGGTGCTCCACTGTAGAAATGCACATTTGTATGTGTATCAACTCTTCTGTAGATGGACATTTAACGCTCTTTTCAGTTTTTGCCTATTGCGAATAACAGTACTGTGAACACTCATATATATGTCTTTTGGTGTGCATATATATGCTTCAGTATTAGGTATATAGGAGTGGAATTGATGGCTTGCAGGGTACGTATCTGTTTAATTTCAGCAGAGAGTGTCATACATTTTTTACAATGTAGTTTTGTACTAATTTACACAAGTGTGCCAGGTGCTCTACGTTCTTGCCAGGACATTAGGTTTTTAATTTTTGCCACTCTGGTAAGTGTAGTGGTATCTCATAGTTCTAATTTTCATTTTTCCCATATGAAGAATGAGTGAACTTTTTCATACACATATCAGCCCTTTGGATATACTCTTGTGAGGTGCTTATTCATGAAATATGCCCCTTTTTCTCAAATGGATTGTCTTATTCTTATTGACTTGGAAGGATGGAGTTATTTTTTGGCTGAGGTCTTTTGTCAGATAAATTATTGCAAATATCTCCCTCTATTCTGTGGCCTTCTCTCTTTGTCTTCTTATTGTATCTTTTGATGAAGACCAGTTTTGAATTTTAGGGGAGTCAAATTTAGCAGTCTTCCTTCAGGGATACTGCTTTTGCAGTTTTGTTTCAGTAACCTTTCCCTACTCGTATGTTGTGAAGACCCTCTAGAAATACTGTTTTATCTTGCACATTTTGATCTATAACTGACTTGATTTTTGCGTGTGGAGTGAGATAGGAATCAGATTTCACATCCATTAGCGACACTGAAATAAATTTAATAGATATAAAACTGGTAAAACCAGTGGTCAGTATCCACAAGGCAGTGATTAATTGAATCTCCACAGGACACAATTTGCATTTCTATGGACAAGAATAATTTGCATTATTCAGACAATAAAACATGGAGAAACCATATAAAATCAGATAATCTGGACAGCTGATAACCTATACTCTCTCTATATATATTGTTCTTTGAATTCTCCTTTAAACAAGCTGGAACATCTTATTGGTTCCCTTGTTAGTAAGATTTCTGATATATGTTCATTTTATATCTTTATGAGAGTTATGGTTGTACCCATTTAAAAAGTAGTCATTTGGCAGTTCTGATTTCATCTTTGCTTTTTAATATTCCTTGCTCACCCTTCTAATGCAGAGGTTCGTCATAGGCTATTCTTAAATCTTGGGATCAGGGTCACTAATCCAACTATTGGGGGCTGGGGGCTGGGGGTCAGAGGTATGAGATACAACATGGCTTCCTGTGAACCAGGGATTGTTGGCAAGAAACGCAGTGATTGACAGTTCTAGGGAGCCCATCACTCAGCTGAGAAACACAGGGACTTATTATAAGGTCTTGCTCCTTCCAACACTAAACATGCTTTCAAAACTGATAAATTGAAGAGTACTCAAGTATTAATCTTACAAACTTGAGTTTCAACATAGAGTTTTTGCTGAAGGTAAGATAAACCTGTAACCTACAGAAATGTGGGCTAAATAGGACAGTAAAACACATTTCAAAAAATAACTGTAACTCTACCTATCTCATGACTAAATTATTTTTGTGTGTATTTTATTTGGGAATATAAAAGGTGAATAGCAGTTTTTAAAAAAAGTTCTGGGCAGATTGCTATATTCATTCAGATGAAACTTTTATTTTTCAAAATGTGATACAGCTGTTTCATTTTGACATTAATAATAGCCAACATCTGTGTGACTCATTCACTTAATTCTCTACACAAAGCACATACTATTTATATAAAAAATAAATTAAGCTTTAATAATGAAACATAAGTTTACAAATGCAGCTTCTTAAGGCCTAATGAAAAATAAGAAATGTGGAAATTTCCAAGAGGCATGATCACTGTGGAATCTGGCTATTCAGAAAGAAAATATTTTGAAAATTAAAAACCAGGGACAAATTATTGAGTATTTTTAAATGCCAATTTTTTAATTCTGTGTAATTCCAAATCTAATTATTAACTTTTTGTTGGTTAGAAGATGCTTTTACGGTTGGGTTCAAAAAGCTAAATGTCACATAGGTTGAAGGTTAAGTTATTTTCCTTTTAAAGTTGAAAGGGCTGAGGCCCTTTTTAGCCATCCTTTTTGCTTCCAAATACAATTCATCACTTAGTGGCCCTAGATCAGCAATCTTAACATTTTATGCTCAGATACCTCTTAAGTGAATTTTAAAAATCTGTGTATCTTCTTGCACATTGCTATACTGACATCTAAAATTTCTCATCATGAATAGTTGCAAAGTGCTGGCATACCATAGACACTACATGTTTAAATAAAACGGTTGTATTCCTTTTTAAATTTAGCCCAGGAGGTTCTAAATATAAGTTATTTGATAGGTACTATGATCTTTTTAAAAATTTTATGAACAGGGCCATTTTTTTTATGATCAGTCTTACCTGAAGCAAGGCAATTTTTAGTAGCAGGGAATGCCCCACTTTTCCTTTTACTCCTTGAATTTGTGTTTTCATACCACTTCTCCCTCAAAATTTTAGCCTAATACATTTTTTATTTTTATGTTGTTTAATTCTGTCTCTGTACCAAAAGTATGATATAGTATCCTATAATCCTAATGCTGTAAGCCTTTAAAAATGTTCTTCTGGATTGAGCTCAATCAATAAACACATAGCACAAATTTCACCAAATTATTAAACATAGTAAAACTTCATTGGAAATGTATCACTTAACGAGATAAAGAGGGCTCTTCTCCACAATTATTTCATCTATGTGGATTGATAACATCTTAAGATTGAGCCAAAGTTCATCATCGATTCTATTTTCCCTTTTCAATTTCATTTATGGAGGTGTTGATCCTTGTTCACATAGATACATCAGTGATAGCAGAATCACTGAATTCTTCCAACCCCTTTTGTAGTTACATGCTAAGAGACACAGAAATCTGCAGGCTGTTCCTTCCAGTTTGTTGAAAGCAGAGAATTTGGAACCACCAGAAAAATTTGGAAAATCCATTTGCAAAAGGATTTGTGCCCTGTTAAGTCTTTCACTTTCCAAATATCCACATTTTGAATTTTATACCTTGGGTCATGCTCTACAATAAGACTAGAGGTGGAGAAAGCCATATTTTCTTTTGTAAGGTGAGAAAAGGGCGTTTTCTCAGGCAAGTGAGTCTTAGAGAGGAATACAACAGGAAGATGAGGGTCTGAACACTGCTCCCCTGAGAGTCCTGGAGTCTGTGTATTCCTTGGAAAGCTCTGGTATACTCCCAGGGGTAAGGGTAGCTTAATCTAAAGAACACTGGCCGTGGCAACTTAAGTTTCGATTTTAACTAGGTCACAAAGCATACGAAGTATTAGACCATGTTGCCTGGCTGCCTTACTTAATAGAGCAGCAGGGCTTCAAATGTGTTCCACTAGAGATAAGTCCCACGAGACACTTCTGGCAAAAGGATTCTGAGATCAAATGTGGAAAACAAGACCCTCTACACCTTTCACTCCTGCACATCTAGTCTCACAGTAGAAAAACTGTTTAGCTTTTATAACCTAAGTTTCCCAAACTCACAAGGCCTAACCAGCCTCCCCACTTTATTTTTCCATGTAATCACCAATATTCTAAATAACACACTTAGGAAAATGGGGAACAAAAACAATGTAACACATATGCAGTGGTGGTTTCGACCTATCAGTGCTGCTTCCATCTTTCAGAACGTGCCTGTTCCGAGTCTTCTTGGCCTGGATTGCCTGTGCTTTAACAGTCATGTAGGAAGCATATCTCAGCTAGATACTGAGGTTATGTAGCATCAAATAGACTCTGGAAACAGCCACGATACCATGTGTGCCTTTCCTGAGAGAATCAGTCCCTAACACCACCAAGAACCAGATCAACATGTTACTCTGTCAAGGACAGGAGGAAGGAACCAAAGCAAGTACTTTCTAATGGTAGATTCCAGTTGTAGTACCAGGAGGAGGAGACAGTTTTAGGCAGAGGGTTCTTCCCAGCACCATTTATGTCATAATCCCCTGACTGCTCTTTGGCCTTGCATGGGTTTTACACAGCAGCAGCTGGAGAGAGGTTTAGCTTCTGCTTCCTATGCTGCCATATGTCAATTTCTTTGATAAGGTATGAAAAATCCATTTTGGGCAGAAAGGGGATGCAGGCCTTAGCACTGTGGCTTTAGAGTAGAATGAAGTGGGGAGCTGAAAGGAGGTAATGACAGCAACACCTGAGCTCTACTGTGTAGAAGTCATGACAGAGCTGAGAGGGGTTGGGGGAGATGCCAGGAGCAATAAATAGGTTCTGGTAGCTACCTGGCCAAAGGTTAATGGGGCCCTGGCTACGGAGTGCCTGTAGCACTCATCCTAGTGCCTTTTTCACCCAGCCTTTCTTGAAAGTTGCTTTGAACATCTGCCACTAAGAGGAATTTTCTTTCTTCAGTTGCTGACTGCCAAATAAAATAGCAACTCCCAGTTGGAGGAGTAACTGGAGTAATAGCACCCCATAACAGCCCTTCCTTGGCCAGACTGCTGTTCCCTGTATTCCTGGCTTCAGGCAAGGTAAATACCTTTCTTTTAGGAGCTCGTGGGTGGAGATGATTGATGAGACCCATAGCTTTTTATTTTTTTTAACATCACACCCCCAAATCTTGGCACTGTATTTGGCATGTGGAGGTGATCAGTAAGTTTTTATAGAGTGATGGGACCAGAAGGGTCTTCTGGTCTGAGCCTGATTTGTTCTGCCCTGCTCTTCAGCAGTACATGCATGCTAAGCCCAGCATTTCAGATAACAAGAGGAGGGCCAGATGGGTTTTCTAGGGGCCAGTTTCATCCACATCAAGCATCAGGCTTACTGCTGGTTTGTTCTTCCCCACCACAGCCATTGCTTTTCACAGTTACACCCGTTTTCCCATCAGTTGTAAAGTCACTCATTGAGAAGTTTTGACTCTACCAACCAACTCCCTTCCCAACCCAGCACTCTCCTCTCCTTTAAAAAGCCATATTACATCACTGGTATCTGTTAATATCTTAAGATGCAGAGGTGTGAAGCCCTCACCAGCCGCACATATTATCATGAACTAGGTAGGTTTGCCCCAAGGGAGATGGCTGCATTTGAAATTTTCTGTAACACCCTAATGCTTAGCCCATTAAAGCTCAGCTTGCTGCTCCAGAAAACTGGGTAACCCAGAGACATTTCGCCATCAACCTAACTTTTGTCTGCCTCTTTCAAGCAGCAGTTGACCTCTTGCCTGTGGAGAGCTGTGAACCGAGGGCCTTTCCAGCAGCCTCCCAGCCAGTTCAGTAGGGCCATGGGGGATTAGTGGCGCCAGAGCCTACCAGCAGCTGGCAGAGCCAGGGGCAAGTGAGAACCTGCCCCTGCAGCAGAGCTCTGGTCTCTCTGGTGGGCTTTTTAAAACAAAGAGGCCCCAGGATTCCCACCTCCATCCCAGTAACTCTGGTCACAAAACAAGCCCTCACCATTCATTAGAAATTGTCTTAATGAAGAGATCCCATCACTCAGCCATTTTCTTGTGGACTGCAGCAGGCAGCCAGTGGTAGTAAAGTACACTGAACTGAGCAGGCTGCCTCTGGGTAGGGCTTCTCTTTGGGCCCTTATGGAATCATTTGCCTTTTAGTTAAAATCCTTTTCAGAATCTAATGAATAGTTTCTTACATTTCCAGCTCATCTTCTATGGACGTCAATTACCTGGATCATTAGAGGTAGAATCTTCTTGGCCGGAAAAGAAATCCTGTTCACTGTGTACAGGTTGTGCAACAGAAGGCTTAAGTGATCAAGGTTTTCATTGCTTTTATTCAATGAGGTTTGGAACATGAGAGGCCAAAAATGAGGAGCACATTTTGGGGAATCCTCTATAAAGAATATAAGTTAAGGAAGTTGTCCAAGATGAAAACAGTGGCAGGAAGTTACCCCAGCTCATGCCAGTTGGGTCTTCAGAAATGTCACCTTGATGGCAGGCTTGAAGAAAAGATGTCACAGATTAGCGTCTTCCTGGAGTGTGAAGAGGGCACATTCTCTTACATGCAAACACACATGTGCACACACACAGTACCCTTACACACATAATCCAGCTTCTATGAGTAAAACTTGCTGTTGCTGACTCTCTTCTCTCTTAACCTGAAATAAAACAGATTTCACCGTCAGCACTGGGGCATGAGAAATGGGCTGTGTGCTGAACTCTGTAACATTTCTCTGTCCATACATTTGCCAGTCATTCATAGCTGGATGGTGTAGGGCTGAGTGTCAGAGAGGCAAGCTCCAAGTTCCTGGTAAGACATTGAGACTCAGAAAGTTTAAATCTCCTCAATGGTAAAATAGAGTAAGAGCTACTCTGCAGGCTGACATGAAGGTTAAATGAGAATAATGTGAGTAAGGCAGGCAGCACAGTTTCTCATTGCTGGCTACTATTAGGACTTTTGTTTGGATGATTCTTAGTACTTTTAGACACGTTATGAAATACTTGGCAACCCTGGCCGCCCCGTATCCCATTACATGCCTGTAGCACAACCAGAAGCATCCCTGTTGGGGGATCTTGACCCAGTCTAGAGCCACTGGACTAGCCCGTTCTTGAGAACACAATAAGGACTCCTTAAAAGTCGGTGGTCACCATTTATTTTCACTATTAAATTGAAATGTCCTTCTAGAGGAAATAGTTCTACTTAGGGGAAGTGGCAAGCGCCTAAGGTATTACTTTAAGTTAATTTTTAGAACAAAGAGCACTAGAGTCAAGGGTGCCAAAGCAATTTTTTTTTTTTTTTTTTTTTTTGAGATGGAGTCTCCCTCTGTTGCCCAGGCTACAGTGCAATGGCGTGATGTCGGCTCACTGCAGCGTCTGCCTCCCAAGTTCCGAGTCTCCTGCCTCAGCCTCCAGAGTAGCCGGGATTACAGGCACCTGCCACCATGCCTGGCTAATTTTTGTATTTTCAGTAGAGACTGCATTTCTCCATGTTGAGCATGCTGGTCTTGAACTCCTGACCTCAGGTGATCTGACCACCTCAGCCTCCCAAAGTGCTGGGATTACAGGCATGAGCCACCATGCCTGGCCCATAAGCCACCATGCCCGGCCAAGGATTTCTGAAGAAAGCAACTCAGAGGGCTTTCCAGAAGCCTGGCCCCTGGTGCCCAATATCGCTGTGCCTAGAGACCACCCAAAAGTTTGCAGGTGGAGGGGCTGACCTACCTCTTGTTGCATTTCTCCTGGTACAGCTGGAGCTGGTTCTCATTAACATTGAACTCTTTAACCAGGGCATCCCGGTTGGCATTGCGCAAGTTCTGGTGTGTGTCATACAGAAAGAGTTGGTTGTTCAGTTCTTCTTGCCGCCTCCTTAGCTGGCGACAGGAGGAGTAAAGTTCCTCTTCGCTCTCCTGCAGGATGCGGGGGAGAGAACAACCATGTGGTGACTACACCTTCCAAACCAAAATGTGAACGTGGCATCTCACAAGCACACCTGAAGGGAATATGGGGCAGAAGTTTTGCAACTTGGATTAGCCCAGACGAGCCAGGGCCTATTTTTACCAAAGATAAAACACAATTATTTATTGTGTGGGAAGCAAGCCGTCTAAAAAGTGCTTGGTCTTTACACTGTCGCTTTATTGCAAAACATTGAAATAATTACTACACTGCCCGTAGATCCTATTTCTTAATCTAATCCAGTTTTCCCTTGGTCTACATGTCACCTTCTGGTCTTTAACTGCAAAAGCATCTAAGCAGCTGCATGCTTAAAGTGGAACCCAGCAGAGGAGAAAAAACAGCATGACATGAGAGCAACAAGGCAGGCAAGAGGCAGATAATTTAAAATCTTTTAAGGGTCTTAAAAGGCAAGGTAACAAGCTGCAACATGGATGAACCTTGAAAACATTATTCTAAGTGAAAGAGCCCAACTCTAAAAGATCACATATTGCGCGATGCCATTCATATAAAGTGTCCAGAACTAGCAAAATCTTAGAGACAAAGTAGATTAAAGGTTACCAGGGTCTGGGGGATGGAGTGAGTGGCAGCAGCTAATGAACATGAGATTTCCTTTTTGGGTGTTGGAAATGTTCTAAAATTGATTGTGGCCATGACTGTACAACACGTAATAGGCTATAAACCACTGAATTGTACACTTTAAATGAGTGATGATATGATATATGGTTATATGAATTATCTCTCAAAGCTGTTACCCAAAAAAGCCAAGGTATCATAAATTACACCTTGCAGAGATGGGCATGTGCCTCACCTGTAGCCGGTAATGATTTCTACTTCCCCCACCAGTACCACCTCCAGGCACATGACCCAATCAAGGCCAACTAGACGCATCCGTGGGAGTTTCATTGGTGTTCTGGGTAGAGTGTCTTTTCTTGGATCAGGTGAAAGAGTGAGTGTGGTCCTGTCATGGCCACACTGCTATTGTGTCAAGAAGTTGGGAATGTGCCAAAAAAAGAGGAAAACGGCCACTGCGTGAGCACAGAGATTCAGCCATGACTGAAACAAGACCTACTCCTAAACTTTTCAGTTGCAGGAGTCAAAATAGTACATTATACTAGGGGAGACAAAAAGATAAAACCCACTCAGGGTAGGGAGTTTGGGTTTCAGTGCAGAGGGAGGATGAGGATGTTGTACCTCATCTGTTTCAGAGGGTCACTGACTACTGTGTGAAGCTTGGCTTTGCAGGAGGTCAAGTCAATTGGCCTTTCCTGATGGAGTTCAAGTGAAAGACTCCTGTGCTACAAAAACATGTGTCAAGGTGCACAAACAAGATCCTTTGTCATTTACTTTTAGAAAAACATGGACTCGAACCATACTCTGCAAGGTTTTATTCCTACTTTAATGACCTAACAACAGTCCCCAGGGTAACAGCTGGAACTGTGACTTTGGAGAAGGGGGAGAGAAAATGGTTATTCCAGCTGTTTGCAAAGGTTGAAGAGTAAGCAAAGGTAAAATGGGCTGTCCTTGGTGATTAAGTGAATGTGTCAAGTGAGGCACTGGGAAGAGTCAGTAATGACTTCACTTAAATGTATTCCCTTCCTAAAGGGAATACATAGCTTTCCTCCCTATGAAGAATAAAGCATATTAAAAAGTCAAACAATAGATGCTGGTGAGGCTGTGGAGAAATAGGAAACTTACACTGTTGGTGGGAATGAAAATTAGTTCCACCATTGTGGAAGACAGTATGGTGGTTCCTCAAGGATCTAGAACAAGAAATACCATTTGACCCAGCAATCCCATTACTGGGTATGTACCCAAAGGAATATAAATCATTCTACTATAAAGACCCATGCACATGTACGTTTATTGCAGCACTGTGTACAACAGCAAAGACATGGAACCAACCCAAATGCCCATCAATGACAGACTAAAGAAAATGTGGTACATATACAGCATGGAACACTATGCAGCCATAAAAAGGAATGAGATAATGTCCTTTGCAGGGACATGGATGACGCTGGAAGCCATCATCCTCAGCAAACTAACACAGGAACAGAAAACAAAATACCACATGTTCTCACTCATAAGTGGGAGTTGAACAATGAGGACACAGGGAGGGGAATAACACACAGCAGGGTTAGTCGGGGGATGCGGGGAGGGAGAGCATTAGGACAAACAGCTAATGCATGTGGGACTTAAAACCTAGATGACAGGTTGATGAGTGCAGCAAACCACCATGGCACATGTAACAAACCTACACGTTCTGCACTTGTATCCTGGAACTTAAAGTAAAAATTTAAAGAATAAAGTTCAAGGAAAAGTTTTGAAAAATAAAAATAAAAATAAAGTCGCCGGGCGCAGTGCCTCAGGTCTGTAATCCCAGCACTTTGGGAGGCTGAAGTGGGGGGAATGCTTGACCAGGAGTTCAAGACCAGCCTGGGCAACATAGTGGGACCCTGTTTCTATAAAAAATGCAAAAATTAGCTGGGCATGGTGGCATACCCTGTACTCCCAGCTATTCAGGAGGCTGAGGGGGTAAGATCACATGAGCCCAGGAGGTTAAGGCTGCAGTAAGCCACGATCATGCCACTGTACTCCAGCCTGGGTAAGACAATGAGACCCTGTCTCAAAAAATAAAGCAAAACGAGAACCCCATTTAAGTCTTAATTATATACCATGAAAGGTCTCTCTTTCCCCTTGTCTGCACCTAGAAGAAAATGGCTTCTATTGTTTTATTCTATATAATGAGTATTTGTTATTCAGGTGCAAGTTCAAAATTCACTTTTTCTATGAATGCTTCTGTAACTGCAGCCCTTTATCACCTTTTCTGAGTCCCAAAATATTTACAGCTATATTACATACTGTAGTCCTGGGTACACTATATATATGTGAGATAGAATGCACATTCAGAAAAGAACATAAAAGAAACCATTTACTGAATAACTCTACAGCAAGTGAACCAGTCTTCTTGACTTGAGGAACCACCATTCTAGTCAAGAGAAAGCATTTTGTAATACTTATTTCCTGGATTTCTTTTGAGTCTGAGTTTTCACTTAAAAATTTAGTTTATTTTATTAGAAAATAAAGGAAGCCTTTGGTAGTAAGTTTTACCTGGCCTGAGACAAAATCTTTATGGCATTCTCTGCCTTTATTTATTTATTTTTTTTTTCCTGTTTGTTGGGTGGGGGGAAAATACACAAAAGTAAAGTTTTTCCCCCACCAATACTTTTTAAATTGTTTTATGTTGGAAGTTTAAGCTTACAAAAAAGTACAGTAATAGTACAATGTTCTACATACCCCAACCACCTAGACTCCACAGTGTTAACATCTCACACAACCACAGTACAAGTATCAAAACTAAGAAATTAATATCGGTGCAATACTAAAACTACAGATCTTATTCATATTTCATTGGGTTTTCTACCAATGTCCTTTTCCTGTTCCCACATCAAATCTGGGATCCCACACAACCTTTAGTCATTGTGCTACCTTAGTCTCCTACAATTGGTATGGTTTCCTCATTCCTCCTTCAGGACACTTTGGAAGAGTACTAGTCAGTTATTTTGTATGAATGTCTAGCAACTTTCATTTGTCTGGTGTCTTCTTCTATTTTGTTTGAGGTGACGCAGTTTTGGCAAGAATGTCACAGAAGCAATGTACCCTTCTCAGCGTCTCACATCAGGAAGGACGTGATTTCAACATGTCTTATTCCAGGTGGTTGGTAACACTGATCATCTGATTAAAATGGTGCCTGCAGGGTCTATCCGCTGTAAAGCTGCTATTTTCTTCTAATTGATACATTTCTTGGAGGAAGACACTTCTGGGACAATGGAAATATATTTCTCTTCCAACTTTCATTTAGCATTCATCAGTAGGTCTTACTGCAGCAGTTAGTGCTATGCTGTTTCGATAGTGATTTTCTAGTTTCTTCATTCCTTCTACATTTATTAATCAGAATTCGTTTGTGGGGAGGACTGACTCTTCTCTCTCATGTATTCATTCATTCACAGACACGTAGCTATTTCATTCCGTGTGCTAGAATCCAATATTATTTTGCTATGCAAATTGTTCCAGCTGTGACCATTGGGAGCTCTCCCTGGTTGGTTCTTAGGCCCCTTTGATGCCACCATTTTTTCAGCACTTCTTTATTTACTGAAACGTTAAGATGCTCCAAGTTCTTTTTATATTTTATTTATCCCAAGTCTGGAAATCAACCACTTGTCTAAGGAGCCCGGATTTCTTTTTATTGGAATATGATATTTGGCAATATCTGGAATTCAGAAACCAATGACTGAGGTGTCATTAATTCTAGGCACTCAGCAGAGTGAGCTAGGATATGTATGTATTTGTAGTAACATGTAAACACACACATTTATTCATCTACCTATGTGTGAATCTATATATAAGTATATATGTAACTTAAGTGAGTTTATATTGATATCTCCAATTCCAATCAAACATTAATTTTGGAAGAGTTGGTATAAATTTCTACTTGTTCACATGGTGTTTTTTAATAAGATTTTATGTTTTTCCTTATATAAGTTGTATACCTTTATTTAAATTACTCCTAAATGTGTTAATGGTTTTTGTCAGTAACACAAATGGGATTTCCCATTTGTCCCTTCCTCCCACACCACATTTCTGTTTGTTACTTCCAGAACAGAGAGAAGTGGTTACATTCAATAAATACAAGACAAAGTCTCTCTTTAAAATTGAAGTCTTCCTGTTTTGTAAACTATACAATCAGAATTTGTATAGTTTAAATTTGTATAGAATAGAGATCACCTGACCTTTTTTCTACAATTATACTGATTATTTCATTTGCCTGATTACATTTATGGCATCTACTAGTTTATGCTTTTTTCATATTTAATTTGTTGCTAACTGTGCCACTGTTAAACCATCCTTGCATTCCCGGAATAAATGCTTAGTTTAATATATTGCTCTTCTAGTAAACAGCTGGACATTTGCTGTTTTTTTTTTTTAAGTTTAACATTCACACATGACATTGATCTATGGCTGAATGAGGTTAGAGGAAAGCTAGGAGTACTATCTCTCCAGTTTTGATATGAACATTGTATAGCTTCAAGACAGAGGAAGGATTTCCATTGTTTTTACTTCGGTGGAGTAAAATTGGAATTACATTATTTAAATGAAGATAAAACTAAGCTATAAAACCATCTAGATCCTAAACCTGTTTTATCTAATAGGTATTTTAACTTTTCTACTGCTTTTCAGAATAATTTAAGGCAATCATCCATTTGCTCTACTTTATTATTTGGGGTTCAGTCTCCTTTCCAGTGTTTACTATTACATGTTTTTCCTTTTTGTTCTTTTATTAAGTAGGCAAAGAGTTTAACTGGTCTTTTGGGGGCTAGACACAGTGGCTGACACGTGTAATTCCAGCATTTGGGGAGGCTAAGGCAGGAGGATCTGAGAGCAGCCTAGGCAGCAAAGCAGGGCCGTGTCTCCATACACACAAAAAATTTTTTTAATTAGCCAGGCATGGTGGCATATGCCTGTAGTCCCAGCTACTCAGGAAGATCACTTGAGCCCAGGAGGTCAAGGCTGCAGTGAGCCATGATCACACCACTGTACTCCAGCCTGGGTGACAAGAAAAAAACACTGTCTCAAAACAAAATTTGGCCTTTTTGATAAACCAGAATGTTTTATTCTTTATCTTTTTTTGATTTGTGTTTTATTCAGTTGGCTTCTATCTCTATTTTATTCCTTTGTTCTATTTTATTGGTGTTTTAAAAGTTCTTAAGATGAATACTTAGTAGTCTTCAGTCTTTGTGAAGTTTTAAGGCAAGCACTTTCCTCTTCTAAATGTAACTATGGCATAAATGTTTCACTTTTAGGTAATTTACTTGTTTTAATATATTTAGAAAATTATTATCTTCAAATCATGAATAATTTTACCATATTTTTAATACCTTTCGAATCTTGTCAAGTTATAGCCAATGACCTATGAAATTATGATTTTTTAAAAATGTGTTAAGGTTTTCTTTCTAAGAAAGGATGTAATCAAATTTATAAAGTTTGAGAAATAGAAGAAAATGGTGTATATTAGCCATTTGTAGGACACAAAGTTGTATATTTCTCAAGGCAAATTATTTTGATATTATATCTTCGCTGATCTCCTATATACTAGACTCTCCAAATTCTGAAAGATTTTTTCTTTATACAGTTGTCTTTGTATTTGTAGGAACTTTTGTTTTATATACTTAGGTACTATGCTGTTTGCTAATGACTTTTATATCCCTTTAGAAAACAAGCATTTTATCATTACATACTATTCATCTTAATACACTGTAGTACACTGATACACTGTAGTACTTCTGATCCTAAATTCTAGTTTGATGTTAACTCTTCCATCCATTCCTATTTGTTTTATTTACCTTGCCTTTAGGCCTATTCTTATAAACATTGCAGTTAGATTTATTTTCTAATAGGAGGATTCAGCCTATTCACCAAATTAAATGTAAGTTCTTATCCATTTCACTTCAATTACTATACATTTTACTTTGCTTTAATTTCTTCTGATTCTTTACCTTATTTTTACTCTCTCTGTCAAGTTTATGTTGATCTCCTTTTTTCCTCCTCTGCTTTTCAATTCTGACAGCGGTTACCCTCAGTTTAACAATGCTAACTAAAATCACAGTTTCCTTTAACATCAAATGTAGCATTAACTCTCCCTCTGCAGTATAGTTTATTTACTGTCTGATTCCCCAGTCATCAAAGTTGAAATACCCTTTAGGATACCTTTATTTTTACCTGTCCATGCCTGTGCTTTGTTGATACTTGATTATTTTTCAGCTTTTGATTAGCATTTTAATTCAAAAATTCTTGTTTAATATTTACCATGACAAAATTTTAATCATGCTGTCATCCTCCTGTAAGATGTAATTGTACTGCAAAATTAATTATCCACTGGTTTCCCTCTCTTCACCTCCCTACCTAAAAGTTTCTCTTCTGACTAAAATATCATTGATTCTGGGCTGCCTCAAGATTTCCCTTGAGTAGGATACCTGATATATCTAAAATATTGCATATTTTGAAATTCCTTGACATGTGGGGGGCTGGACACTGAATTATTCTGTCTTCCTAGTCCACATTCTACCCATTTGGGGAGTCTTTTAGTTTTCAGCACCAAAGAGGACAAGTCAGATATTAGACTTATTCAGTTCCTTTATACACAACTAGTGTGTTGCAAGTCCACGTTTTTTAATTTATCCTTGGAATTTAACATTTTTACTAAAATATTACTAAGGGTATGGATGTGTTTTCTATTCATCCCACCTGCAACCACGTGGGCCCTCACAAACAGCAGATCAGAGAAATACTTCCTCTATTCACTGTTTCATTAATAGCTTTGCACCATCTGTTTCACTTTGTCCTTTGGGACATGCTTTCATATTAGGTCTTTGGCATCTGTCCTCCCAGCCCACCTTTTCCTTTCTTTCCATCTCATGGTGGGGTTGCCCTAGATTGTGAGACATTTCCTTCACATTATCTTTGGGGTCACTAATGCAGATCGCTTTACATACCGAATGTTTTAATTCAACAAATCAGGTCTTGTCTTTGAATTCCAGAAAGCTTTTTCCAGTGCTCTACTTGGATGTCTTTGAAAGATCCTGAGTTATGTGTTACAGTTCTCATCATCTGAGGCTTCCATTGGCTCAGTTTCAACTGCCAGCCACCTGTTCCAGGTGTGTACCTTTGTCTTCCTCTTTTTCCACTGCATGCTCATGGTTTTGTCTGTTCAGTAGTCATGTCAAACTGTTGGGTCATAGATGGTAAACACAGCAGTTTTTGCTCTTTGGAGCCAGCACTTGGCAAACTGACCAGCTTTAGCTGATGAGGCATAAGGAAGGCCTTTGTGTCCCCCAAGTTCTCCCCAAGTGTGAGGAAATCTTTCCCAACCTCAAAAACCAGGACCAGCTCAGTGCCAGAGTGCAGCTCCCAGTCCTGGACCTCCAGGATTCTAAAGTGTGCACTCTTCTACAAAGGGATTCACGCATCTGATCTAGGATAAGCCTTAATCTAGTTGACAGCATCCTGGGTTTTCTTTCACTCTAAGGAAGGGCCTCTGTACCCCCTTGCACTTTAGCTGCTACCCAGCACAAAACAGAACCCAGTTCACCCAGGATCAGTACTAAACAGGTCCTGGGGCAGCCAGTTTTCTCAAATGTGCCCTCCAGAAATGGCCAGTTTGCCCAGGGAAGATAATGGATATTTAAGCTGTCCTATTTTCCCCAGTCCCATTCTTCGGGATCTCACCGTGTTAAATCATTCCAGTGAAGGCCTATTCCAGTTAATGGCAAGATTGGATGTAATACATCAACTTAAGAGAAACTATTTACTTTCAGAGAACAATTTGACATGCAGGTAAAAATACATGGTCCTTTTTTCTTTGATTTATTATTCCATTGCTAAATATCTAGCCTTGGGAAATAATTTTTAATCAGAAAATGTTACATGAAGACCTATATTATTTATAAAGTAAAAAACTGCCAATGACTTAACTCTCCATTAGTAGGAGCATAAGTGAATTAGGGACCCACACGTAATGAAACAGGCATCAATGGCTTTGAAAATCATTTAAAGTCGTCGGCGAAGTAGAAAAGGGCACCTGTATGAATCCGACTATGGAAATATCATATACAAAAAATCATCAGGCAATGGAAATCTACCAAGATGGTAACGTGGTTAGATACAGGCTGTTTGTGAGGACTCTCTTCAACTCCCCCACCTTTCTTTCCTTACATCTTCAAATACAGTAGGTAATAAAATGGTGCTGAAAATACTCTTTATAAACTAAACATACTGCTAACAAAGTAAAGGCCTGCGACTTGATAAAGTAATTGTGACATGTAAATGGCTTCTTCAGAAGGTGTTTAAAGTGCTTATTGACAGTTTTCTGGGGCTGTAAAATCTATCTATCTCAGCAAATGTTTTATGAGCAAACTCCATTTTAGCCCTTACTGGATCAATCATTTGCTCAGAAAACGCTGTCTTGAGGCTGTTTACCAGAGTTTCTCCCTGGCTTCCAGAGGATATGGTGATAAATAAAAGGTATGACCGTGGGCATTAAGGAGAAAGCCCAGGTCTACCGAATGCAATTCAGCTCGGCTTCCAAGAGCGACTTCTCATCCCAGTGTGGACAGAAATGCCAAGCTGCACCTGTGAGTGGCACAAAACCAGGTGACAGATGTGGAATTAAATGAAATCTCAAGAGCTAGCAGCTGAACTAAAGAAAACTTTCAGAAAGAAGATTTGCGAGCACTGACTTTCCATTTAGAACCCCATACAACGCCCCCTACTCCCTACAGTGGCAGCCCCAGCATTGAGCTTCCCTCATCAAGGAAGTCAAATCTGCATCAACACAATTTTCTTTTAAATATACTAATTTTCTCTGCTGCTGGTGATACCTAATCACTTAAATTATTTATGATGCTTCCAGTTGTTTACAGCAGCCTTGCAGAGCAGGCTTAGGCAAATGCTGCCCTACCACCATCTAAAACCGTTTTTATCACTTGACTTTTCTGTGAAGTGTCTGCAGAGGGGTTTTTTATATAGAGAGAGCAGCACCAGTTCCCTTTCCCCAGGCAACAGATGCGCAGATCCCAGATCCTTTGTTGAGCTGGGAAGGGATAAGCTTAACTAAGCAAAGGGTCTTCGTGCTCACTGGTTTAAGGCTTCTGCTAAAGCCCAGGTTTTACAGTTTTACCATTCAGCTAAATTAATTGATCCCACTAATTCTATATCTGAGTATTGATCCTCAGGAAAGAATTCTGGCATAAAGGAGGAAAAGGGTACTCACCTAAAGCTGTGCATGATCGCTTTGTTTGTAAATAGATTCCATCTAAATGCCCGGCTTGGGGTGTGATTAATTTATGGTCATTCTACTTGATGGAAGACTCACACAGTCATTTAAATGCTGGTGAAGTTTATTTTAGGCCATTGAAAAGTGAGACTGTCTCAGGCTCTTTGGTCCCTAACAGCTGTGCTTTTTAAGTCTCTCTCAGCAGTTTTTCCTGCTCTCTCTTCCCTTATTTTTTTTTCCTTGAGACAGGGTCTCACTCTGTCACCCGGGCTGGAGTGCAGTGGCACAGTCTCAGCTCAGTGCAACCTCCGCCACCCAGGCTTGAGCTATCCTCCCGTCTCAGCCTCCCAAAGTGCTGGGATTACAGACGTGAGCCACTGTGCCTGGGTCTTCCCTTATTGCATCTTCTTTCATCTCAGTGCTCCTAAAAATGCTCTGGGAGTGGAAAACTATCAAAGTTGCAAAAGCTGCACATCGGGAAATGGCTATGCAGAAAAGCCTAATATTCCCTCCTCTGAGTCAAGTTCATGAATTTTTATTGCATGGACTGTTGTTATGGCTGTTCAAAGGTCTGAATATCCCTGTTTAGTTTTTGTAGCCAAATTACAGACCCTGATTTCTCTATCTGGAAAACAACCAAAATGAGAAAACAAGATGGGTATTGGGGGGCACTAACCAAGCCCACATCAACCCACTGGGATTCAGAACTACAGTTTTTTAGGTCAGCCAAAGAGAATCTGACCACAGAACTCACTCAGCCCATGTCAAGCTTTAGCCCATGTCGAGCTTTGCGGTTCTGCAGTAGGGGGAATGAAAAGATCCTGGGAGATGGTACTGCCTACAGGTCAGGCACTGCAAAAACATAGGCCTGATAGGTGGGTCTGAGCCTATGAGAGAGGCCATCATCGAGTCTCTGGAGCCCCAGAATCACAGTAAGTAAATACCCAGTCATCTACCCAAACCCAAGCCCTGACTCCACACAGCAGGGAGCTCCATTCTTAACCCTTCATCCTGAGCAAACTTGCCACATTTTTAAATACAGCTCAAGACCAAGCCTATCCAAACTGATTAATCAAAGGAGAGACTCAGTATCTTCAAGGCCTGGGAAAATCAAAAGAACCAGGAAGGAAGTCTCCTTCAGTCTTCTCTAGAGAGAAGTTGGGGTTCATGCATTTTTGTCCCCAGGACAGGCCAAGACAGGCCCTCACTGGAGGCTATCAGACTTTTTGACAGGATTCCTAAAGACCCACTGGCACCAAAAAAGCATCCAGAAAGGATGACTCTATCTAGGAAGGCATCATCTGGCCCAGCTCTTGCTGAAATGAAACTATGAGGAACTTACAAGTACCAGCACCCTTTCCTTCACTGCCTACGCAGAATCACACAGCATTCTCCAAGAAAGGAGGATGCTGGGAGGGAAAACCCAGGAAACTCTGGGGAATTAGCAAAAAGGAATTCTTGTATGATGTCTCATGCTTGGGCTAGATAATTCTCAATGGGCTTAAGTCCATCAGCCAATGGTATTCATAGGCCATTTCTATCCCCACCAGCAGGCATGGCTCAGGGAACCCTTACTGGCGTATCTCCACTCACCAGGACTGGCCGCATCTCACAGAAAACCAGGAGGGAAGCCAGTTCTATGTCCTCGCTGTACCCGTTCTTCAGAGGAACAGACCTGAATCCTGAAGCAGAACAAGGAGGAAGATGCAAAGGCAGGTAATTAATGTCAGACCTTAGATTTTTTTGGAGGATACCCAGGGATCACAGGCCTAGTTCAAAGAGAAGAGAAGTCAGTGCCCCCTGCTGGGGGCTGACTTTGTGGAAGCCGGAGGTCCTATCCTGATGGTTAGGGACACAGGCCAACAGCCATGACTGACTGGTCCATACAGGGAAGCAAGGTTAAAAATATCTACCATCTAGAAATAAAAATGATTCACTCAGAAGAAATTAAAACCCACAGAACATTCCACATTAAGTGTAGTGATTGCAGCTGTGGTTCAATTCCTTAAATACTCCTGAGACCAAAAGAGTAGTGAATCCTCATCCATTTCCTCCACTTAGAGCCTTACAAAGCACAGGACCAGGGAGTGTGTTTTATCTTTAAAGATTTCCAATGGGAGGAAATCTTTCTGTCCCTTAGTAGTTCATAGCAGTATTGATCTTCCTCCTCTGAAAGCCATTCCCTGTTTACAAGTAGGACCTGTGTTTGACAGTCATTTAAATGTTTCTTTTTATTTAGGGCTGAAGGGTGGGGGCGAGTTGGAGCTGAATCTTCCCCACCCCCATTCAGTAATGTTTAAGGCAACACATCTCAAAGGTTGGTTGCTGGCTTCTTTTAATTTAGTATAAAAGAACACAGGGCTAAAACAGAACTGTCACTCCCACCCAATTCTCCTCTCTGTCCTAAAAGGAACCATTGTTAACAGTATCTTTCCCAAGACTGCCTATGCATATGTTTGAGTTGCTTTTAAATCACAAATGATAGTGCCTTACCAGTGAGCATTATATCTTAGAGATCGTTTCTGTGGTCCTAGTTTGTCTTGAAAGCATTTATATCATATCTACTGATTCTCCAAGACAAGCAATGCCCAAAATAGGACCCTCCCACTGTTTCCTCTGTGCCTTCCACCATTCAGATTTTGGGCTTATTTCTCTTGGAATATTTTATACTCTCAGTTGATTTATCACCTTCAAACAATAGCCATTGAATCTCTTACTTTTCACTGCTTATGAAGAGGAAAGTCGCATACTTACACAAACCTGTACCTTTTCTCCTTTTCTTCCCTCAGCTTCTCCTTTTACACCCCTAAGGTGTATGATTTCTGTATGGACATGGTGTATAATATTTGCATTCCATTTTGTAACCATAATTCTCCCACAAAGGGAGGCTTATGTTTTTCTGGCATTTTAATATAAAATTCTTAAACATACAGCAACACTAAAAAAGTATTACAAAGAACACTTGTATACCCACCACCTAGATTGTATGAAACTTGCACTCTACGGTTGTCCCTTGATATCTATGGGGGACTCGTTCAGGACTTCCCCAGATACCAAAATCCTTGGATGCTCAAGTCGCTGATATGAAATGAGATAGTTGGCCAAGTATGGTAGCTCATGCCTATAATCCTGGCAATTGGGGAGGGCAAGGCAGGAGGATCACTTGAAGCCAGGAGTTCAAGACTAGCCTAGGCAACATAGCAAGACCCCATCTCTACAAAAAAATAAAATAAAAAATTTAGCTGGGCATGGTGATGCACACCTGTAGTGCCAGCTACTAGGGAGACTAAGGCAGGAGGATTGCTTGAACCCAGGAGTCTGAAGCTGCCATGAGCTATGATCACACCACTGAATTTCAGCCTCAGTGACAGAGGAAGACCCTGTCTCTAAATAATTAAATGATGTAGTATTTGCATATAACCTATGCACATCCTCCCATATACTTTAAATTATCTCTAGATTACTTTAATACCCAAGACAATACAAATACTGTGTAATTGTTATACTGTATTAAGGAATAAGAAAAAAGTCTGTATATGTTCAATACATAACGTTTTCAAAAATATTCTCAATGCAAGCTTGGTTGGTTGAGTCCACAGATCCAGAGGGCCGACTGTGCTTGTTTTGTCATGGATTTATCCGCCCATCAATCCATCTAATTTATGTATACAATTCAAAGTATGACAAAGACATCACTATACTTTCCCCAGCATGCATCTCACCACCCAGGGCTCAGTATTGGTTTACAGTGTTCGTCTTTTTATACATAAGGAAATGTACAAATTTATTTTTAATGGCTCGATGCTCATCATCTTACTGAACTCTGTGGATGCCTTCGTTGGCTAAATGTGTCCTCTTTTGTTCTCTTCAAAATGAGCCCACGGGACACAGAATTCCTGAGCTGTGCGTGTTTGAGAGCATCCATCCTTTGATTTTATACTTGAATGACAGTTTGAGTGGGTATAAAACCTGAATGTTTTATACCCACTCTTTTCCTGGTAGGGTTTTGGGGACACTGCTCTCATTGAATATACTGCTGTAAAGAAGTCTTCTGATCTATTTTTTCCCTACGGCTACAATGTGATCTTTGTTGCTAGTTCGTTTTTTGCCTTGATAAAGCCTCACAGAATTCTTGCAGTCTAGCCCAGTGATAGGCCAACATTAATGCAAATATGAATCACCTGTGAATCTTGTTAAAATGCAGACTCTGACTTGGGAAGTCTGGGGTGAAGCCTGAGATTCTGCACCTCTAATGAGCTAATCTGTGGACAGTGGGGAAGAATTAAGTCTATGTTATGGTTTGGCTCTGTGTCCCCACCCAAATCTCATGTTGAATTGTGATCCCCAGTGTTGGAGCTGGGGCCTGGTGGGAGGTGACTGGATCATGGGGGTGGACTTCCCACTTGCTGATCTCATGATAGTGAGTTCTCACGAGATGGGGTTGTTTAAAAGTGTGTAGTACCTCCCCCTTCACTCGCTCTCTTTTCCTCCTGCTGACGATGTAAATATGTGCTGGTTTCTCCTCGTACCAGGATTGCAAATTTCCTGAGGCCTCCCCGGAAACAAAAGCCTGTACAGCCTGCAGAACTGTGAGTCAATCAAACCTCTTTTCTTCATAAATTACCCAGTCTCAAGTATGTCTTTATAGCCGTGTGAGAACGGACTAATACAGTCTAGCTGCTGATTGACTGTTAGAATGAACTGGAATGACTGCTCCATGGTGTTCCAGGAGGCTATCAATCAGGTAGCCTGTGCACTCCAATAGCATGGTTCCAGGCCAGACAGTACTATCTGACACTAGGCGTGTGCCTCTTAAATCGAAGACATGAGCTCTGCCCCCATGGCCAGCTATCTCCAGCTCTGTGTACCTTCTCTCACTGCCCAAGTCCCATTTTTATGCACTGGGCAGCCCTCCTTGTATACTAGAGTCTGCTCAAAGGTGTTTCCCAATCTCACCCAAAACAGAATGATTTTTCTTCTTGTTTCTAGTCATTTCACAGGGGAAAGGGAAATATAGACACCTTTTAAAGTAAGATCAATGCTTCGGGCTTTGAGGGCCCAGTGAGAGGGCAGCCTGCGGAGGAGGAACACGGGGTTCGAAATTAGACATTCCTGGGTTTGAATCTCAGCTCTGGTCCTACAGGTGTGTGACCTTGAGCAAGTTAAGTCATAGTTTCTAGGCCTCGAAGTGCTCAGAATTTTAAAACCAAGGATAAAACCCCTTTCACAGGATTACTGTGAGGATTAAGAGAGAAAGAGTTTAAGGTACCGAACACAATAAAGGCTGCTTCTTTCCTTCCTGCGCTCCAGCTGGTTTAAAAGCTTAAGTGCATCTCTAATGACAATGGGCGAAGTTTATTTTTTGAGTTTGGAAGCCCCTCAATGCCTTCTGTTCACTCTATTTCATTCCTCCCATGAATATGGATGTGCCAGGCACTGCTAGGAGCTAGAAAGGAGCGAGGAAAGGTCCCTGCTGAGAGTATCTCACAGTGGGGGGAGGACAAGGTCACATTTTTAATCTCCCTTGAGGTTTTGACCTTTGTTTTTTCTAAATCTCCAAGCTAAGTCATTGTATTCTGCAGATGAATTGACACACTTGGATGCCCAGTAAGGTAAGGAGGTTTTATCATCAACTCTGACATCTCTGCAAGGCACTGGGAGGGATTATGAAGCTCATGGCCTTCATCCTTCAGCAGGATGTCAGGGTAACCAGGGTGTTTCGGCACAGCTGCCCCTCTCTGCTGGATGAGTCCGGTAGAGGAACTGGCAGGCAGTTACCGTACAAAGAAGTCTGTTACAGCATCAAGGCTAGGAAGGTAAAGATGTACCAAAAGCTACACTTCCTGCACCAGAAGAATTGGTTTCATTCCTAAGCCTTATTAGACTAATCTAAAAGAAGCAAATTAAGGAATCACAGCCTCAGTGCTGGGTTTAAAGTAGTTCACAGGCCAGGCACAGTGGCTCACGCCGTAATCTCATCACTTTTTTTCTGACCAACATGGCAAAACTCCATCTCTACTAAAACTACAAAAATTAGCCAGATGTGGTAGTGTGCACCTGGAGTCCCAGTTACTCAGGAGGCGGAGGCAGAGGTTACAGTGAGCCGAGATCACCCACTGCACTGCACTCCAGCCTGAGCGACAGAGCAAGACTCTATCTATCTTAAAAAAAAAAAAAAAAAAAAAAAAAAAAAAGATAGTTTACAGTGTGGGTGAGTTAACCCAGAAGGGTTGCCAAATATCAGGCCTCTTACAGATGAATATTCATTATTATTGCTAGAGTAGCAATGTTCATGAAAATGAACATTTCTAGAGTGCTAAAAAAAATAAAAAAAATAAAAAATCAAAGTTTAAACATTTTCCCAAAGTCTTAACTTGCTAAGGAATTCATTTCCTCAATGGTAAGATAGGCAGCCTTGACCTAATTTGGTTTTCTCAAAGTGCCATCCAAGGACCATCTGGGGAGCTGCCTAAAGATGCACGTTCCTTGGCCCCATCCTGGGCTGACTCAGCACCCTGTGGTAGGTCCAGGAACCTGCATTTTCTTTTGAGTCTTGCTCTGTCACCTAGGCTGGAGTGCAGTGGTGCAACCTCAGCCTCCCAAGTAGCTGGGATTACAGGTGTGAGCCACCGTGCCCGGCCAGCACCTGGATTTTCTAGCATGCCTGCTGCTCAGAAAGTGGGCTCCTGCCCAGTAGCAGAAATGGTCAGGTTTATGATATTATACTAAGAAAGGTGGAGGTTGAGGGAATGTCTGAAAACAAAAAGGATCCAATTCAGCTCTTCGTTGAGCCCTAGGTTTCCAAACAACATCAAAAGACTATATTTTTATATAAGTAACTAAAAATGACAGTCATCTTTCTCTTGAAAAATGATCGTCAGAAAACAAGGGAACAGTGACCTCTTGAGGAATCCAGAAGAATCTATGATCTCACGCACCATGCATCAGAAATACTAAAGGAAGAGGAAGAAGGAAATTCAACAGCCAGCAAGGGCCTATTTGACAAACATTATACCTAAAATCCAGTGGGAAAGGAAATACATAGAAGCTAAGGAGAGCCGGTTTTTTTGTTTTTGTAAACGACTGGCTCTGGAAGCAGCAGAGTCCCAAATCCCCTCACCTGGAGGTGTCCATCTCAGCTGTGCAGGAGGGGCTCAGGCATCTGGGATTCAACAGTGTTCTTAAGCGCTGGTCCTGTGACCCAGCTTGGCTTGGTTGCAGAAAAATACGAAATGACCCTCCTCATACCATGAAGGGGTTTTGTGTTTTCTTCAGCAGGGAAGAAAACCAACAATTCAAAGAAGTAAATTAACCCGCCCAATTTTATACAAGAGGAAGGTGAATTCTGAAGGATCTGGGGAGTTGGACTCTCGGGATTGTAACTACCCCCCAAGATGCCGAAGGTCTCTCCCTTGCCACCCTCTCACACTGCCAGCCAGAGAGCAGGAGGGAGATCAACCCAGACTTAGCCCTGGCTAGGGAGAAGCAAACCGTGTATAATATTTCAAAATGAAATCAAACTGCAGTGCCAGGTTGACGATCCACTAACAATCCAATGTTGCATGTAGACATCCCACTTCGAGGGGCATAGCCTCCCCTGTCACCCGCTTCCCCCCACCTGTGTGCTACACGACAGGCTGTACGTGCACCGGCTCTCCAAGCCACCCAATCGGTTTTACAGTGATTCCATCCAAACCAGGAAAAATGATTTTTCATTCTTTCTGAAGCCAGCAGCCAAACCAAAGTACAATGCCAGCCCAAACTGAACATCTTAATTAAAATGCCTCTTACCTGATTTGATTGCTTTAATGGGGTAAGTGGCATGAGCAAGAAAGTTGGGATCACTGAACATATCTTCTTCGTAAACCACAAAGCGCAGAAATGCCAGGTTTGGGTCATAAATTTCAAATGTCACCTTCTCCTGTGTTGGAGCCCAGATAGGGCTGAGGCCATTATCATCTGGAAGGAGATCAAAGCTCATTAGAGGCCGCATTGGAGCTGCCCCCTTCTGGTAAGACAATCTCTGCATCCTTCAGCTGTGAATCCCCTTAGCAACCACGTAAATAAATATGCATCTATGCCAAGATCTAAGAAAATCTGAGTAATTTTCTTCACTCCCTCACCCCACCTTGAGCAATCCTGGAAGCTGCTGTTGCAGGCTGGTCCCTTGGTGAGCAGAGCGAGGAGACCACCTCCCATCTCCCCTCCCCAGGATGGGGGAGAAAGGAAGAGGGGAGGTGTTTGCAGAGCAGGAAGGTGGAATTTGGAAAAGATGAAAGAGGAGAAGAGAGCCTGCGAGCCACATCCAGCAGCAGGGGATTCTACAGCTGGCAGGTGAGAGCCCAGCCTCACAGAGCAAGCGAGGAGCAATCCTGCAACTCTCCATAAATGCCAATTTACTCAGTCAGCATCTGAGTTGTTCATTGGGCTACTTTTTACCAGGAGCAAGGATCCTGTGCCTTAGAAGGCCCACCATTCACGGTTCCCTCCTGGCTTTTCCTGGAAGAGCAAGCATTCCTCCTGCCCTCTAGGGGCTAAGCTCCCCCAGGTTAGGCTGATCCTCTGGGTCAGGTCAGCCATGTAGGTTCACCCCCTCTCTCCATGTCTCTGCCTCTTGGCCTTTGACTCAGTAGATCAATCAGATTGGGCTGCTGCACAAACAGGACCAACCGAGTGTCAGGGCCTCACCTAGGATTCCAGACTTGAGTTACAGGCAGGCAAACAGCACTGGGGAAAGTCTAAGGATTTAATAAAGTGGCCCTTTGGATCCCCTCCTCAAGCTGAGCCACATGGGCAAGAGGGAGGAAAGAAAATCTTGGACAACTGAAGTGCATTGCAAAATACCCCAGGAAGAGCACTCCCACAAAGGAGTCACTGGTCAGACGTTTCAAAGCAGAGGGGCCAAGGCGACTTACTCACAACCGTCGTCTTGAACTTGTTGTTGTCATAGTCGGCTCCACAGATCTCCACCTCTACAAAGGGACAGGCAATACTTCGTCCAAGTTTGGGGAGATGGCGAGCACCGAGAACCTGGGACACCAAAGGGAAGCATTGGAACCCTCCTGGGGTCCTGAACAGACAGCCTAGCATGGATTGCGACTGGGTTCTAGAGTGACACTGGATGAGTTCAATGCCAGCCCTAATTTTCCCAAATTCATTGGAGAAGCCAGAGCAACCTTCTGCGGTGGATGAAGGTGGACTATGGTATATCCCACAGTTCCTCAGCATCAGCCTGAGTCTCAGTCCCATACGCCACCTGACTCAACAGGTAAAACTCACCTGAGCTCATGAATGCACATCCATGCCCAAGCAGGTGCCTCTGATCAAGGCAGAGCTTAATCACTGGATCTCCCTGCCCCCAGGAAAGGCTGAGGGACAACGTGGCACTCTTTTTGTAACTGCAGTTTACTTAAAGGCCTCTGTTTACATATGCTTCTTCCCCCCCACTGCCCTTAAGTTCATGAGAAATGCAATTCATTTCTCTACTTTTCAAAAATTCTTACAAAGTAACAACACTTTCTCTGAAAGTCAGATGAATTTTAACAAGCCCTGGAACTGGACAAAGTAAGGGAAAAAATGTCTCCATTAAGACCAAATGGCTGTTTCCCATGTTTCCTTTCTCTTTCCAGCCAGAGGCTGACCTCACCGGGACCCCAGAAAGACAGGGTCGTACCTCGCCCCCACAGACGACAAGGGGACGTGGGTTCGAGGTTTCCCCTCCCTTTCCTCTTCTCCCAAACGACCGTGGAGTGTACTGTAAGAAAAGATCCTCAAACACTGCCTGAATGTGGATAGTTTAGTTTAAACAAGACAACAAGCGTTCCTAGCCATGGGTTCCCCGCTCTCAAGGCAGCGTCGGCGCAGCCCCCAGGGAGGGCAGCGGGCTCCCCTGGCAGGGAGGGAGGGAGGGCTGGCTTTACCTTGACCGTCAGCGTCATCAGGATCTTCCTCTGGGACTCGGGTGGCATTGGGTCATATTTCTCTGCCCTCATGCTCTCAGGCTGCAGAACGTAGCCCGTGCGCCCATTGAGAGAAAACAACGCGTGATTCATCTGCATGAACTTATCTGGGAAGGAAAGTGAAGGCCTGCTGTAAGTCAGGCATGAGCGTGCTGGCCTCCTAGGCCACGAGTTCCTAGGTGGGGAATGAATGACACCTTTTCCCAAAATTAATGTGAGGCAGCTGTTCAAATAAGTATCTCACTCGAAGAAAATATAGGGTTTCTAGACAACAAAATCCCAGACTGGGGAACATCTTTCCAAGTATGTCACAAACTCCCGAATCATAAAAGAAAAGATTCAAACTTGCTAAAAGTATCTATGTAGAAACAAATTACATAGGCTATTTTAATTCAAATGACAAATATATGAATATAAATTTTTAACCTCTTAGTTCTGATACATCTATGCTATAAATACCTACTGCATAGATACATCGGGTAAGAAGCACAAATAGTTTGCAGAAAAGAAAACGTCATTGCTCCTTAAATAAGAGAAAAACTGTTTAATGTCACTTACAAGAAGCAGCTCTAATGAACTACAGTATATCAGTTTTCACCTCTCAGTTGTGCAAACGGCAAAAAGTTCAACAAACCTCAGTGAAGTTATACAAAAAGAGTATACTCCAACCTCCACCTATTTGCATCTCCGCCCACAATCTCTCTGGAGGGCAGTTTGGCAGCGTGGCTTAGCTGAGGCACACCTGCAGGCGCATCTTCAGTGGTTTTCTTCAGGGCAAAGTTGATCAAAATGCCAGTGCTGCTTAACCCTCCCTGCGCTTCTGAGAATTCTGTCCCACAGACACATTCCTACGTCTGCGGAATGGCGCTCACGTCAGGGTACAGAAGGCAGTGCTGTCTGTGACGCAAGTAGTGGGGAATACCTACACGTGCCTACACGGGGACTTGTTAAATAAATGATTGTTCCATTCAATGGAATCCAAGGTGGCTACAAAAAGAATGTAAAGGAGGCTACTGATGAACAGATCCCCTGAAACAGGTTTTAAATAACAACAACAAAAGCACAAAGCCCCATGATTTATGCGACCACTTTATGTCCAGAAGCTTCTGTATGTTGGTTATGCCACCATATGAATGGCTCTGGAAGAAAGTCCGAGCAGAATGCCCTCCCAGAGCAACAGGCCAGGAGAAGAGGGCTCCAAAGATGCTTGAATTACGTGAGCTAATGCATTTTCTTTTTCTCTTAAGCCAGACTAACTCAGCCTCTGTTACTTGCAATCATGAAGCCTGCCTGAGCCAGGCACCCTTCAGTCCTCTCATCCCTCCATTCAGCTGCCGGACCTCATACTAACCAGCACTCTGCTGAACTGTGCAGTCCCTCAGACAAACCACTCGTTCCTGGACACCACATGGCATCTCTGACCCAAGCTGACTTAGCCTGGAGTGATTGCCACCACCACCTTGCAGGGATCGGACTACCTTCAGTCTGCCTTTACCTGCCGTCTGGAAATTGAGTGCCACCATCTGAGAACCGCACAGCCAGAGGCGGAAGGGGTCGTAGTTTGAAGAGTCAACTCTTTGTCCCTTTGGGTAGACGCGGGTCAGGCCCTTTTGATTGTACCTCAGGAGGTCGACGGGCTTCTGTCTGGTGATGCTGTCAGCCTTCGTCTCCACAAAGGAGCGGATTTCTCGGAAGTCAGGATTTTCTGCGCACAGAGAGAAAGGTCATCGCTACTTCTGTGTCTCATCTCTGCATTTTCTTAATGTTTGGTGCAATGACTGGATGCTCAGATTGTAAAAGGAAACCAGGAATCTCCCTCTTTGACATTCAGGGGGTTCTGATGATATTGTGCCAATTGGTGTCACTATGGACTTTTGCCCTCGGGGGGGTTCCAGGTATTAAGAAGGCACCTAGTTTTCCCACCGCCTTTTAGTCTAGAATTATTGTAATTTACTTTTTTTTAACTACCAACATTCTTGAACAAGAAAACACAAAAGCAGTAGTTATAGAAGAGGGAATATGGGGATGGTTTTAGGTAAGAGAAAATCTTGGGAGAGGAAGATCCAGAGAGATCACAGACACAAGATGAACAAACTGAGAATCACCTGCCACTGCCCACAGGTAGAGTTGCGATGTGGGTGCCTGTGCGGGACAGAGGAGAGGGAAGGGGACAGGCCTCATCTTGGCTCCCTCCCATCCAGCTGTGGTGGGATAGCCAGGCAGTTAACATGCTGAGCCTGCTGAGTCCTGAGCTTTGACATCTGTCCCTGAACAGAGGTTCCTAGGGACTGGCCTCCCAGTAAGTTAACTCAGGGGTCTAGTATTGTCTGGCTGGTCTTCTGTTCTAAGATGAAACATAAGGAAGCACCCCAAAGAAAAAAATATGTACAGCATCATCAAAAACTTGCTACCTGGAGAACATGGTAGAAGGCTCCCCCCTTTTTTTTTTTTAACTGTATCTGTGGTGGGCTGAGTAATGGCCCCTGAAGATGTCCAGGCCTTAATCTCTGAAGCCTGTGCATGTGTCACTTTATATGGCAGAATAGACTTTGCAGGTGTGATTAAGGAGCTTGAAAATGGGAGGCTTATCCTGGAATATCCAGGTAGACCTAATGCACCACAAGGGTCCTTGTAACAGGGAGGCAGAAGAGGAGAAGCCCATGTGACCACAAGCCAAGGAATGCCAGCAGCCCCCAGAAACTGGAAGAAAGAATTGCTTTCCCCTCTGGAGGGAACACAGCCCTGCTGACACCCTGATGTTGACCCCGATACCGATTTCAGACTCTGGCCTCCAGAAATGTGCAAGAATAAATGTTGTTTTCAGCCACCAAGTTTGTGGTAATGGCAATAAGAACTAAATCCACCCACTAAGTGGGTGATATGGTTTGGCTGTGTCCCCACCCAAATCTCACCTTGAATTGTAGCTCCCATAATTCCCACGTGTTATGGGAGGGACCTGGTAGGAGGTAATTGAATCACGGGGGTTTCCCCTATACTGTTCGTGTGGTAGTAAGTCTCATGAGATATGAGGGTTTTATACGGGGTCTCCCCTTTGGTTGGTTCTCATTCTCTCTCATCTGCTGCCAGGTAAGATGTGCCTTTCACCTTCTGCCGTAATTGTGAGGCCTCTCCAGCCACGTGGAACTGTGAGTCCATTAAACCTCTTTTTCCTTATAAATTACTCAGTCCCAGGTATGTCTTTATCGGCAGCATGAAAATGGACTAATACAGTGGGTCTTCCTACTGAGACACCAAAAGAGCTTCTTCCACCAGCTCCCTCACCTGGAGGACAAACCCAAGCTGAGGCCATCTACCGGGAGCAGTTAAGAACAGGAGCATTCTGCCCTCTCTGAAAACATCAAACTCGAAAGGAAGGAAGTTTTCACTGCAGTTATAGGGCAGATTCTTAGGAAAGACGTTACCTAAGTTGTCCTTGGTTTTGCTGGTCGGTTTGCAGTAGACAACCAGGTCAGAGAGCTCGATGGCGATGGACTGGTTCTTCTCCCAGTACTTCATGTTGTTCTCCTGTTTGGAGTTCACCGTCTTTAGTGCCCGCCCCTGAGAAATCCCATCTTCCCAGCTCGCCCTGTGTTTTTCCTCCTGCATCCCCACTTTGCTTTCTTGCATGCTCGGATCTTTCATATGGTTGAATGTTTTCCTTTCCTGAAGACAACCCTGCCCCTCTCATTTCTTCCTCTGTCAAAATTCTTGACAAAGCTATTTCCACGAGGATTTGGTGTCCAGCTCAGTCCTGGCCATAGCCCTCAAATATAGCTGAGGTCAGGATAGCAGGGGAAGGGGGCTCTTCTCTGTTACCACCCCTCTGTCCTTAACTCTGCCTCCTGTCCCCGCCCCTAAAGCCACACTGTTAGAGTGTCTCAAATTCTAGTTCTTCAAATCCTCGTGGGCTCTGTGGACCCCAGCATCTTTGTCATAACTCTTTATCCCCTGCACCCTCAAAACCTGCACACCTGCTCCCCAACTCTGCCCATCAGGGCTCTGTCCAAGGGGACCACTACCCAGTGGCCAGACTATGTGCCGTGGACTCGGGAGGTGCCTCCCTTCAGAGGACCTACCGCCAAATCTAACTCCTTGCATGTAAGGATAAGCTTCTCACTTCACCCTAAAGCAGGCAACCCTGTTGGGCCTCCCCAAATTCTACCAGACTTTTATTGGCCAAGGGGGGACCTTGAGAGAATATTTAGATAATAACGGTCACTATTTGGGGGGTGCTTAGCTCTAGGCGTCACAGGCTAAGCACTGGATGGATACTACCTAAGTCAGTCCACACCCTGACAGGGAGAATTATCTCCGTTTAACGGAAGTTGAGTAGCTTATCTCAGCCTTCACAGCCAGCCGGTGTCGAGACCAGATGCTGCCAAAGCCCTGTTAACACGGGGTGGGCTCCTACCCCACCCACCACATGTTCCAGCTCTGCTTTGTCCCTCACACCCCGTCAGCTGCCAGGTTCTGGAGACAATCTCACTAAAATGCCTCCTGCATCCAGACCCAGAGTTCCTATCCCGGCTCCCACTGAACCACAGCAATGCCCTCCTGACTCCTCGTCCTGCTGCCCATATACTCCCGCCCCACTGGTCCATCAAATCCCTCCTTCTAGACACAGCCCAAATCATTCCTTCTCTGGGAAGTTGATGTGGTAAGGCTTTGTGTCCCCATTCAAATCTCTCATCTTGAATTGTAATCCTCAGGTGTTGAGGGAAAGACCTGGTGGGAGGTGACTGGATCATGGGCTCGGTTTCCCCCATGCTGTTCTCATGATAACAGCGAGTTCACCGAGATCTCATGGTTTTATGAAGCAGTTTTCCCTGCTCTTGCTTACCTAGTCTAGGGTAATATCTTTACAGCAGTGTGAAAATGAACTAATCCGTGGATTAGCTCCAGCCAGGACTGGGAAGGGATATTGCCCTCTTGGAACCTTCCAAATCACTCAAGTGCCTCAGCTGGTGTGCTCTGCTTCTCACCGTCCCTTGCCTGACTGTCCTCCATTAATGCCATTCGGTGCCAATGCACAGACCTTACTTCCCCACTGAGATATGCCCCTTGATGGCAGGGCTGTGCACAAAGCAAGTGTTCAGGTGATGGTGGTCACTAGGTGAGAGAGGCAACATGACCATTGTTAAGACAGTGGGAACTGGAATGTGAGTTTGAAACCTGGCCCGGCTGTTCTCAGACTGTGCCGGCTGGGCAAGGCATACAGTCTCCTCGTGCCTCAGTTTTCTCAGCTGTAAAATGAGGCTGATATGAATCCTTACCTCACAGGGCTATTGCAAAAATTAAACAAAGAGGCCTTAGCATTCTATGGGCACATGGTAGCTACTCATACTGCCCCAGGAGACACCTCCCCTAGGCAAAGAACCAGAAAGTCATGTTTTGTAAACAAGCAGATAAAGGCACCCAATTTCTTCTGTAAGAACGCCTTCACGCATGAGTGCTGACAATTCCCAGGGCCAAAGTGGACCTTGGCAGTGACCAGCAAACGAGCCTTTTACGTGAGCTCCTGCTGTGACCACATCATCAGGACAGCTTCGAGTGTGACTCTAAGCCCCTGATACTGGCTCTAGCTTGTCCACATACCCCCAGCTTCTGTCAGCCCTTTCCATCCTTCCTGAATGTCCTTGGGGACACAGCAAGCTCTACGGGTCAGGCTGGAAGGGCTGTGGTGGGTGGGAAGTGCATGAACTAACAGGTAAAGAAGGTGTCAGCCAAGCAGTCAATAGCAAAGTGCTGTCACAGAAACCAAAGCCATGTTTCTTTTCCAAACCTCAGGTGTTTTCTCCTGGCCCTTGAATCAACTTGACTTTGTACTCTTAGCGCACAGTTTTCACCACGGGGTTGTCTGCAGACAGGAAACCCCAGAAATAACACAGCTCACCTCCAGTGACAACAGAATTGCTTAAAATGAGGGAGTGGGCCTGCCTGTCGAATTCTGGAATGTTGGCCTCACACAAAACACAGCGCTATGACAAGGTATGGGGCTTCACTTTTTCTTTTTCCTCCCAACCTCAGCAGAAGACAGTATCAGTTCAAGAAGAAACGCCAGCTGCTGCTTCAAAATTGCATGACAAGGCCGGGCACAGTGGCTCGTAATCCCAGTATTTTGGGAGGCTGAGGCGGGCAGATCACTTCAGGTCAGGAGTTCAAGACCAGCCTGCCCAACATGGTGAAACCCCATCTCTACTAAAAAATACAAAAATCGGCTGGGAATTGTGGTAGGCATCTGTAATCCTAGCTAGTTGGTTGGCTGAGGCAGGAGAATCACTTGAACCCAAGAGGTGGAGGCTGCAGTGAACCGAGAGCCCACTGCTGCACTCCAGCCTGGGCAACAGAGTGAAACTCTTGTCTCAAAAAAACAAAAAACAAAAAAACTGCATGACAATTACTCTCTGGGCCTGCAGCTGTCATCTCAGAATGGGAAGTCACAATACAGTTGGTGAGGCTCTGGAAACCCACTAACTAGAAGGATATTGTGACTGCCCTCCGCCATCAATGAGGTGGCCACAGACCGTGTAACAATGCGGGCACTTAGGGACAGGCAGAGGTCCTGGCAGCGAGCAGAGAGTTTATCCGCCACTGGTTGCCCGAGAGTGGAATGGGGCCTTCTTCCTTTGCCCCCCAACACCAGCTCCCCAAAAGGGCTAGCTGCGCTCAGTGCGGGAACTCCGTCAACTCTGCTGTCCCATTTTTTTTTTTTTTTACCCCTCAGATGTCATAATAGGACTTTAAAAATCATTCTCATGAAATCTCAGCAAATATAAAAACCAATTAGGAAGGAATGTAGACCAAAGGCCGCCAACAGCAGCCTTGAACAGCTCAGCTTCATTTCAGAAACCCTCATGCGGCAGGAGAGGAGGTGCGAGGCAGGGGAGAGAGAGCCTTCTAGGGAAGTAACACTTTTCCCCATTACGCAAAGCAGAAAGAGCCGGAATATGCTATTTGGAGATTTTTCAAATAAACCTCAGGGTTGTGGCGCCCCCCTGTGCCTCAGAGCTGTATTGCAGCATCAGAGGCACTCGAGGACCTAGAAGAGATGGCTTCACTGGGAAAGCCAGACGGACAGCACAGCTGGCCACAAGCTCATGGTTCCTCCCCCATGGCTGGTGGTGTGAAAAGCCATGGGAAGAATTAGGAGCCCTAGGGAAGGCCCCCAGGAGATCCTAGGTCAGAGAAAGACGATGTCCCACCAGTGAGGGTACCCATGGACCGGCCCCCTCTGCAAAGTCTCCTAAAGAAGATACAACGATCCTGTCGTGACCAGGGACTGGCCAAGATGTGAGGCCCTCCCAGGGGGAAAAAAAATGACCTGGCCACTGGTAGATGACTAAGTATCTTGGAGGAGAGACTCACTGATGCTAGCCAGAAGTCAGAAGGCACGAGAGGCCCCACAGGAAGGCTTTAATCAGCCCTTGGGGTCAAGATCTACCTTAGAAGCAAATGGGTCCATAGGAAACCCTACAATTTCTTTCCAGTTCTGCAGCCACAAGGACAGCCCTTACTCCATCATCAAACACAGGTTGGCACTTGCCCATGTCGCTCTGGTATAATGGCAAGGCAGTGATTAAGTACTTTTGAGTTATGAATGTGGTTCCTCATTTTGCAGACAAGGAAACTGAGGCCCAGAGAAGTGTGGTTGCTTGCCCAGGGTCCAGCCCTGCCAGGATGCAAACTCCAGTATGCCCAGCTCCAGACCTCCTATTCTTATCCAGAAGCTCACACCTTCCCAAAACACCTCCAGCCAGAGACTAGTACTTCAGGTAGGACAGCCCTGAAAAGGTCATTCCCATCTAGAAGGGAAGTTCCTCCACTGGAAAGAACCGCGTCTCGCTGATTTGCTGTGTTCTCAGAGCCCATTCCAGGTCCAGGCAGGTGAACTCAGTGAGCATTTTCTGTGGGGAGGATCCAGACTGCTTTATATGATACTTAGAAACTATTCAAAACAAGGAAGGCAGTAACTTCCTTGGTAAGATATGTGGGGCCGCACAGACCTCATCACTGAGCATTGCTGCACGCACTCAGCCTTCTGAAGGTTCGAACCAGACGACCAGACCCACCTTCCCAGGGCAGCTCCACTATCCCTGCCTCTCCCTAACAAGAGGTGCTCCTATTGTCTGAACCCACCTGGTCTCCTCCCCCAATTCTGAATAGCACCTGGATCTGCTCATCCTGCTGCCTGGACCCACCCACAGCCTCAGCTGAGCACCAGAGCCCTGAGAATGCAGGCCCACCTGCACCCGGTGAGCAGGTGCCTACCTTGGTGTCAATCTTCCAGGTGATCTCTCGGATGCTCTGAAACCACTCGAAGAGCTCCTCCACCCTGTCTGTGGCAAACTCCACCGGAGGATCGCCCTGCTTCTTGGGCTCCAGGATAAAGACAAAGGGCTTCTGGTTTTTTCCCTGTGGGGCTTTCACTTGGGGAGAGAGTAAGAAATGTCCCGATCAGCCTATTAGAGGGCCACAAAGACCTGACTGCACCCTGCCTGAGCAGTTTCTCTCATGGACCAACCGCCACTGCTATCATTACGGTTAGCATTGATGGGGACGTCTACTTTCCATCAGGGTAGGTACACATCACACACATCACTGCTCAAAGGATGTGAGGGATTCAGTAGTGTCCTCCAAAAAGATGTGTCGGGTCACCAGTACCTGTGAATGGGACCTTATAGGGTTGTTGCAGATGTACTTAGGTTAAGGATCTCAAAATGAGATCATCTTGGATTTAGGGCAATTCCAACACCCAACAAGTACCAGTATCCTTGTAAGAGAAAGGAGAGGGACACTTAAGATGCAGGGGGAAAAAAAAAATTAAAATGCATGAGAGAACCTGAAAAAAATACCCTCTTGTCCACTTTATAGACACATGTTCATCTTGATCAAAAGAAACACTGAAAATCTTTTTGATTGACCAATTAGAAAATGCTTTTTGCACTCAACATAAATATTTTTTACAAATTACTAAAGCAATACATGTTCATTTTAAAAAGATTTAAAATATAACTAAGCAAAACTTGGCCTTTTTACAAAATGTTTACCTACAATACATAAAATTTTATGAACTGATTGTTTCACTTAGGATATTGTGCATAATTTTCTGTGTTATGTATAATATTTTATATATAAAGAATAAATAATTTAAATGGTTTTTTTTTTTTTTTTTTTTTTTTTTTTGACAGGGTCGCACTCTGTCACCCAGGCTGAAGCACAGTGGTGCGATCTTGGCTCACTGCAGCCTCCACCTTCTAAGATCATGCAATCCTCCCACCTCAGCCTCCCAAGTAGCCGGGACCACAGGTGCACACCACCAAGCCTGGCTAATTTTTGTGCTTTTTGTAGAGTGGGGTTTCACCACGTTGCCCAGGGCTGGTCTCGAACTGAGCTCAAGCAATCTACTCGCCTTGGCCTCCCAAAGTGCTGGGATTACAGGAATGAGCCACCACACCCGGCTAAATGGCTTTAAAAACAGATGCAGACACAAGGGAGAAAGCCATGTGCAGGCAAATGTGGAGACTGAAGAATGCAGCCACAAGCCAAAAACACCAAGGAGTCACCAGAAGCTAGGAGAGAAATGTGGCATGGCTTCTCTAGACACAGAGAAAACATCTTACAGAGAAGAAAAGATTATGACAGGGAAACTTATCTGCCAAATATCAGTAGCTAAGATTTCTGAGCTATTATATTCCAGACAATATTCTAAGCAGATTACACGTACTCCATCTTTTTTTTTTTTTTTTAAGATTTTGAGGTCTTACTACATTACCCAGGCTGGTCTCAAACTCTTAGGACTCAAGGGATCCACCCGCCTCAGCCTCCTGAGTAGCTGGGACTACAGGCACCCTGCTTTTGCTAGGCCCATTTTACAGGAGGCAAAACTGACGCTGATGAAGAGAAAGTAACACGTGGAAGGTCACACAGCTAATAGCAGTAAAATTGAGGCTCGGTTCAAACCTGACTCCAAGATTTCTACTCAGAACCACTGAGCCATGTGCCTCTGCTCTGCAAATACAGGGATGGGGGAAGATGATGCAGAGAGCACCAGAAGTGGATGCAGGGATCCCGCACCCCCCAGCCCACAGGACCTCAGCACGTGCGGTGGTCACTTAGGACCTTGATTTTCTCATCTGGTAATGGGAGCAAAGACTCCCCCTCCGACCTATCCTGCTGGATCGTTGTAAAGGAGAAGCAGCAGGTAACAAATGTGGAACATAGGCTGGGCGCGGTGGCTCATGCCTGCAATCCCAGCACCTGGGGAGGCCACGGCAGGCAGATCACTTGAGCTCAGGAGTTAAGGCTGACATGGCAAAACCCCATCTCTACTAAAAATACAAAAATTAGCCAGGCGCAGTGGCACACACCTATAATCCCGGCTACTCGGGAGGCTGAGGCAGGAGAATCACGAGAATCCAGGAGGCAGAGGCTGCGTGAGCCAAGATCACACCACTGCACTCCAGCATAGGTGACAGAGACTCTGTCGCAAAAAATAATAATAATTAATTAACGTGTAAAGCAGAGCACTGGTAATAGAAACACGAAGTTCCTGGAGCTGCTGTCCCCTGAGTCCCAGGGAACCATGCCCATGACTTCCCAGGGAGGGTCATGGGCTGCCCAGAACAAGGAGGCCTGCTACAGAGTCCCTTCACATGGGAGCTGCACCACACCCACTTCAAAGCAGGCAGGCTCAAGACCCAGGAAGCCCAGCACACATGAGACCCCGGCCACCACTGGACAAGCCTGGCCTCGGGGCCACGCCTTCACGTCCCCTTGCAGCACAGTCAACATGGGCGGGCTGGGTTTCCTGGGCCCCATCAGAGCAACCAGGAAGCAGAGGTTCCAAGAGGAGAAGTGACAGGTCTGTGGTCTCATAGCAACAGAGAGGCAGAGCTGGGCTTAGAACCCGAGACTCCCAACTCCATGCTGCGTTTCGGCCAGGCTGACAGCTCAGCTTTCCTTCGAAACGCATGGGAAACACAGGCAGATCCTGAGATAGTAAGAGTGATGTTGGTAATAATGTCCGCTAACCACCATCTAGCACTTATGTACCAGACCCTGTTTTAGCATTTACAGTTTTAGCAGAGATTAATAGCAGACATAGCATCATACTCACTGACCAGCCTGACCTAAATACTCAGCTACAGCCGGGGAAGGAGCTGGCATTCAAGACAAGACCCTGTGTCAGCCACATCCCGGTGTAGGGCGGGGCTGAGGTCAACCCATGGGGGATAGGGGTGGGAATCCAGGCTAAGATGATGTGTGCACGTACCGACGTTATAGGTATTGAGGTCCAATATTCCTCTGCAAAGAGACCCTAAGGGATTGTCTTCAATAATCTATGAAGAAACAAGACATAACTCACGTTAGTTGTAACGGGAATAATAAAAAGACAACCGGTTTCCAAAGCACACCGTTTAGCAGAGACACTGCCTGTGGAACTGTTTAAAATGCATTTTCATTACCAGATACGTCTATGGGGAGAGAGCTAAATAATGAAGCATGGAGCTGATAGGGACCTGGCGCAGAGAGGGTGCCAGGAGGTTAGGAGTTTCATTTTCCAATCCGTAAAAACGTGCCTTGTGAATTCTAGAACAGCTTTCACAATGCTTCCTCAGATCTGGTTTCAAAACACGTCCTAGACCATTTATCTGACCTTATTACAAAATGAGACTCTTTTGCCTACTAAAGCCCAGCTCAAGAACCTTCTGTGGCTCCCCATGTCCCGTGGAAGCAACGCCTATGCTCTGTGATCTGGCTTTTAAGACTTTCAGAGCCCCCATCACCCTTTCCAGCTCTGCCTCCCATTGTACACTCGAACCATCCCAGGGTCTGGCTGAGACGAAGAATATCTTGGGCTTAGGAGAGGTGGCAGAACCAGGCATCCACTCATTGCCTGCACCACCCCAACCCTCAGCCCCTGCACCAGGCAAATGTTGATGCTCAGGTAAGGGCAGCGCAGTATACAGACGCAGCAAGGGCTTCACGTCTCTGCCTCAGGCCAAGCACACAGGACACAACCACATTCCCACTGCCACACCTTTGCTTAGACTGTACCTCCCACTTGGAACTCCCTTCTGCCAGTCTCTTGCTGTTGAACTCTAACTTGACTTTTAAGGCTCAAATACTCCTTCCTCCAGGAAGCCTTCCAAGATTGCCCTACGTCCCTTAGAAAATAAACACCTGGGGCTCTAACGGGATCTTAAAGTCCTCATTACAAAGAAGTCATCCTTGCTGCAGCACCGGCACGCTGCATGTGGCTGCTTTCTAAACAAGAGGCGGCAAGGGAACCACCACCAGGTTTACAAAGTCACCAGGAAGGCCTCATCTCACCTTCTGGTTAGACCCACTTGCTTACTCAACCCGAGCACGTTCTCAATGTCTGGCTGCCCAACATACATGTGTTTCATTTGCAAGCTGCTTAAGCAAAGGACAAATTCCCCATTTGGCCACTTTCACTCCAGTGGGAATTCTCCTGCATATTCAAACCCTTCCAAGCCCAGCACAACCTGATTAAATCACGGTCGGTTTGTCACAGCAACTCACCCGCAACAACTCAATCTCAATTTCCCTATCACTCTGTCTTTCCTGATCCAGAGCTCCACAGAGACCACGAGCAGCACACGGAAAAATGCACCCACCGAGATGGCACAGGTCCCTGGAAAACTGGACCCGCAGATCCCTTCTTCCTGCAACAGCACCAAAGAGGGGGCTCACCTGCTTTTCCAGCTCCTCGACATCTGCCGTTGAGATGTCCTCGACATAGTTGGATGGGAAGTACTGCTGGATCCTGGTTCCATAGTCTCCTTTCCACCTGGATAACAAGGACATGGGGGGCTGTCACCAGGTGGCATGCATTCCCCACTACTGCTTATTAACCCCCAACTGCTGGCTTGATTCTGATGGTGACAGGCAGCAAGTGGCCAGGTGACCAGTGTCACTATCTGTGACAACAGAGCATTTCAAAGGCAACTTCTTTTTTTTTTTAATTACCAATGAGTTATTGGGGTCTGATTTCCCTCATCACATGATCTTAATGTTTGATCAAAGATACCCCAAGTCAGAAGTTTCAGTGCTTTAAGTAGAAGTCAGAGACCATACAAGACCAAAGTTCACCCCCATTTCAGGGAGGTTGTGAATTTAGAGAGAAGGTGGTTCTGGAGGCAGACAGGCTGGAATGAAATTCCAGCTCTCCCACTGACTGTGGAGGCTTTCTGTGCCTCCGACTATCCATCTGCAAAATGGGCAAAGGCGAGTGCTTCCCTCAGAGCGTTTTATTGGGACTCTAAATTAACAAAAGCTGAGTGCTTAGGACAGCGCCTACCTAGTGCACAGTAAATACTCAATAGTGTTAGCTCTTATTATTATTCAGCTAAAACACTGTTCTCTATCTTTATAATGACACTAACAACACGGGACATAATCCATCTATGAATGTTCCTGGACCCCACCAGACGGACAGCACCTGTAAGATTGATTCCTCCCGGCAAGTCCATGCCCAGACACGCAAACCCCCTCCCTTCAACCTGTCCATCTCTTGAGCCACTTTCTGTAGCCAGGGACTCTCCAAAATGCACCTCTGACCACGCCACATGATGGCTCCCCAGGTCCTCTGGAATCCAGCCCAGACTCTTCAACATGGCAACCACAGCACAGCATAGTGTGACCCCAGGACTCCCAGACGTCACCTCCTAACTCTCCATGACATTTGCTCCAGATGACTCATCATCCCCATCATGCCTCTGCCACGCTGCCTGGCTTCCATGCCTTGGCCCATACCCCTGGTCCCAGTTTCCCCCCACTAATTTAAGACTCAGGTTGGGCATTTCCTCTCCCAGGGAGTCTTCCCTGACTGCCCCCTAGGCTGAGCACTCTTCCTCTGTGGTCCCCTGGCATCCTATCCCCACAGTCATCTGAGCAGCCACACCTTATACTTAATGTATAATTACCCGTTATTATCTTCCCCACTATATGAGATCTTTCTGGATCTTTTTGTTTGTTTGTTTTGTTTTTGAGACAGGGTCTCACTCTATCACCCAGGCTGGAGTGCATGGCACGATCTCGGCTCACTGCAACCTTCGCCTCCCGGGTTCAGGCAATTCTCCTGCCTCAGCCTCCCGAGTATCTGGGATTACAGGCATGCGCCATCACGTCTGGCTAATTTTTGTATTTTTAGAAGAGACAGGGTTTCACCATGTTGGCCAAGCTGGTCTCAAACTCCTGACCTCAAGTGATCCGCCCGCCTTGGCCTCCCAAAGTGCTGGGATTACAGGCATGAGCCACTGTACCCGGCTGACCTTTCTGGATCTTAATCAAGTCTGTACTCCACGGTGGTGGGAAGAAATTAACACTTTTCTGGTCTGAATAAGCAGAGTGAGGACTGATGCTACCAATTCACCCAGCAGAGACACAGGACCGCGGGTTGCAAGCGCTTTTCACGCCCTCTGCACCATTTCTCCAGATGCACTTCTGGCAAGGGCTGGCTGTATTTACAGGGATCACATATACCATCTATCCAGGACTGAGCACTTTACATTCCCTTCACTCAAGGAGCATCTTGGTTCAGACAACAATTGTTTGGTCCCCTAGCTACAGGGGAACCAGTTTGGGAGTATGCAAAAAAGGCCGTTTCACACAGGCAGCCCCCTGTACCACTACTGCCATCAGAGAGAGCAATGACCACAGCCGCTGGGCGGTTTGCCCACACTCCCTTGCCAAACAAACTTCTGCCAGTCTCTTAAGACAAGAGCCTTCAAAATTCAGAGAACTGCCTATCAGAGTCATAGAAAGGCATGAAGCCGTCTCACAAAGAATGGAAAACTGTGATTTGGAGTAGTCACCTGGACTCCACCCACAACTCCAAAAATGACAGTCACCCACCCAGTGAGCACCAGGATGTTGACCAAGGCAGGGACAGGAGCACAATGAGGGAAAGCCAGTGTGCCTGGAAGAGACCTCAACTCTGTGCCACTTCGAGTGGAGGGACTTGGGGGCAAAGCCAAGCCTCTGAACTGGGAGAAGCAGATGGACAACACTGTGGGAGCCTCCAAGGGGAAGCAGCAGGGGCTGCAGTAGGGACTGTGATGTCAGCAAGGAGGCCAAACAGGGCAGGTCTATGCCCCTACTCCAGCTCAACAGATAACTCGGCTGCATTTTTGGTTCTGGGGAATCTAGGTATGAATTGGTTTGCAATGAGGTTCTCCTGATTTTAAGAAAAAGTTTGACAATCCCTGGATTAAGGCACCTTGCAAGAGGACAGGGAAGGACTTAGCAGATGAATGGGGTTAAGAGTGTAGGCTCTGGGGGTTCAAATTTCAGCCTGCTATGTGGCCCTGGACAAGTGACTGTACTTCTCAAGACTTCAGTTTCCTCATCTGTAAAATGCAGGTAACGACAGAACCAACCTTTTACAGTCATCATGTGGATTAATTGAGTTATTTCAAATGATGTGAGTTATTTCAAATGTGCTTAAAACAGTGCTTGACACACATAAGCACTCCATGCATGCTGCTATTCAGATTTCTAAGCCAGGTCTAGTTATCTTATGGGAGGTAGAAATGCCAGTCTCTGAGGTACTTAAACCAGTGCTCACCGGTTTAATATGAGCGAGTTCTTACTGCTCTCAGACAGAAGTCACCCCACAAAACCACTTGCCCAGAAACCTATCGGTGGGCAGCGAATTTTTCTTCCAAGGTTAAAAAGTGAAGTGGTACTAAACCCTAGCATACCCAGGTACCTTTGCCCTAAAGACGTATTGTCTTCAATTCAGGATGTGGCCATTGCATACAGCACAGGACTATGGAATAGCATAAGAATTTGAATTGGAAATAACACACAGTCTTGTGTATTGTAAAGCGCCTGCACTATTTAGTATTTAGTATTTATTTTTGTGACTTGGAAAGTCTCATTCACCGCATTTTTAAAGTGGGGATCATCATAGTCCTGATCACAGGGAGTAATGAAGATCTGGTTGAAGATTTGGTTAGACAACGCATGAAACCAATTAGCAGACTGCTTGCCACTTAGTAAGACTTCAATAAATGGTAGCTGCTATTGTAATTATAATAATATACAATATATGATATGATATGTTGATAACTGTTAATACTGTTGTTTGTCCATTTTCTCAAATGGAGCATGCACCAAGCCACCTTCCTAAAAAGGGACTTAACACAAGAGGTCAAAGCCAGCCCAGGATGACAGACAAAGGGGGTCAGACTTGGCCAGCACCTGAGTCTCATCACCAAGAAAGGACAAGTCAAGCCCCCGTGCCAAGCAGCCCAGCCTCTATTCAGCCTTACCAGCCCCCGGGCTCCTTGGAGACATTGTGGATGAGGGCACCACGGCAGAAGCTCAGCTCATCGCTTCGCTTGGCTTTGTAGTCATACAGAGCTTTCACGGTTCTCTGAGGCTTTCAGGGAAAACAAGAAGGAAAAGGTCAGGCCAGGGACAGGAGGGGAGGGAGGCGGCTGCGTTCCCAGGCACCATTTAGTTCTTCTCACTGAGGAGCAGGAGGCTTCAGGCCAAGGTTACAAAGTCACCTGCTGGAGAGGGACTGGCATTGCAAAGAATCCAAGACCCCAAAAAGTCACTAGGGAGTGAAGGAGAACTGACCTAGTCAGAACCAAGGGTACCTGGGTTGAGGTTAAGGGTTAGGGGTTAGGAGTTAGGGTTTAGCTGGGGTTAGGGTTAGAGTTCAGGCTTAGAGTTGAGGTTAGAGGTTAGGGTTTAAGGTTAGGCTTAGGGTTAGGGTGGGAGTGACCCTCTATTGTACTGACACCATATTGCTCAATTTCCTCAACAAAGAAAGGATATGCCTTTTAGATTAAGGCAAGACTGTCATCACAGTGCCTGTGCTCAGCAAGCCTCCCAGAAGTTTAAGGGCAACCCCATTCTTCCTGCCTGTCCTGAGGGCCTCACTGCTCTTTTCCTGTAGGTCAACAATCCCCTATCTACACTCCTGCAGGACCTTGACATTTTGTAAGAGTCACTGAGCTTCTCCTCCATGAAATTCATCAAAAAGTGGTCTCTGTTCACAGATCTAAGACAGAACTTCCTTGGTATAGAAATTTTCTGCAATGAATTTGTTTTCATGCCTTTTGCCTGGTGGGCATAAATGAACACCCACACGGCAAGCAAATATTAGTGGGAAAAGCTGTGACATTGTCAAATCTATTTAAATCAGTGGCTTCCTTCTCCTCCCACCCGAAGGAAATGGGAATTTCACAGGGAACCCAGTAAAACTTTTCCTCAGAACACAGGCTATGGAGTCAGATATGTAGGTTCAAATCATTGTTCTGCCTTTGAATAATAATATAAGTTTGAGTCTCTCTGATCCTCAGTTCCCCCATCTGTGAAATGGGAATTAAATTTTTATATATTTCACAGGGTTGTTACGACTATTACATGAGATCATATGTATAATGATAAAACTGACAACAGCTTGCAATTCTTAAGTGCTAACTATAGTATAGTGAAAGCATTGTTCTAAGCCTTAAGGTATCTCCTTTAATCCTTACAACAACCATAACAGGTAGGTAGTTATATGATTATGCCCATTTTACAGATGAGAATACTGAGATGCAGAGAGAGACAGTAACTTGCCCCACATCAACCAGCTGTTTTAAGTGGCTCAGCCCAGAACTGGATCCATCAATGTGAGTGATTGCCATAGTTCATGATGTTTCATAAGAAGCAGTGTGGGTTCTAGAAGCCCTGCCACAGGGATCTGCAGCTGGAGGCCAGAGGCTAAGCAGAGCCCTCGCCTTTCTCTCCCCCGCCTGCACACAGAGCAGCCTCTACCTGCGTATCCTGCTTCAAGGATGGATATGAGGACCGGAGCCGGTCTCCAAGGCCACAGGAAGGAACACTCATCGGTTAGAGAGGTGATTGTTCTCGTCACCAAAACATCCTTCACTTCTAACAAAAGTTTTTGCTACTAAGGTCTCTTAATGCATTTCACACACAGCTCAATTTGCCCACAACTTTTCAAGATTTCATTTCTTTCTGAAACAGATCTGCATTGGCCAAGGATTATAAATTTTTAAAAAAGAAAGTCATCGCTAAATTTCAACAGAGCCCACAAGCAGGGGCCCTTCCTAAGCAAGCATTGTACACTGATCGTGTGCCACATGACCCCCAAACAGAAAATTCGCAGTTTTGAGCCGGCAGTTCTTCCTGTGCCGGCTCAAACTAAATTTCAGATGAAACCATGGCAAGGAGGAGCCAAGGGCTAAAAGTAAAATCCATCCCTACACCTGCATGAAATTACACAACAGTGTCAGGGTGGGAATATGAGATAGCAGTTGCACTGCAAGGAGGTCAGCGAACCAAATGGAATTTATAAACACTGCAGACTCCGTCAGCGAGCAAAAAACATTTGAAAGACTTTTAATTAGAAGCATTTGGCCCAAAGGTGGCTCGTCAAACCTCAGAATTTTATCAAAACACTGTTGCATTTGGATGGAATTCTATTAACATTTTCCCTGACACTAGACTTCATATTGTCAATCATCCTTTCTTCTCAAAAAAAAGAGAAAAAATTATTTTAGCCAGGTTTTCCAAAGTCTTCCCTTGCCCTGTTATGACTGCCAGGGGAAGAAGATGGAATCCACATCAGCCTCGTGACTCAGAAATCGTGTGAATTGGAGATTCAGCACTTACCATGGACGGATTGATTTCACTGGGATCCACATACATTCTGCTGACGTCGTAGAGGGAGTTTATATCTCTTTCCTGGAAAAAAAGAAAGAAAGAAATAGAATAATCCATGCTCCTCGAATAGCCCTTACATATAACAAGTGTTCTAGACTTCCTTATGGTTACCTATCCTTTGATAGAGGAGTTGAAACCTCACAGAATTTTCTTATGGCCCATGAGTAGACACAGAAAGAAGCTATAAAGAAGGTCCCCAGACTTGGAAACTAACCCAAAATCAGAAAGGCCCTGCCCTGGCCTGCAGCATGCCAAGCATCGTGTTCCTTTGTAAAAGCACAAATCCTAAGATCCAATGGTGTGCTGGAGTGACCTCCTAGCTCACAAAAGCCCACTGCATACATCACTTCGTGACTCCACATTCCAGGTTCAACCACAGCACATCAACAACTTGAAACTGACCACTGACCACCATGGAAGTATTTACACCATGGAAATTGGCAAATGCTACAAACCAGTCCCTTCCCCTGCCCCGCTCAGAGCTGTTTGAACATTTACTAGCACACCACTGCCAAGATCCACCCCCACCACCTCTCTGCTCCTCTCTAACTCTTCTTTCGGTTCCCCATGTCACTTTAGGGCTTGCGGTGTGGCCACTCCTCTACCTAGAGCCACCCCTTCATTCACTTCTCCCAAGAGCCCATTCACTGCTGTCTTCCATGTTTCAGCCCACATTTCTCCCCTTTTAAGGTGGCCTTCTCTGATCTCCACTCCCACAGCCTAAGGTAGTGTCCACCCCTTTTCACACCATCCTGTTTATTATATTTCATGCTACCTGAAAACATCTTAATTGTGTATATTGTCTGTCTCTCCTCTCCAGAACCTAAATTTCCCAAAGCAGATTTTGTTCCACAGTACTCTCAGTATCTAGAACAGTTCTTAGCACATGGTCAGAATGCCATAAATCTCTTTTCAATAAATTAATGATCTATGTGGTAGGAATGGAGACACAGTAATCACGTCAGGTCTCTCCTGAACCCAGAACTCTCCAGTGACTCAGAGAAAAAGCCAGGGCCTTACAATGGCCTATGCGCCCCTGCATGATAAGTCACCTGTGAACACCCGTCCTCACTTAGCTCTACCCCGACTTGGGCTCACTTCATTCCAGCCATGCTGACTTCCTCTTAGTGCCTCCAGGCAGGCTTCTACCTCAGGACCTTTGCACATGCTATCCTCGCTTCCTCCAGAAGATACCCACATGGCTCAATCCTTTTCAGTGAGATCTTCCTATACCACCCTCTGAAAACTGTGGCCCCTTCTCCAGCACTCTATATCCCTTTATCCACCGGCCCAGTGTTTTTCTCCTTAGCGCTCATCACCACCTGGAACATGCTATGGATATTTTAAATCTCATTTGTTGCATCTCCCCAACACTACACTATAAGCAGCACAACACTACACTATAAGCAGCACAACACTACACTAGAAGCAGCACAACACTACACTAGAAGCGGCACGAGGGCAGGGTCTTTGTCTATTGTGTTCAATTTGTATCCCTAGGACCTACAGCAGTATCAGACACCTGGTGAATAGTCAGAGGTTTGCTGAATTCGTGAACAGATGAGGTACAACCTCAGACAAGAAATTGCACCAAATCATAAGGCAGTCCACCACCTACCATGTTGTAGCGCTCCAGGAGCTCAGGGGTCACGGGGTAGCGCAGTCTCATCTTTCGGTAGAGTGAATGCTTCTCGTAGTAACTGACGAGCTCCACCAGGCTCTCAAAATAGGCGGAGGTCCCCAGCACAAAGTGCCGGCCATCCCGGTTGATTCGACAATGCTTCACCTTGCCCCTAGCCCTGGAGGGGGAAGAACACAGGGTTGACATGCCAAGATCCTGGTGGCCAACCAATTTTTATACAAACCTCACTGATTAGATACAACCTAGTTATCCAGCCTTAGAGAAGTGGGTAAATAAGCAGGGTATAGTCCTCCTATGGAATACAAGACAATTAGAAAACAATGGTGTGGGTATTTTCAAAACAGATCTAGAAGAATCTGTGTCTCAGAAGAAATACTGCCAAGTGACTCAACAGCTCCTCTTACCTCCCCTCCTCCCCAACTACAGGACTTGACTTTAGGAGCATCCTAGGGAACTAGGTCAAGAGTAGGCCACGTCTGGCCCACCACCTGCTTTTATAAATAAAGCTTTATTGAAACACAGCCACAGTTCATTTGTTTATACATTGTCTGGGGCTGTTTTCACACTGTAACAGCAGAGTTGCGTAGCTGCAACAGAGACCATATGGCCTGCAAAAACTAAAATATTCACTCTGTGGTCCTTCACAGAAAATGTTTGCAATCCCTCCCATCAAAATTATTAAATCTGGTCTTCAGTGACTCAACTAGTAAAAACAGTGACTTTTTTTTCGAAAAAGAAGTAAGTCTTTCATTCCTTCATCTGTTTGAAACATGAAGCACAAAAAAATACAAACAGAAGAGCCTGCTTGGTTTTATTAGCTTTTATCAAGACAGAAACATCTGGAAAAATATTTTTGACCCTAAGTTTACAGCCAAGAGGGTCTTTTTTAAAACATCTACCCCAAATAGCCAAAGCAATTTTGAGCAAAAAATAACAAAACTGGACATATAACACTATCTTACTTCAAAATATACTACAAAGCTACAGTAATAAAAATAGCATGACAGGCCGGGTGTAGTGGTTCACGCCTGTAATCCCAGCACTTTGGGAGGCCAAGGTGGGCGGATCACAAGGTCAGGAGATTGAGACCATCCTGGCTAAAATGGTGAAACCCGCTGTCTACTAAAAATACAAAAAAATTAACCGGGTGTGGTGGCGGGCACGTGTAGTCCCAGCTACTTGGGAGGCTGAGGCAGGAGAATGGCATGAACCTGGGAGGCAGAGCTTGCAGTAAGCCGAGATCGCACCACTACACTCCAGCCTGGGTGACAGAGCGAGACTCCGTCTCAAAAAAAAAAAAAAAAAAAAATAGCATGACAGTGGCATAAAAACAGACACACAGACCAGTGGAACAGAATAGAGAACCAAGAACCAAGAAATAAATCCATGCGTTTACAGTCAACTGATCTTCAATAAAGATGTCTAGAACCCACCAGGGGGAAAGGACAGTCTGTTAAATAAGTAGGGTTGGGAAACCTAGATTTAAAAAATTGAAAAGAATTTCAAAAGAAATTCCTATATAGAAATAATAAAGATTTCAAAAGAAGAAAATTAGACCCTTATCTCACACCATAAACAACAAAAGCAGCTCAAAATGGATTAAAGACTTAAACATAAGACCTGAAACTGTAAAACTACTAGAAAAAAACAGAGAAGAAAACCTCCATAACATTGATCTGGGCAATCATTTTTCAGATATGACCCCAAAAGCACAGGCAACAAAAATTGAAAGTGGACAAATGGGATTATATCAAACTAAGAGAGGCTTCTGCATAGCCAAGGAAAGAATCAACAGAGTAAAGAAACAACCTACAGAATGGGAAAAACATCTGCAAACTGAACATCTGGTAAGGGGTCAATATCAAAAATATATAAGGAAGTCAAACAGCTCAACAGTAAGAAAATAAATGACCCAATTTAAAAATGGACAAAGGCCAGGCATGGTAGCTCACACACACCTGTAATTCCAGCACTTTGGGAGGCCAAGACAGGCAGATCACTTGAGGTCAGGAGTTTGAGACCAGCCTGATCAACATGATGAAACCCTGTCTTTACTAAAAATACAAAAATTAGCTGGGCATGGTGGCAGGTGGCAGGTACCTGTAATCCCAGCCACTCTGGAGGCTGAGGCATGAGAATCACTTGAACCCAGGAGGCGACAGTTGCACTGAGCTGAGATCATGCCACTGTACTCCAGCCTGGATGACAGAGTGAGACTCTGTCTCAAAAAAAAGGACCAAAGGATCTGAACAGACGTTTCACAAAAGAAGATACCTAAATGGCCAACGGTTACATAAAAAATATTCAACATCACTAATCGGAGAAATGCAAATTAAAACCACAATGAGATGTCACCTCACACCTGTCAGAATGGCTGTTAGCTAAAGGAGAAGTGCTGGTGGGGATGTGGAGAAAAAGGGACACCGCACCTGGTGGGTGGGACTGTAAATTAGCATAGCCACTATGGAAAACAGTACAGAGGTTCCTCAAAAAATTAAAAATGGAACACCATGGGATCCAGCAATCCCACTTCTGGGTATATATCCGAAAGAAACGAAATCAGTATGTCAAAGAGAAAGCTGCACTCCCATGTTCATAGCACCATTCACCATAGCCAAGGTGTAGAATCAGCCTGCCCATCAACAGATAAATGGATAAAGAAAATGTGGTACATTTACATAATGGAATGTATTTGAACCATTCAGCTTCAAAAAAGAAGGAAAGCCTGTCATTTGCAACAACATGGATGAACCTGGAGGACACTGTGCTGTGTGAAATAAGCCAGGCACAGAAAAACAAGTACCACATGATCTCGTATGTGAAACCTAAGAAGATTTAAACTCACGGAAGTGGAGAGTAGAATGGTGGTTACCAGGGTCTGGGGCAAGGGGAGGTAGGGAGTGTTGGGGTTATGTTGGTCAAAGGGTACGAAATTTCAGTTAGACAAGAGGAGTAAGTTCAAGAGATCTATGGGACAGCATAGGGACTATAGTCAATAACAAATTCCGGGCCGGGCATGGTGGCTCCCACCTGTAATCCCAGCACTTTGGGAGACCAAGAAGGGTGGACGACCTGAGGGCAGGAGTTCGATACCAGCCTGGCCAACATGGTGAAACCCCGTCTTTACTAAAAACACAAAAATTAGCCAGGCATGGTGGTGCATGCCTGTAATCCCAGCTACTCAGGAGCCTGAGGCAGGAGAATCGCTTGAACCCAGGAGGCAGGGGTTGCAGTGAGCCAAGATCATGCCGCTGCACTCCAGACTGGGTGACAGAGCAAGACTCCATCTCAAAAACAAACAAACAAAAAAAAAGTCCTGTATTCTTGAAAATTGCTGAGGGTAGACTTTAAGTCTCATCACACACTAAAGAAATGGTTAATTATGTGATAGTGCATATGTTATTATCTCAATTTAGCCATTTCACCACGTATACATATTGCAAAACACTATGTTGTACATGATACATATATGCAGCTTTTATTTGCCAATTAAATAAATTAGGAAAAGCATCTAGGTGCATAGTTTCTATGGGCATACTACTCATTTAACAATTTTGCATAGCAGGGAAAAAATCAAGACATTTTTTGCACTATAGAGAGACTTTTTATTGTTTTCAAATATTTATTTCTTTTTTAAAAAGGATTTCCAGTCTTTTGAAAAATACATATATATTCCTTTAAGCCATTTCTTCAAAAAGGCCTATGAAAACAAAACACTAGAAGACTTCTGATTCAGTGGTTTATCTGCAGTGATATTTTATTAAATATTTATTCCTTCTAAAAAACAGAGGAAAGAAAAGAAACACTGCTGAGTAGAAAAGCTGCAGAATGATCCCATTTGTATTTTTCAAAAATAGAACAAAAATACCCACACACAAAATGACACCATATATTTTCCATAGGCACAGACATGCATAAACACGTATTTATTTTTTAAATGTCTGAATGAACACACCAACTAGCAAACTGTGCTTTCTACCAGGATATCTCTACTGAGATTAGAAGGACCACAGGGGGCTTTAGCCTTCAGGGTAATGTCTTAATTTTTTATAGAGAGAATATATTCCTGCAATATTCATGTAATTAAAAATTAACTTTACAACTTTTTATAAGAGCTTCTCAGGGCAGGGGGGCTCTGGGGTACCAAGGTAGAGAGCCGAGGTCAGGTTCCGGCTCCTTCCACAGGGAACCCCTAAGCCTCAGTTTCCCGATCCACAGCATCGGGGATCCACAACCCCTGTCTCATGGGAGCATTAGGATCATTGTCTATTAGGTGATTCGGGGTAAGCCCTCGGCACTGTGTCTGGCACTCAGGCAGGACTCAGTAAGTGAATGGTTTGGAAAACATAACTGAAATCAACCCACAACTAACTTCCCTGGGAGAAAAGAGAATCAAAAGGGGAGATGGGAACAGGGCTGGAATACGAGTTGCATCTCCCAGCCTCCTGGAGCATGGATGCCACAGCCACAGCCTGAGGTCTCAGCTTCACTGAGAAACCCCTCATCCTGCCCAAGAGATGCCTTCCACCAATCACAACCAGGCAACAACTCAACACTTCCTTTGAGGATTTGAAAGCAGGTGTTTCTCCTCTCCTGGGGAAATCTATCCAGAAGTTTAGTACACATCCCCAGAGCCCAGAACAGTGCCTGGCACAGGAGAGGTACTTTACAAATATGTAGAGGGCAAGGAGAAGAAGTTCCTCCAGACCTGTGTTCCCCCACTGCCTGGTCCAAATTCCCCATCCGTTCCCCTGGAGGGCCCCTACTCACCCTCCACCACCTTGCCTGACCAATCCCTCCGTAGCACTCACCACAAAATATTACACTGATTTCCTTATGTGCTCAAACGTCCTCAGTGCTTCTCAATGAAGGACAGTGACGCCTCACCCCAAACCCTGACCACAGAGGGTTTGAAAAAGTGTATGTCCCGGGGCAGGGATGAGGGTGGTATTTTTTATTGTTACAATGACTTAGGGTCCCAGATGGACATGCAGTGGGTAGAGACCAGGGAAGTTCAACATCCCAACACAACGGGATCAGTCCTCACACCCCTCCTCTTTGAGAAACACTGTGGGGACAGAGCTTCCATGACAGTGGGCGGTGGGGGAGGTGGGGAGCTGCCATCCTTGCTGATTGATTCATTGAGCCAGCATTCACCAACCACCAACTACATCCCAGCCAATGTTACATAAGCAGGAACAGGTCAAAAACAAGAAATACTTGGAGTAAGGCGATGTCTCATCCCTGCCAGACCACTAGCCTGAGAGAGCAAGGGCTGGGCTGTTTTTATCACTCCTGCATTTCTGGAGCCCAGCACAGGGCCCGGCACACGGTAGGTGTTCACCAAACATCTATTAACTCTTAAAAAATAAAAACTTCCATTCTCAAGACACCTCCAATCTCACGGGGAAGACAGGCTCACAAACTGAATGGGGCATGTATGTAAATCAGGCGATCAACCTGAGGACCCACCCAACCTCTTCATCCACGTGGTCCCACTGAAGTGACCCCAGCCCCATCCCCAGAAGGCCCGTCAGAATCATGCCACCTGGCTCAGGGAGGGGGCCATCCTTTCTGCCGGACACTGTCCTGGCAGCCCAAGGTACCGCCACCTGAGACAGAAGCTGATGGAGAGTAACGCCAGCATGCACACACAGGTGGCATCCCGACCATCGTCAGGCGAGGCCCCGACCTGGGTGTGTCAGAGCTGTCTCACCCCTTGAGCACCTCAGTTTCAGCCGGTTGAGTTTCGTTGCCATCACTTGCACAGTATGACAGCACAGTGGGAGTGCCAACACCCCACCTGGGGCCAGGCGCACAGCAGGCCTTCAATCCATGCGCAGCGGACTAAACACACCTCCTGCCTATCCAGGCTGAGGAGGCACCACCAAGAGGTTTGGGGGAAAGAGCAAAGGGCAGAAGCACCAATGCTGAGAAGCCCAGGTCGTCCTCTTGGGAACACAGAGTACAGAAGAGCCATGCTGGCGGGAAGCTACCCTCTGGCTGGAGCCAGCACACAGTAGGTCCTCAGTAAACTGCAGTGATAATGACCGTCACCACGGTCCCCACGGAGGTGGCTCAGGCACAGTGGTGCAGGCAAGGAGGAAGGGAAATCCAAACGCCCAGGGGGCAGCCTGGCAGGGTCGCCAGGGGATGGGACCAGGGCACAGGGAATGGGGAGAGGAGTGGGCAGGGGCAAACCACACACCCCACAGCAGCTGCCATGCAGCCAGAACCACTGCGCCCATGTGAAACACAGGCCCAGAGTGTTCACTGCCTCCCATTTTTCACAAGAAGCAATCTCAGGTTTTCAGTGAAATTTCTCAGTTTTTCCCACCAGTGTACAAAAGACGCCCGCAGGCCTGATTTGGCCCCCAAGCCTCTGGCTGGAAACTCTGGAGTGAAGAGCTTAAGGCTTTGGAGACGAATAGGCCTGCATCTGAACCTCAGACTCAGTTGACTATGAGGCTGTGTGACTCTAGGCAGGTCACTTAACCTCTCTGGGCCTGTTTCCTCCCTTGTAATAACTAGACCTCCCTCTCACAGGCTGTAGCAAAGGATTCAATCAGATGAGGCCTCGAAGGCAGCCCAGTGTCTAGAACACAGTTAGGAACTCAACATATGGCAGACGGTTACCACCGTAAGAATATGCAGGGAAACCCTGGTGCTGAGGAGACGGAGGGACAGTGTGCTACACGGAGTCTGAGTCATTCCTCCACTCCTTGTCATTAGTGAAAGTGGGGGAATCTGGTGTTTTGGGGTAAAATTAGAGAACCACAGGCCTAGAGGTGGTTGGGCAGCAGCTGCAGATGGGAGGAAACAGATCTATATCATCACAGGCCTAGGTTGTCTGGGTTCGAATCCCACCTCCACCACTTACTGGCTGCCTGCTTCAGCAAGTTACTTAATCTTGCTGTGCCTCAGTTTCCTCCTCTGAGAAATACGGATCATGGTCATGTTACTGGAAGCCAAAGTGAGTTACTACAGGGCATCCTGCCTGGAGAACGCAGACTGTGCCTGGCACGCTGGAGCGCACATTCTCGCAGCGGCTTTTGCTGTGATTGTTGTTGTTGTCGCTGATGCTCGGGGTGGGGTGGGGGGGTTCATGGGGGGACACTGCAGGTGAGCCCACACCTGAAATTCCCCCTTGTCTCTCCGCACCTGTCCTTGCCAAGCCCCTCTGGAGGGCGTGTGCCTCCCACCCTTGCACCCACCTGAAGGTGATGGCGTAGGAGTCGCTTCCCTCTCGCTTCCGGATCAGGAAGGCTCCGTCCCGGGGGATCCTCATCAGCATGTCCTCTGCCTCTCCGCGGCTCAGGCTCTCATAGTACCACCTGCAGCACAGGGCCAGGGAAAACAACCAGGTGAGTGGCCTCCAGGCTGTCAGTGGGCCACCCGCAGAGGGCAAGATAACGGTGCCAGTGACACCTGGAACCTGGCCCTGGAAATGACCATGGAAATCACACGGTGGGCTTCCCCAGCCAAAAACACCTCAGAAAATAGCAATTTGTAAAAAGAACAGTGGGAGACCCTGTGGATCTGTTTCAAGCCCAAAATAATACACTGGGCCAGGCACAGTGGTTCACACCTGAAATCCCAGCACTTTGGGAGGCTGAGGTGGGAGAATCACTTGGGGTCAGGAGTTTGAGACCAGCCTGGCCAATACAATGAGACCCCATCTCTATAAAAAAATAAAACAGACTGGGCACAGTGGCTTATGCCTGTAATCCCAGCACTTTGGGAGGCCAAGGCAGGCGGATCGCTTGAAGCCAGGAGTTTGAGACCAGCCTGACCAACATGGTGAAACCCCATCTCTACTAAAAATACAAAAATTGGGCCAGGCGCAGTGGCTCACGCCTGTAATCCCAGCACTTTGGGAGGCCGAGGCAGGTGGATCATGAGGTCAGGAGACTGAGATCATCCTGGTTAACAAGGTGAAACCCCGTCTCAACTAAAAATACAAAAAAGTAGCCAGGCATGGTGGCGTGCACCTGTAGTCCCAGCTACTCGGGAGGCTGACGCAGGAGAATCACTTG
>NW_012103920.1:1313233-1315350 GCF_000951045.1 Mandrillus leucophaeus
GTAGTCCCAGCTACTTAAATGGCTGAGATAGGATTGCTTGAGCCAGGAGTTCGAGGCTGCAGTGAACCGAGATCGCGCCATTGTACTACAGCCTAGGCGACAGAGCAAGACCCTATCACAATTTTTTTTTTAACTGACAGAATTATAATTTCCCTCTTTCAGGTCTCATCTTCTTTCAGGAAGGTTTTCCAGACCATTCCCCACATCGTGGCATCAGCGCCTTCTCTCACAGACTTTCATAAATCCCAACTCACATTAAACCCCCCCAGTAAAGGGAGCGATGTCCCTTTATCTTGCCTTGTTTCACTGCACTCATCACAACTATACTTGCATATCATCTGAGTGACTACTTTTCCATTGCCCATCTCCTTCGAAAGACGCTAATGTCCAGGAGGACAAAGACATTGTCTGGCGTAAGTACCGCGCCTAGCACAGAGCATGCCCTCAAGAAGTATCTTTTAATGCACTGAGACATGGATAAGTGAGTGGATGAATGAAAGCACAAGCTCATCACAGCCTATGACGGCTTCAAAAGGACAGCTATAGCGTCCCCCTTTTACGGAGGAGACGGAGATGCTAGAAGGCTGTCTGAATCATCCAGAGCTGCAGGACCCACTCCAGGGCCAGGGCCGGGGGAAGTGAGTGAGGCCACATCATCTAAGTGTAGGGTCAGATCTTGTCTTTGTCTAAAATGTTCGTATTTTGTTCATCACAGACTTTTTTGCATTACTTTTGATTTTTTAAAAGACTGCCCTGAAATTTCATTAATCTGGATTACTGTGCCCAGGTGAGTCACACCCACCTCACTCTTGTCCCAGCCTAGAAGAGCGTGACAAATGAAACCTGGGATTCAGGTCCCAGAATGCCCAATTCCTGCCTGAGCCAGAACCACTTGCCACCCTGCCTCATCCGGCCGGCGTGGAGGAGAAGGCTGGTGTTCCCTGGGTCGGGGGCATTACCAGAAGGACAGGGTGTAGTCATTGGGGAAGGTCTCGCTCTCCCGAACCAGGAAGGTGCCGTCCTTGCCCCCCGTCTCCATGCAGTATTCCTGCAGCAACTTCTCGGCACTCGTCCTCTTCTCCACCTTCTTGTGGAACCATTTCTCCCCAAAATGTAGCTCTGTAGGGGGTATATCCTGGGCCGCAAAGAGAGGAGGGGTTTCTGAAAGCCTTGGACCAAACCCCAGCATCACTAGACAGGTCCTTCTGCCTCCCCCTGACCCAGGGCACCAGATAGCATAGAGAGGCCAGTCTCAGCTGCTCCCCACCCGAAGGGGTCTGGCAAAACAGCACCCACTACCCTCCTCCGCCTGCCTCCCACTCCTGAGAGCCCTCATTTATGGTGGCCTCCTGGCATCCTGAGACATGGAGTGAGGGGTTCCTAGCATAGCCCTCCATTCTGTTCTATGGGAAGTCTGAGAGCCATGATGCCCTAGGGGCTGCAGAAGTAAATAGCGGGAAAGATGACCACAGCTGGAGGAGAGGGCAACAGGAAAGCCTGGGACCAAGCCAGGGCACCGGCCTCCATCTAAGGCCAATCAGGCCCTTTAGAGAGCAGGAGAGCATCTTGAACCTCACTGGTTAAAGCACCTGCGGCAGCCAGCCAATCAGAGACAAGCCAACCAGGCCATGGTACCCAGAGTAGCAGCAGCTTCTTCAGCTGAGCATCCTCTTGCCAGCTGAAGCCAGAGAAGCCACATGGGAAGGAGGTCCCGAGGGCTGGCTGGTCCTTGGGGGCCCCTGGGACCACCTCCTCCCTATGTGGCTAGGGTGCCCCCTACCTGGGGCACTTCCTCCTCCGTAGTCTGTTCAATGTCATCACTGAAGGACAGCTTGGCGTCAGCAATGGCGCAGTAGTGCCGAGTCCATTTCTAGAAAGTGAAACGGGTATTAGTGCCCCCCAAGGCCTCTACCTCATCGACGCTGGAGCCCAGGAGCCCTGCAGGGCGTCACCCCAGCATCTACTGTGGATGTGCTTTTCCCAGTTTCATAGACATTTATGGTGACTTCTCTGAGTTCAATTCTCTTCAAGGCATTTCTTTTTTAAAACACTGATGCGTTTTGAGCTTCTTTTAGTATTTGAGCTTCTTTTTGGACTTTTTAAATCCATGTGTCTAA
>NW_012103920.1:1317619-1319474 GCF_000951045.1 Mandrillus leucophaeus
ATTATCTCATCTACTCAGGAGGCTGAGGCACAAGAATCTCTTGAACCTGGGAGGCAGAGGTTGCAGTGAGCTGAGATCGTGCCGTTGCACTCCAGCCTGGGAGACAGAGCAAGACCCGGTCTCAACATAAATTAATTAATTAGTTGGGCACAGTGACACACACCTGTAGTCCCAGATAGAAGGCTGAGGTGGGAGGATCACTTGAGCCCAGGAGCTCGAGGCTGCTGTGAGCCCTGACTGTTCCGCTGCACTCCAGCCTGGGCAACAGAGCAACACCCAGTCTCAAAAAACTGACTTCTTTTCATCCACCCAAGCAGCCCAAAGCTGAAAAGCCAGGTGCCTAAGGAGGCACAGTTATTACCACGTGTCTCCGAAAACTGAAGATAGCACAGCAGGAGTTTCACAGGATTTTGGGTAGTTTTCGGGTTATTTCTTAAGATAAGAAATAGCAAGTTTTAAGAGGCAATCCATAGGAAAATTTGACAGAAAAAGTGGGGGGAAAAAAAAAGTTGCTATAAGTACTACGGCCTCCTCGGAAATGTACATGTTAGCAGCTTTCTGCCTAAAAATGGTTTTTTCTTTATTCCCGGGATTTGTTGACCCTTCGCAAGGCCTACCTTGATACTCATTTCACTAGAAAAAAAATCAAAGGGAGACTTTTACCATCATTGTTTTCTTGTTCATTTTCAGAACAAACAGGAAGGAGCTCTGAAAGGTAGGAGGATATCCTGAGCCAGAATGACCCTCTGAAAATCAAAGCCCAAAGCGTCGGGGCTATGAAGACAAAGTAGAAGAAAGGGAAAGGAGAAAAGAGAGGGGAGGAAACAAAGAAAAGAGAAAAGGACACAGCTCATGGTGCCAGGAATTTGGAAACCCGCCACCTCGGCAATTTTGAGACCCTGATGGGCCCGGGCGAGGGTGTCCTGGGGGTCTGGCCTGGCTGAACCACTAGGCCGGCTTCTCTGCCTGGAGAAGCTAACCCGACCACCGCCTGCCTCCTGCTCCACTCTCAGACACGTACGGCTTGGACTCGTGGGGGTTGGGGTTGGGCACAGGGTCCGTGAGCCGCAGCTCGAACTCGGCGCAGCGCAGGTGCGTCTCGCGGTAGTGCTGGATGAGGGCGTAGATGCTGCTGAAGGTGAGGTTGTCAGTCAGGTAGTACTTTAGGGTTCCACCTTCCATGGTGGAACGGATCCGGCAGTGCTGCACCCGGCCTGACCGCCTGCGGGGAGAGGACACCATCAGGGCTGGGAGAACACAGGCCAGGCCACTGCGGCAGCCAGGGCCTCCAAGGCGGGGACATCACATATGGCCACACAACCTTCCCTCTGCTCCTAGAACAGACACAGGAGGCTGGGTGCAGTGGCTCACACTTGTAATCACAACACTTTGGGAGGCCGAGGCGCATGGATCGCCTGAGGTCAGGAGTTCGAGACCAGCCTGGCCAACACAGTGAAATCTCATCTCTACTAAAAATACAAAAATTAGCTCAGCATGGTGGTACATGCCTGTAATCCCAGGTACTTGGGAGGCTGAGGCAGGAGACTCACTTGTACCTGGGAGGTGGAGGTTGCAGTGAGCCGAGATTGCGCCACCGCACCCCAGCCTGGGTGACGGAGCGAGACTCCATCTCAAAAAAAAAAAAAAAACAAAAAAACGGATGCAGGGCCTTAGCATAGGCTGGACCCTCAGCCTGGATTCTAGAACAGTCTACCTACTTCCCACACCCCACCCCCATCCCCCTCTTATCTATATAACTGCTTCTCTAGAGCCAGGATGCCTGGATTCAAATCCCAGCCCTGCCACATATGAGCTAAGTGTCCTGGAGTAGGTCACCCGTCCTGAGCCATGGTGT
>NW_012103920.1:1322607-1323080 GCF_000951045.1 Mandrillus leucophaeus
TTCAAGGCATTTCTTTTTTAAAACACTGATGCGTTTTGAGCTTCTTTTAGTATTTGAGCTTCTTTTTGGACTTTTTAAATCCATGTGTCTAAAGTACGTACAACCCCTCATCATTTTCTTTTCTATTTCATCTACCTTTTAAGACTATCAGGATTTTCTGTCCAGTTTGTCTAGAGATCTCACCTTCAATATTTACTTGTTGCTTAATGACTTTTTTTTTTTTTTAAACTGGTGAAATTTAGTCTCTGGTTTCACTGTAAAGTACCAGCGTTAAGTTCTTAGTTTTGGTCACTGTTTTATTGTCATGCATGATGTTAATGTGAGAGGAGGCTGGGTGCAGGGTATGCAGAAACTTTCTTTTGTTTAAATAATGTTTTTATTTTTATTTTTTTATTATACTTTAAGTTCTAGGATACATGTGCACAATGTGCAGGTTTGTTACACACATATACATGTGCCACGTAGGTGTGCTG
>NW_012103920.1:1323495-1355891 GCF_000951045.1 Mandrillus leucophaeus
TGCCTGGCCCAACTTAATTCTTTACTTAAATATTGCCATTTTTGGCTGGTCACAGTGGCCCACACTGGTAATCCTAGCACTTCAGGAAGCCGAGGTGGGCAGATCACTTGAGATCAGGAGTTCAAGACCAGCCTGGCCAACATAGTGAAACACCATCTCTACTAAGACTACAAAAATTAGCAGGGCGTGGTGGTGCGCGCCTGTGGTCCCAGCTACTCAGGAAGCTAAGGCACGAGAATCACTTCAACCAGGAGGTGGAGTCTGTGGTGAGCTGAGATGGTACCACTGCACTCCAGCCTGGGCAATGGAGCAAGACTATCTAAAATAAATAAATAATAAATATTGCCGTTGTTATGTTTATATCTAGGATATGAGAAGACATGTAAAAACATACTCAAAAATGGATATACACATTAGGTAAAGGGAGAGAAGCAGCATTAGAGCCTGAAAAGTAAGGTTTCTGGTGGAACAACTCTGGATTGGAGGACACGAGGGAGTCAGGGCAACCTAAGTGCACGCGGCAACAGGTACTGGATCCCGAAACAGGAAAACAGCCTGAATGGACACAGTGGTAACACTGAAATACAGTCTATAAACTAATTATTAGTATTGTACCAATGTTAATTTCCTGATTGCACTAATTATACTGTGGTTATGTAGGATGTTATTAATAACATTTGGAGAAGCTTGGTAAAGGTAGATGGGAATATCCCATACCATTTGTATGTGTATGTAAATATATTATATTGAATCTAAAATTATTTCAAAGTAAAACATTAAAAATGCAAAAGGAAAATAAAGTTGGCCAGGCTTAGCGGCTCATGCCTATAATCTCAACACTTTGAGAGGCCAAGATGGGAGGATTGCTTGAGCCCAGGAGTTTGAAATCAGCCTCGGCAACGTGACTAAATCCCGTCTCTGCAAAAATACAAAAAATTAGCCAGGCATGGTGCTGCGCACATGCAGTCCCAGAGACTCAGGGAGGTCGAGGTAGAAGGATCACTGGAGCCTGGGAGGTCAAGGCTGCAGTGAGCCGCGATCACACCACTGCACTCCAGCCTGGGTGACAGAGCGAGACCCTGTCCCACAAAATAGATAAAGTTTAAGTAGGAAGGTAAATTCGCATGGCAAAAACTCACTTGACTAAAAATGGGAAAGACAGGCATATTCTCAGAGCTCCCTGCAAGGCTCCAAGAAGCAGCTGCGAGGGGGGTGGCCATAGTGGCTACGGGAAGGGACCAAGGCCCACCTGGTCGATGGAATCCCACATGTACAGCTCTCCCTGTTGCTTGTGCTCATCTTTCTTGTCCTCCACGTTGACATCCACGTCGCCTCGGGGACCCAGCTTCTTATGCTGAGGGGAAAACATACACATAGACTGTCTCCATGGAGACCCAAGTTTAGGTCTCCGAGCCAGCAGCCTTCATCTGCCTCTTCCCACCCAGGGCCTTTGCACTGCCTGTTCTTGCTGCCCAGCTTCCCTCTTAGTCTGTTCAGCTCTCCAGGTTACCCTGAACGAGGAGGAGGAGCTTTCCTTATAGCTTCATCTAAATATAGCCTATACTGGCCGGGCACAGTGACTCACGCCTATAAGCCCAACACTTTGGGAGATTGAAGCAGACAGATCACTTGAGCTCAGGAGTTCTAGATCAGCCTGGCCAACATGGCGAAAACCTGTATCTACAAAAATATAAAAATTAGCCAGGCGTGGTGGCACGCACCTGTAATCCCAGCTACTCAGGAGGCTGAGACAGTAAGATTGCTTGAACCTGGGAGGTGGAGGTTGCAGTGAGCTGGGACTGCACCACTGCACTCCAGTCTGGGCAAGAGAGTGAGACTCTGTCCCAAAAATAAATAAATAAAAATAGCCCACAGTCCCCTTCCCATCCTGCCACTCTCTAGCCCCAGGCCTGCTTTATTCGTCTCACATTTCTAGCCCTACACACACCATGTGATTGTCTTCTGTCTTCACGGCTAGAATATAAGCCCAATAAGGGCAGGGATGTTGTTTTGCTTCCTGTTGAGTCTCTTGTGCTAGAAGAGCACTTAGCAGACAGTAAGTGCTCTGTTGATACTCGGTGAATACACAACACCCCCTATGCCCAGCCTTCTCCAGCACACAGAGGGAAAGGCAGGCTGCAGTCCAGAGGGAACAGGCTGGGCAGGATGGCAGGAGACCCACTGGGGATTAGACTAAGGCGACCTGGGTGCAAACAGCACTAAAGCTATTCGACCAGCTGTGTGACCCTGGGCAAGTGCCTACACTTCTCTGAGCCTCAGACTTCTCATCTACAAGATTAAGACAATGATGACACCTGGCCTCCCACCTCAGGCAAGCGTCTGTAAGTTGAGGGTCATGTAACCTGGTGAAGGAGCTCAGGACGGGGAGTCAGATCCAGATTTGAATTCAGGGCCTATTACCTTACTGGCCATGTGACCTTGACTGAGTCATCATCAGAGTCTCAGTAATCTGTCTCGTAAAATGGGGATGTGGCAGCCCCTGTGGGATCCCGTAAGTCAAAGAACGTGAAAGTTAAGTGCCAACAGTGAAGCAGGACCTCAGTGTCCCATTGTGAATGGCAGTATGATACATGATACAGGCATGGGAAAGCAGGCTTTGAGGGCAGACCACCTTGACCTTGAATAATTTCTTCAGCAAATACTAAATGTGTGCCCCTGGCTGAGCTATTTAACCTCTGAATCTCAATGTCCACATCTGTAAAGTGGGCAAGGGCTGAGGTTATTTGTCCTGCAATGTCGTGACAAGACTGAGGAAGAAGATACGTATGACCATGCCTAGCCCAGTACGTGGTACAAGGTGACTGGCCAATGCCATTTCCACCTCATTTCTTGAAATAGAAAGAAGTGAGCCATAGCATATCAGGTGTGGGGCAGAGGGTGCTCTTAAAGGGGCCTTCAGTACTTTGCATCCTAGAACAAGAGCTGAAAAATCCCTGGGAACACGCAGCAAGCCATCCTAATGGAAACAGAAGGAATGAGCTGGGAGCAGGGAAGAGCAAATGCAACCAGGCTGCCCTGAAGAGTCACCAACCAGGTGCCTGAGAAGCCATGGACCCTCCATGGCCAAGCTCCCTCCACCCCTTATCCTGCCAGGAAGCATCCCTTGGCATCTCCGAAACAACTGCCTGGGCGCAAACAGTGCGGGAGCTATTTTGTTAACTCATGACCCTGGGCAGGTGGCTGCACTTCTCCAGACCTCACACTTCTCATCTGCAAGGCTAAGACAATGACAGCTGATCTCCTGCTTAAGTAAACATCTGTACCTTGAGGGTCACAGTCTTGGCCAAACACTCCCTGTGCGCTGACGCTCTTACCCATGGGGGCACCAACATCCCCTCCTCTGGTTCGGCTTAGCCAAAGCTCCTCGCACTGCCTGGTGTTTCTCTGTTGATGGGTTTGTCTCCCTTATGACTTCTTGGAACATAAGGATTGTGTCCAATGTATCTTGGTGACCCAGTGACAACTGAGGGTATATGCCACATGTTGACACCATCCACACCCTTGTGTGTGCTATTATTCCCCCAACCTGGTAGGACATCCCCCTTCTCTGCTTACTGCTATGGTCTGAATGTCTGTGTCCTCCCAAAATGTGTATGTTGAAACCTAATCCCCAATGTAATGGTATTTGGAGACAGTGGTTTTGGAAGATGGTGGCTGTGTCCCCACCCAAATCTCATCTTGAATTGTAGCTCCCATAATTCCCACATGTCATGGGAGGAACCCAGTGGGAGATAAGTGAATCGTGGGGGCGTGTCTTTCAGGTGGTATTCTTGTGATAGTGAACACATCTCATGAGATCTGGTTTTATAAATGGGAGTTTCCCTGCACAAGCTCTCTTGCCTGCCACAATGTAAGATGTGACTTTGCTCCTCCTTCATCTTCTGGTATGATTGTGAGGCCTCCCCAGCCATGTGGAACCATGAGTCCATTAAACGTCTTTCCTTTATAAATTACTCAGCCTTGGGTATGTCTTTATGAGCAGTGTGAGAATGGGTTAACACAGAAGGTGATTAGGTCATGAGGGTAGAGTCCTCATGAATGGGAATGAGAGTAGAGCTCTTATGAATGGGAATGAGGGTAGAGCTCTCATGAATGGGAATGAGGGTAGAGTTCTCATGAATGGGAATGAGGGTAGAGCTCTCATGAATTGGAACGGTGCCCTTATAAAAGAGGCCAAAGATATCTCCATGTCCCAGATGGTTATTTATTAATAAATAAATATTTAAAAATAAAAGAGGCCCCAGAGAGCTGCCTCACCCCTTTCACCATGTGAGGACACAACTAGAAGTTGACAGCCTACAACTTGGAAGAGGACTCTCATACCAGCACCCTGACCTTGAACTTCCAGCCTCCAGAACCGTGATAAATCAGTTCCTGTTGTTTATAAGCCACCCAGTTTATGGTATTTTGTGACAGCTGCATGAACCACTGAAATACCTAGGAAACAGCTGTTTGTCCTTCCCCATGAGCTTGTGGGAATGTCAACAAAATTCACATTCGCTCCTTCCATGAAAGGCTGCCCGCTAGGGACTTCAGATTCCACCGCCCTTGCAGGTAACACGACTGAGTTCTCATGCACAGAACAGAAAAGGACGGGACAGCTGACTTGCTTACTAGAAACCATTTGCCCTGGACACCCTTGGACTTCCCGTGCTCTGAGCTGGAACTCGGATGTGCCTGAGACCCAGCGTCTACCACACAAACAAGGACAAAGCAAAGTCCCTTCACCATTTTTGTGTAATGAGCTCCTTCAAAATCTGGAGAAGGCTACAGACCCCTTTCTCAGAATAATAATGCATAAAATTACAAAGGAAACTCGATTATATTGAAACATGATTAAGACATTAAATAGGCCGGGCGCGGTGGCTCACGCCTGTAATCCCAGCACTTTGGGAGGCTGAGACGGGCAGATCACGACGTCAGGAGATCGAGACCATCCTGGCCAACACGGTGAAACTCCGTCTCTACTAAAAATACAAAAAACAATTAGCCGGGCGTAGTGGTGGCGCCTGTTGTCCCAGCTACTCTGGGAGGCTGAGGCAGGAGAATGACATGAACTCGGGAGGCAGAGCTTGCAGTGAGCCGAGATCGCGCCACTGCACTCCAGCCTGGGGGACAGAGTGAGACTCCATCTCCAAAAAAAAAAAGATATTAAATAAATATTTGCAATACACTAATAGATGTGTTTCTTTATTAACATCTTAAATAAGATCTAGAGGCAGATCTTATAACCTCCATAATTCCAAAGTGATGACAAGCACATTATTTTGAAATATTTGCAGTAACTGTAAATGTGATATGAAAATACTCATGACTTCCACTGGTGACAGAGCCCCCAAGTGGCTTGCTGCCAACGTTCATAATGGAAGGAAGTATTAAGTTTTACGTACAGGTTAAACAAAGACGTAATTTTTTTTCTTTTGAAGTTCACATGCCCCTCCGATTCTAACCGTGGATTCTTTGTGGGTCTGTAAAACCCCAGTTGAAAACTGCTGCCCTGAGAGATGGTAGAGCAGAATGAGGGTTCCCAGGTCCCTGAGTCACCTTGTGGGTTAGAGCTCAAAACTCACAGAACATTCTCCCTCGTGTGGGGAAGAAATAAACTCTTCTGTGCTTTAAGGCACTGCATATCTGGTCTCTTTATCCTAATAATTCAAAAATCCAAATGTTACCGTGGCATCCCTAGGCACAGATACAATCACTCATCTCCCCTGTAGCACTAGGAATAACAGCTCTATTGCTGCACTTAGTGTTTTCTAGCCACTGCCCGCCTCCCACACAACCGGAAGCTCCAATCACAGGAACAGCACCTCAAATAAGGCTGACTCCGAGAGAGGGTGGGGAAGGTTCACCAATGAACGAAGAAACCATAACAAGTTAGCTTTTAACGTAGCACCAACTACAGGACAGGCGCAGTTCCACGCACTGTGCACGCCTTCCCTCATATGATCCTCCCAGCAAGTTGGCCAGGTGGGTTCTAGTATTATCTCCCCCTGAGAATGGTGAGAACAGAGGCTCCCAAAGGTCAACGGCTTTGCCTGGAGTCACAGTGTTAGTAAGGAGAGCGGGTTTGAGCCTGTAGAGTAGGACCTGGAGCAGGCCCAGTAGGACACAGAACTTGGTGAATGGGACCCAGAGCCAGGGAACTGAGTCACTGTGCTCCCTGGACAGCTGACAGCAGCACCCGGGGTGCCTACCTTGACGATGATCTTCTCCCGCAGCTGGCTGGGCGAGGGCAGCTGGTCAGCGCTGGCCTCCGTGGGCTTCATCAGCAGCAGGTCACCAAACACTTCCTTGAAGGTCTTGGCCATGTGACGCTGCTGCTCCACGCTGCAGTGCTCCTCGATGGACAGGATCACTGGGAAGCTGCAGGCAGAAGAGGGTGGGCAGCTCGGCAGGGGGAGCAGGCACCTCTGCATCTGCCCCACAGAGGGGCCAGGGCAGCTTGGCCCTGGGGCAACAGAAACCGGGTGCTGCTCGGGGCACAGCCCCCACATCTGCCCTCTCAGAAGGAGAGGGGACCTTATCCTGGGTGTGAGGACACAAGCCTTGGGACTCAGAACAGCTGCAGTCTGATCCAGGAGCTTCTCCATACCCCAGAATGCACCTTTTCTCTGTATTTTTTTTCATCCATTCAAGTCTTTAAACTTATAGAAAAAAGTCTCTAATTTTTTTTAAGTTTCAAACTTACAGAAAAGATCAAAGACAGTGCAATAAGCACCCACGTAAGCTTCACCTAGGGTCACCAACATTGACACTGTCCCACATGTGCGTCTACCTACTTTAGCATATTTATTATTTCATCTATAAAGTGTATTGGTTTCCTATATTCTCATTCATATGCACACATAGGTAATTTACATATGTATGCATGCATACATTTATTATTTGTATGTGTATATATGTATATTTATATAAGGTGTCTGCATTTATAGATCATTTGTGTGTGTGTATCTAGAGTTGATTTTTCTCATCTGTTGAGGTTATGGTCCATAAAGTCACCACCAACACTAATTGGCAAATACCTGAGCCATTGCTCCTAAGGGGAAATACAGGGTCAGGGCCTTTTGAGCCTGTGGTCACAACATTTACCTCAACGGATCAAAATCTGACCTTGTTTTATGTGTGTTTCTGTTTAAAGACACCTGATTTGGTATATATTGTTGACTGACGTCAGGCTCACAGCCAGCATCACTGTAATTTGTGCCTGAATGAAGCGTATCTGACACAGGTATTTTCTCCATTGGGCACATCACAGCCTTCGTCATGCTCAAGAACACCAGGCAGCCCTCAGCACTGTGCTTTGGACCATCTGAACAGCAAAATTACCAAGAAAAAGCTCAAAAACAGGAAAAATGTGGCACTCAACAGACGGCGAGAAGGACACTTGCTGAAGCTTTCATGCTGTAGACCAGGACGGTGAGCGCTGCTTTGCTTAACCTCAGCTGAACACATGTGCGTCACGTGAGTCTCATTTCCCACACTTTGTGCATGTCCCAAAATGACTTCAGAGTGCTTTGAGACTTGATTTGGGGTTACAAGTCAATTTTAGCAAGTAGGTCAATTCAGTTACAGAATTCACCAATAAGGATCACCTATCTCCGTCTATATACGTTCACATATTAGTACATGCATATACATACATACATATATACGCATATATATATTTATGTGTGTGTGTGTGTACATATACAACACACGCACACTCCTCCTGAGGGAGCAGGAAACTCATTTAGTTATTTGTTTTTACATTTTTGGAGATGGAGTTTCACTCATTGCCCAGGCTGAAGTGCAATGGCACGACTTCAGCTCATTGCAACCTCTGCCTCCCAAGTTCAAGCAATTCTCCTGCCTCAGCCTCCTGACTAGCTGAGATTACAGGTGCCTGCCAGCATGCCCAGCTAATTTTTTGTATTTTTAGTAGAGACAGGGTTTCACCATGTTGGCCAGGCTGGTCTCAAACTCCTGACTTCAGCTGATCTACCCACCTCGACCTCCGAAAGTGCTGGGATTATAGGGGTGAGCCACTGTGCCCAGCCTATATTTACATTTCATTTATACATGTATTTACGTTTCCTCCTGAAGCATCTGAAATGAGACGCGGACATTCTCCACAGGTATCTCTTAAGAATAAGAACATCCCCCGACTTCACCACACCATGTCACCCCAGGAAATTATCTTTAAACAATGATTAGACATATTCATCATTAGACATACTCAAATTTCCCCAGTTATCCAAGAAACACAGTGTATAGATGGGGTTTTTCCCACCGAGAATCCATTTGAGGCTTGTGCATGGCATTTACTATGAAAGAAAATTATTATTTTTTTTTTATTTATTTTTTTTTTGGAGACAGAGTCTTGCTCTGTCGCCCAGGCTGGAGTGCAGTGGCGCAATCTCAGCTCACTGCAAGCTCCGCCTCCCGGGTTCACGCCATTCTCCTGTCTCAGCCTCCCGAGTAGCTGGGAGTACAGGCACCCGCCACCATGCCCGACTAATTTTTTGTATTTTTAGTAGAGACACGGTTTCACCGTGTTAGCCAGGATGGTCTCGATCTCCTGACCTTGTGATCCACCCACCTCGGCCTCCCAAACTGCTGGGATTACAGGCGTGAGCCACCACGCCCAGCCGAAAACAAAATTATTCTAAAGGCAGCTATGTCACTTCCATAAACAGGAAACCACATCACTCAATAGAAATGAAGGTAAAAGTGAAAATAAACTGACGATGATAAAAATAAAATCCTTAACCATGTTCCAGCTCAAGTAAATCAAAGCCTCATCACTCCTGGAAAGCGTGGACCCAGCTCATTCCCCAATCCTGATCCACACACCCTTACTAGAACAGAACAGCTAAAAAGCTTTTAGAACAAAGGCTAGTGAATTGGTATCAAAACTTAACTGGCAGCAAAATGTGAACCATTCGAATGAATGCTGCTTGCAATCATTTTTTAAATCCCTCTTAATACCAATAAGGATGCCTTTTGCTGCAAAAACATTAATGCATTAATGTGTAATTACAGAGTTCTAGCCCTATAGGTGTTAGATGATTCCAGGCCTATTTTAACCAGAAAAAACTTCCTCTAGCCACGAATGAGATAATGTTCAATGAGTGACTATCAGCTCACAACCACAAGCACCTATGTCCTGAAAACAAAAGCAAACTCTCAAAGCAGTGTAAGCAGCCCCTCCACAGTGTCTGTTAACACAGGCTCCTTCCATCTGCCTGGCAGAGGTTGGCACTAAGAAGGGCAAGGGCCCTATGGGGGAGAACACTGCGAGGCAGACATCATATGCTTTCATTGAAAGGTTTTCGCCAAGTGGGAAAAGATGTCCATAATTTCATTGTCTCAGAGCAACGCCTCCACCCAGCTCGAGGGACATCTGCGGTAAATGCAATAAAAATAACCACTCGGGCTGGGCGCAGTGGCTCATGCCCATAATCCCAGCTCTTCGGGAGGCTGAGGCGGGAGGACCACCTGAGGTCATGAGTTCAAGAGCAGCCTGGCCAACATAGTGAAACCCTGTCTCTACAAAAATACAAAAATTAGTCAGGCATGATGGCAGGTGCCTGTAATCCCAGCTACTTGGGAGGCTGAGACAGGGAAATTACTTGAACTCGGGAGGTGGAGGTTGCAGTGAGTCAAGATACTGCCATGGTACTCTAGCCTGGGTGACAGAGCGAGACTCCATCTAGGAAAGGGAAGGAAAAAGGGAGGGAAAAAGGGAGGGAAAAAAGGAAAGTAAGGGAAAGAAGGAAGGAAGGAAGGAAGGAAGGGAAAGGAAAGGAAAGGAAGGAAAGGGAAGGGAAAGGAAAGGAAGGGAAAGGAAAGGAAAGGAAGAAAGAAGGGAAGAAAAAGGAAAGAAGGAAAGAAAGAAAATCAGTCTTACTGACTGAACACTAACTCTATGCCAGGTGCAGGGTTAAGCACTTGCTGTAATGGCATCTCATTTAATCCTCACAACTGCCCTGTGAGGTGCACACAATTTTCACCTCTGTTTTTTAATGTGGGAATTGAAGCATAGAATGGTAAGTGCTTTGCCCAAGCTAGTACTTCATAGCTGGATTCAAACTTGGCAAAAAAGATTCAGAATCCATACTCCTAAGTGCTATTCTACCCCAGAAGGGATAAAAAGACAACTATCATTCCACTGAGCCTACAGACGGCCTCTTGCCAGCTCTCAGAAAGAATAAGGAACCCAGACCAGGAGTCAGTATATGACGGTCTCCGCCCCAAATCTGGCCTGCCATCTATTTCTGTAATTTGTAATTCAAGTTTCAACTGGAACACAGCCAAGCCCATCTGTTTACCTCTTGTCCACGGCTGTTTTGCACTTCAGCAACTGGGCTGAATAGTTGCAACAGAGACCACAGGACCCACAAAGCCTGAAATATTTCTTTCTTTTTTTTTTTTTTTTTTTTTGAGATGGAGTCTCGCTCTGCCACCCAGGCTGGAGTGCAGTGGCGCGATCTCAGCTCACTGCAAGTTCTGCCTCCCAGGTTCACGCCATTCTCCTGCCTCAGCCTCCCGAGTAGCTGAGACTACAGGTGCCCGCCACCATGCCCGGCTAGTTTTTTTTTTGTATTTTTCAGTAGAGACAGGGTTTCACCGTGTTAGCCAGGATGGTCTCGATCTCCTGACCTCGTGATCCACCCGTCCTGGCCTCCCAAAGTGCTGGGATTACAGGCGTGAGCCACCGTGCCCGGCTAGCCTGAAATATTTCCATCTGGCCCTTTACAGAACAATTCCGTTGACCTCCAGCCCAAATCAAGATCTTCTAGTGGGACAGAAAAGGATTAGACCTGAGGTTAGAAACCCTTGAAACAAACCTAAATGTTCTCATCCACTTAACCTCTCCTTGCCTCAATTTATACTCATCTGTTAAATGGGGATGACCATACCCACTTTGCGGCAAAGAATCAAGATGATCACATGTACAAAGGACCTAGCACAGAGCCTGGCCCCAGGCGGCTATTCAAGAAATACACCACCACCACTACTGGCTCCTTGGATTCTGCCTGTGGAAACAGGTTTGGTGGGGGTGACAACTAGGCAGAAAAGAGGGAATTAGGACAGAAGGGGAATTTTAACTTTCCTTGCCTCTTTTTTTTTTTTCTTTGAGACAGGGTCTCGCTCCGTTGCCTAGGCTGGAGTGCAGTGGCGCAATCTCAGCTCACTGTAACCTCTGCCTCCCAGGTTCAAGCAATCCTCCCACCTCAGCTTCCCTAGTAGCTGGGACCACAGGTGCATGCCACTGCACCCAGCTGACTTTTTTTTTTTTTTTTTTTTTTTTTTTTTTTTGTATTTTTGATAGAGACGGGGTTTCACCATGTTCCCCAGGCTCTTCTCCAACTCCTGACCTCAGGTGATCACACCTCAGACTCCCAAAGTGCCAGGATTACAGGCGTGAGCCACTGCGCCCAGCCTTTCCTTCTCTTTCAAGGGTTCTGAAAGTGGGGGCCAGAGAGAATGAGAAGGCGGGGTGGGCACTGAGCAGCCACAGGGTTTCCCAGCCAGAGCCTCCTCGGGGCTCTAGATTCCGGGAGTAACCTGCACTCTCAGCCTGCAGGGGGCGCTAACACTCGGGTGAGAACTTGATGGCACTGGCTTTGGCCAAGATGGGGCCCAGACCTTCCTACATTTGGAGGGAGGCGTCTATGTGTGTTTGCCTGTCTGTGCATCTGCCCATCCAATCCTAGCTGCCTTCCTCTTTAAGTCACACCACCCAGAAATCAGCCAACTGACCTTGAGGTAACAAAGGCATGCTCTTTGATGGCCTGTACGACATCGTCAAACTTGATCTTGGTGGTCCGCGTCCAGCCGTGGTAGATGATCGGCTTCCCATCGGGCCCGTCCCAGCAGTCCACTACAGGGAGAAACATGGCAGGCTCAACAACACGTGTGTTCACCAACAGCCCCAAGGTCAGCCCCCAGCCCACACACCAGTTCAGTTACTAGACAAGGACACCCACATTCCCTCCATTCGGCTGCCAACAGGAGGACATGGGTTTCCCTGTGTAAGCAGGGTTCCCTGTGCGCTTACATAATGCAAGTGCAGCTGTCCAAGACAAGCTAGTTTAAATGTTGTTTTTTTTTTTTTTTTTTTGGAAGATGAAGTCTCACTCTGTTGCCCAGGCTGGAGTGCAGTGGCACAATCTCGCCCCACTGCAATCTCCGCCTCCCTCGTTCAAGCAATTCCCCTGTCACAGTATCCCGAGTAGCTGGGACTATAGACGCGTACCACCACGCCCAGTTAATTTTTTGTATTTTAGTAAAGACAAGTTTGCAACATGTTGGCCAGGGTGGTCTCGATATCCTGTCCTCATGATCCGCCTGCCTCAGCCTCCCGAAGTGCTAGGATTAGAGGCATGAGCCACTGCGCCAGGCCTCAATGCTTCTTTTTAAAGAAGATTTTACCACGTGTTTTATTTTGACTTTGCCTGTTGAAAACCCTGACTGCCTTTTCTGCCCATGGAAATGATACAGAGCAATGAGAAATTTATTTGTAAAGGTTCACAGTAAAATTTTCAAACAGAAATGGGTCATGTGGAAGGTGAACATCCCCAATCTTTTGGACCCCCTGAGGGCACAGGAGCTGACTGCTTAAAGCTTTTCTTCTAAACATTTGTTTTTTCCTGAGGGAGGAGAAAAATCATAAATGGGAGGAAAGTCTATAGAATAACTGCTACAAAACGTGGCTTCAATCATGAGTGGTTTTGGTAACACTGGAGCCTAAGTCAGTGGTTGTTGCCTTTTTTTTTTTTGAGACAAAGTCTCCCTCTGTTGCCCAGGCTGGAGTGCAGTGGCACGATCTCACTGCAACCTCTGCTTCCTGGGCTCAAGCGATTCTTGTGCCTCAGCCTCCCAAGTAGCTAGGATTACTGATGTGCACCATCACACCTAGCAATTTTCGTATTTTTAGTAGAGACAGCGTTTCGCCATGTTGGCCAGACTAGTCTCAAACTGATCTCAAGTGATCTCAAGCGATCTCCTGATCTCAAGTGACCCGCCCGCCTCGATCTCTCACAGTGCTGGGATTACAGGCATGAGACACCATGCCCAGGTGGCTGTTTCCTTTTCTCAGCCAAATGCACCCATGAGCCTTTGGTGAGAGACAGGCTGGAAGGAAAAGAGCCAGAGAGGCTATCAGAACGAAGGAGGGAAGTAAGGCCTCTGCCATCTGCCCAGCCACAGATGCCGGCCAACCCTTCTTTTCTTTTCTGTTTAGACACAGAGTCTCGCTCTGTTGCCCAGGCTAGAGTGCAGTGGCACAATCACAGCTCACCACTGCCTCAACCTCCTGGGCTCAAGCGATCCTCCCACCTCAGCCTCCCAAGTTGTTGGGACCACAGGTGCATGCCACCACACACAGCTAATTTTTTTACTTTTTGTAGTGACGGAATCTCACCATGTCACCCAGGCTGGTCTCAAACTCTTGGCCTCATGCAGTCCTCCCACTTCAGCCTCCCAAAGTGCTGGGATTACAGGCAGGAGCCACCATATCCAGCCCTGATCGTTCTTTTCACATTTGCTCACAGACCCCCCAATCCAGGTGATACGGGGTACCTGTGCACACCTAGGACCCAGCTGCCAAAACACAGTGGGCGTCTGTTTGCCTTCCTCTAATACCAGCCCAGCAGGAAGCTGAGGAGATACAGATGACAGGGACTCTGTCTCAAAAAAAAAAAAAGAAAGAAAAGAAAAAGAAACATCACACTGTAACCTCATAAATATGCACAGTTGTCTGTCCATTAAAACTTTTTTAAAATTTGAAAGAAAACATAGAGCAACCACATGGTTATTCTCAATTTGCTGTGAGCGTGACCTCAGCCAAGAAGGAGCTACTCACGTTCAATGCAGCGACAGCCCATGCGCAGGCAGCGGATGTAAGCTTCCGGGGACGACTCGCTCCGCAGCTGGTCACCTGTGAGGTACCTGCAGGAGAGAAGGCAGGTGGCCGTGAGGGGGTGGCAGCCACAGGGGTTGGGGGGCAAGCCTGCACCTCAGAGTGTTGCGGGGGAACTTCTCAGCCTGAGTTCCCAAACCTCTGAATTCTTCCATCTAGAAAGACTCAAAGTTAAGGCCTAGGACAGAAATACACAATTCCACGGTCACACTGGGCATGAGCTTTGAACTCAGGTCACAATCACAGGAGGTGACTGCTGACCACCTGGGCAATGCAAGCATGGAGAGGACATGTTCTTTTGAGGAGAAGTTGGTCAAAGCACATCAGAAGCAAAAAAAGCTGCAGAAGATGAATTAACAAAGCCCCGTGGCCACCCTCTGGGTCCTCGGTCTAAACAGAGATGGGCGCTTCTTTTGATATTAGGGCCCAAGGCCAGGCACAGAACAGGCATTCAACAACTGTTGGTGGAATCCACTATGCGAGGAGCCACACCCACCAAAACTGCCATAAGAATGACTCCTTAACGCACTTTCTTCCTCACCATGATTCACCTCAACTTTTTTTTTTTTTTTCTTTTTGAGACGGAGTCTCGCTCTGTCGCCCAGGCTGGAGTGCAGTGGCCGGATCTCAGCTCACTGCAAACTCCGCCTCCCGGGTTTGTACCATTCTCCTGCCTCAGCCTCCCGAGTAGCTGGGACTACAGGTGCCCGCCACCATGCCCGGCTAGTTTTTCGTATTTTTTAGTAGAGACGGGGTTTCACCGTGTTAGCCAAGATGGTCTCGATCTCCTGACCACGTGATCCACCCGGTCTCGGCCTCCCAAAGTGCTGGGATTACAGGCTTGAGCCACTGCGCCCGGCCCACCTCAACTTTTTTTAAAGTTTGTGTTCCGAGGCCAGGCACGGAGGCTGACACCTGTAGTCCCAGCAGTTTGGGAGGCTGAGGCGGGCAGATCATGAGGTCAGGTGTTCGAGACCAACCTGGCCAACATAGTGAAATTCTGTCTCCACTAAAAATACAAAAAAAAAAAAAAAATAGCTGGGCATGGTGGCATGTGCCTGTAGTCCCAGCTACTCGGGAGGCTAAGGCAGGAGAATCTCTTGAACCAGAGAGGCAGAGGTTGTGACGAGCCGAGATTGCACCACTGCACTCCAGCCTGGGCAACAGAGCAAGACCCCATCTCAAAAAAAAAAAAAGTTTATTCCTCACACTGGGGCCTATCAGAGGGTGGTAGGAGGAAGAGGATCAGGAAAAATAACTAATGGGTAGTAGGCTTAATGCCTGGGTGACAAAATAATCTGCACAGCAAACCCCCATGACACAGGTTGACCTGTGTAACAAACCTGCACACGTACCTCTGAACTGAAAATAAAAGGTTTTTTCTAAGTTTGTATTTCTTAACTGTCTTCTAGGTTTTCTAGAATTCACCGTGCGGAAACACAAACTCTTAAAATGATGGGCATGGTGGGGAAGAGAGAACTGTGAAATCAATTTTCCCCTGAAAGAGATTTTTACCTTCCCAACTGCCTGGAGCATAACACCATTAAAAGCCTTTTCCCAGATGACCCCCTGGAATGTCACTTAGAAAAGTCCCCACCCATAGCTCCAGGAGCCATGACCCAAGGACTTCACCCCTCACCCAATAAGACACACTAAATACTGGAACATCAGTGCAACATCCATTATCCTCCCTCTGTTGCAATCAGAGTAACCATCCCAAGAGGCCCCTGTGAGCATCTTGTTTTCTGGTTAAAAGTCGTCAGGGTCTTCCCGACAGCTCTCACGGTGAGCTACAAGATGCCACTCCAGCAGGACCTGCCTTCCTCCCCTCCTGACACCGCTCTCCTGGATTCTGCACTCCAGCCTTAGCAGACTCTTTTCAATTGCTCCTGTCCCAGGGCCTTGGCACATGCTGCTCCTCTGTCTGAAACACTTCTCCTCGCCTTACCACCTGCTCCCCACCATCAGCAAGTCCTCTTCTGGGGTTAACTTTCAATGGAGGCCTTCCTCCCAGCACACGAGGACGTGGCTGCCACCTGTTCACAGCCACATTCCCAGCTCCCAGCAGGCACAGGGTACACAGTCCCTATGAATCAATTCAATGAGTCACCGAATTGCTTTGGTGTGGCTACTGTGAGAAGCCCAAATCATGAAAAACTAAGTTTACTACGTTACTTTAGTTACTAAGTTACTTTAAGTTACTTTTGCTTTTACTAGGGCCACAGAAAACAGATTATCATTACAATGCCAACTGAGAAAGGGAGGTGTGTTCCCTGCCCCTTCCAGAAGCTTCTGTGTATTCTAGTCCAAGGAATGCGACCCTACACCCTCCACCTGCTTCTCAACACGGCTCACCAGAGCAGCACATTGGACCCCTGCCTCAACCCTCACATGCTCTGTGCTGCCCAACCCATCACAGGTTCATGTGAAACTCACGTGTTATGGGACGAGGAGATCCAGTAATGAGACAGGGGGTTGTTCATGTCCTGCATGTCCACCGCATCATACTTCTCATCCCAGATGCTGTTTTCTCGCGAAAACAGGTACGTGAGGAACTAAAAGAGTCAAACACGAAGACTGAATCATCACGTTGACGGGAGGGATGGTGTCTGCTTGCTTCTGCTCTGTGTCCACCCAGGGGAAGAATAGCTCTGACGCGTGAAACCAACAGATGGTCTCCAGACCTCAGTTACCCACGTTTTCAATACCAAAGGCTCAGACTGCAATGGGCTGCAGTGACATATTTGTTCCACGGACCTAGACAATATTTTCCTTTGTAATGCTTATCCTAAAATATTTGCTACTGCAAGGGCTTATGCTTACCATATATACATTGTTGTTGCCTTTTGTTTTTTCAGACAGAGTCTTGCTCTGTTGCCAAGGCTGCAGTGCAGTGGTACAATCTCAGCTCACTGCAACCTCCACCTCCTGGGTTCAAGCGATTCTCCTGCCTCAGCCTCCCAAGTAGCTGGGATAACAGGCATGCACCACCACACCAGGCTAATTTTTGTATTTTTAGTAGAGACAGAATTTTACCATGTTGGCCAGGCTGGTCTCAAACTCCTAACCTCAAGCGATCCACCCGCCTCAGCCTCCCAAAGTGCTGGGATTACAGGTGTGAGTCACTGCACTTGGCCTCATATATACGTTTTAAAGCACAACAGTAGCATGAAAAGCTGTGAAGCCACCACCCAGCTGAAGAAACAGTGTTATCCATATCAGAATGTTGAAAGGGCAGCAAATTTCAAGTTACAATTCCTGGCCCCTTTAAAAAAAAAAAAAATGCTTTAGCGACCTGGGCCTACTTTCTGCTGCCTGAGAACGACCTCATATGGGGCAGGCGCTCCCCAGTTCCAACTCCCCTCCTTCCCTATGCAATGTCAAAGGCAACCATTCTGACCTGCAAGCACCCAGACACCTTCGCATTTTGTTTCTGTGCTTGCAATGGTTCAACTCTCCCTGGTGGCAGATGCCCTCTAGTGGCAAAATCAGTAATCCCACCCAGGCAACACGGTCAATAGAGAAGAGTAAAAGGCTATGAAACTGCTTTAGCAAAAATCAGAACGAGAAAATTATGACAACGAAACAGACCTGATCTAACCAACCTCTATCTTGCCTTTAACCTCCAAACTGCCCTTAATTATTCCCGGGCTTGGGCCAAAGTAATTTTGGAAAACATTTAGTTTATAGTTTAAGTAACAGCCCTTCCCCAAAACTAAATTACCTTTGTAAAGCTAAACAAAGACCAGGTTAGGAGGATGAGAGGGGCCTGAATTCCGCTAAGGTGGAGACTAATTGGCTACCAGCCATTTTTCTGGAGGTTATAAGATTCGCAACTTCCCCAGGTACTCCTACAGATAACATCACTCTTGTTCAACCTAAGATTGGCCTTTTGAGATGCCTTTTTGGGCGTTTGCATGGCTCTACCTGGACCGCCCACTGGTCCTGTGGCCCCACCCAGAAGCACTCTATTTTCCACACCCATAGGATTGCCTCTCCAACCAATCAGCAGCACCCCTTCCCTGGCCCTCCAAACAATCTTTAAAAAACCCTAGCCTCGGCCAGGTGCGGTGGCTCACACCTATAAGCCCAGCACTTTGGGAGGCCGAGGCAGGCTGATCACAAGGTCAGGAGTTGCAAACCAGCCTGGCCAACATAATGAAACTCTGTCTCTACTAAAAATACAAAAAAATTAGCCAGGCATGGTGGAGGGCGCCTGGAATCCCAGCTACTAGGGAGGCTGAGGCACAAGAATCACTTGAACCTGGGAGGCGGAGGTTGCAGTGAGGTGAGATCGCACCACTGCACTCCAGGCTGGGTGGCAGACTGAGACACCATCTCAGAAACAAAAACACAAGCAAACAAAGATATAAAAAACAAAACTCGAGCCTCTGAAAGGGAAGATGATTTGAGTAATAATAAAACTCGAGTCTCCCATTCATCCAGCTCTACGTGAGTTCAACTCTTCCCCTGTTTCAATTCCCCTGCCTTGATCAATTGGCTGTGTCTAGGCAGCAGGCAAAATGAACCCACTGGACAGTTAACAGTTACAGTAATCTGGAACCTGGGAGAAAAAAAAAAAGAAAAACACTCCCAAATAACCAGTCAGTCGAGGGGACATCAAACAGCAAAGCTCTCCAAGGAAAGAGAACAGAAAATAAACCTCAGAAAGCACAGACGTCAATCAAAAAGTCACCCCCACGCGACAACAAGCACAGCTACTCACCTCATCCACAAATAAGAAAGGCTCAGCAGTTTCGCGCATGGTGTCATCGATGAACTTTGTCATCCGCTCACGGACTTTGCTCAGATCCTGAGCCCAATGCTCCTTAAAATGAGAAACAGAACAAGAGATCACCAGAATGAGTACTGATAAAATTCTTCGTTTCCCAGGGTCCAGACAGTCGCAAAGACTGACACGTCAACCAATTCCGAAATCACATGTTGCAATCGAGCACCACATGTTGACGCCTCATTCTGCACATGGCCCTCTGCCAGGGGTCAGCAAAGATTCCCCGCAAAGAGCCAGAGAGTAAATATTTTGGGCTCTGTGAGCCATATGGTGTCTGTCGCAACCTCTCAACTCCACTGCTGTGGTGCAAAAGCAGCCACAGATAATCCGCGGGCAAATGCGCATGGCTGTATTCCAACAAAATTTTGTTTATAAAAACAAGATCAGCTGTATTTGGCCCATAGGTTATGGTTTGCCAGCTCCTGCCCTATGACAGCTCTTTACGTTAGTATGAAGCAGCCTGGGGGCATGGCAGTTACATCAGCCTTCCAGGTCACTTACCTGGGTTGGCCTCTCATTCTACCTAGGTGACCTTGGGCAAGTTACATACCGTCTCTGTGCCTCCGCATCCACGAAGCAGGAGTAAGAGTATCTACCACACAGTTTGTGTAAAGCACTGTATGAAATGGATACTGTATGAAGCATTGTATGAGATCCTATTAGGTTATGTGCCTAACGCAGCACCTGGTGCATAGAAAGTGCTCAGACCCACTTTGGGAGGCCGAGGTGGGTGGACTGCCTGAGCTCAGGAGTTCAAGACCAGCCTGGCCAACATAGTGAAACCTCATCTCTACTAAAATACAAAAAAAAAAAAATTTTTTTTAATCAGCTGGGCGTGGTGGCAGGCGCTGTAATCCCAGCTGCTCAGGAGGCTGAGGCAGGAGAATTGCTTGAACCGGAGAGGCAGAGGTTGTAGTGAGCCAAGGTTGTACCATTGCACACCAGCCTGGGCAACAGAGTGAAACTCTGTCTCAAAAAAAAGTGCGTGCTCTGACCATAGCAGCTTGTGCAAACAAGCATCCATCTTTCTCCTATGGTCATCTCACTTAGTCCACATAACTCCGCAAAGTCATTTACTGCCATTGTCATTTTAGAGACAAGGAAAGAGGCCCAGGAACAATACCTCATGATCCTAAGCCCACACAGCTTGTAAATTGCAGAGTCTCAGCTCCAAATAGCTAAACTGACATGGAATGTAATCATATGCCCTCTTTCCAAGAGAATAGGCAAACAGGGCTGCTAAAACACTGATAACGTCTGAAATATACATGACCAGTTCCAAAGCAGCTGCTGCACAGTCCTAGACATTCTAGAAATCCTTTTTTAAAAGAATGTATAATATGAAGTAACTATTGCTTTCCTCTCCATGCCCTGAAATGCCAAATATTCATAGGAAAAGAGCATGAAATATGTCATGTAAATTCAACATTGATCAATGCTTTCTTCACTTCAAATATTCTAAAACCTTTATCTTTATGACTAACAGGAGCAAATATGCTACCAGATGTGCGTGTGGTTCGATGGGAAGGGCTGGATGAGGATGTCTGAAAGAATGAAAAATAGAAGAACGGACGCAAATGAGGTGGTGACCAGGAGGCTTGTGACATGCATGGGTGTAAGACAAAAATGAACAGCTGTTGACTCTTGCAAATTTACCTGGATCAGGAGCCCAAAACAGCCAGGAAGCTGGGAAACTGCGAGCTCATTTGAATACAGGAGTGTCAGAATCTTTGAATACTACAACATGAAACCCAAATTGTGGGATATTTTATTAAAATACTTTGCCTGACCAAGATGTCCCAAAGAGGCTGGAGGTATCCTCCTCCCTGCCCCCTACAAAGTTTTTACATTTATCAAAATGCATGGGTACTTAGCTAATACAACCTGGCACTGGACTGACTGCAAAGAAAGAAACCTTCTGCCTAAAGGAGATTGAAATATCAATATTCTAGGGGTTGTAAAATGCATCTACTTGGTGTGGGGTATTGCACTAGACACCTATAATAGTGAAAATGGCAAAGAATAATGATGAAAATAAAAATAAATGGTGATGGCCGTCAACACTGGGCACTGACTCTACACCAGGCCCCACATAGTGGCTCATCGTGAACTTACCACCACCGCAAGAGACACAGGTTATTCTCCATGTCATATAAATGGGGAAACAGAGGCCTGCTTCACATGGGCCAACATGTATACAACCTATACAACTAGGCTTCTAGTCGTTAACTTAGTGTTCCCAGACATGAGCCTCAGACTAAACCCAGAAACACTGATTCTGGAAACATACTTTTAACTCCCTTGCTATCCCATCACCCGTCCATCCCAGAGCTGCACGATGGCGTGCTGAGCCAACCTTCTAAAGACGTTTCAAGTTTTCATTTCCATTAAAAATGCTGCCATTATTTCCTTAGGATAAGTGTGCGGGAGGGCAACAATTTACTCAAGATATAGAATCTAGTTTTAAAGCTTTCTTTTCATTGCATACAGCCAAAGTATTTTCTAGAAAAGTCATACTAATTTGCACACAAAGTGCTTTAGTGATTATTCCATACGAGCATCTGTGTGACCAACAAACATCGCATGGATGCTCATGGCTGGTCGGGTCCTAACTTCGCAGATGCAGAGAGAGCGAGCTCCTACTTTCTCCTGGCCGCAAATCCCTGATCTCTAAGGGCAGCCCAGTAAAGGGCCCCATTTGGGGAAAGCATGTAATAAAATCAACCACCACTAGGTGGGGCTAAATCTATATGCCCAAGTCTCCCTACCAGGTGGTAAATTCTACAAGGCGAGGCTACTTGTCCCCAAGAATTTAACCAATTTAACTTTAATCGTTTCCTACTAAACTGAATAATTTAGTGGAAGGAAAATCATGACAGGAAAAAAGTGCTTGAATTTCTCTGCTTCACTTTAGCACCAGCACACACCTAACATGTGACTGTGCCCAATAAAATTAATGTATTACCTTCATTTTACCTCCTCCCTCAGACTTAGTCTCAGGTTGGGCAAATAAGCCTTCTTTTGATCACTGTCATTCAACCCCGGCACTGGGAAGGCATGATGCCTACAACATGCATCAACATTCTCATTCACCATTTATCAGTCTACTAGGGTAGCTACGACCCTTCCCTGAGCCCTCAGTGTGGCTGGCCTTGTGTAAAACACATCTTCCCTACTCTTAAGTGTCTCTTCCATCAGTGAAAGCCAAACACAGGCTGGGTATTGGATGCCATTTAAAAATTACTGCTAATTGCACAAGCTGTAATAGGAGTGTTATGGCTATATTTTTTAAAAAAACAAAAAGTCAGCTGGGCGCGGTGGCTCATGCCTATAATCCCAGCACTTTGGGAGGCTGAGGTGGGTGGATCACAAGGTCAGGAGATCGTGACCATCCTGGCCAACACGGTGAAACCCCGTCTCTACTAACAATACAAAAAATTAGCCAGGCATGGTGGCAGGTACCTGTAGTCCCAGCTACTCGGGAGGCTGAGGCAGGAGAATGCCGTGAACCCGGGAGGCAGAGCTTGCAGTAAGCCGAGATTGTGCCACTGCACTCCAGCCTGGGCGACAGAGCAAGACTCTGTCTCAAAAAAGAAAAGAAAAAAGGAAAAAAAAGTCCTATCCATGAGAGAAACATATGGAAGTATTTACAAACAAAATGACGCAAAGTCTGGGGGTTGCTTTAGAATTCTTCAGAAAAGAAATGAAGAAAGGGGAAGGGTAGGGAGACACGTGTGTGGACTTAGAAATGGATGAAATAAAACCGGCAAAGTGGGCCGGGCACGGTGCCTCATGTGTGTAATCCCAGCAATTTGGGGTCTGAGACAGGTGAGTCACTTGAGTCCAGGAGTTGGAGACCAGCCTGAGCGACATGGCGAAACCGTTTCTACTAACGATACAAAAATTGGTCGGGGCTGGGCCTGGTGGCTCACACCTGTAATCCCAGCACTTTGGGAGGCCAAGGCAGGTGGATCACCTGAGGCCAGGAGTTCAATACCAGGCTGGCCATCATTGTGAAACCCCGACTCTATTAAAAATACAAAAATACAGGTGTGTGGCAGACCTGTAATCCCAGCTACTTGGGAAGTTGAGGAAGGAGAATCCTTTGAACATGGGAGGCGGAGGTTGCAGTGGGCCAAGATCGAGCCATTGTACTCCAGCCTAGGTAACAGAGCAAGATTCTATCTCAAAAAAAAAAAAAAAAAAAAATTGTCGGGCATGGTGACACATACCTGTAGTCCCAGCTATTCAGTAGGCTGAGGCAGGAGGATCGCTTAAGCCCAGGAGGTTGAGGCTGCAGTGAGCTGTTATTATGTCACTGCACTCCAGCCTGGGCAACAGGGTGAGTGGGACCTTGTCTCAAACGAAAAGAAAAATTGGCAAAATGCTCACAATTTTTAATGTGAGTGATGATACATGGTGGTTCATTAAACCATCTGTCTGCTTTTGTGTATATTTGAAATGTTCTGCAAGACAAGAGGTTTTTTAAGTAAATGAACTTAATTTTGCTTCAACCCTAAAACTGCTCTAAAATATAGTCTATTTTTTTAAAACTGAATTAAAAAAAAAAGGAAATGGAACTCCAATGATACAAAATTTTTAGATTTATATGTGAATAGGCATGCATACATGTACACACACACACACAGATCCATATAATTGTCTCTGATCCCCACAATTCTCAGAGGTAGATGCTCTCAATCCCACTTAAAGAAGAGGAAACTGGGGCACAGAAAGGGTAAACCACCTGTCCATGGCTGTGCAGCTGGTAAGAAGATTTCAAGTTGATCTCACTCTCACAGTTTCTTGTCCTCAGCACTATAGGCACTTGGGGCTGAATACCTCTTTGATTTGTTTTGTTTTTGGTAGGGGGGTGGTTTTGTTTTCTGTTTTTTGAGAGAGTCTTGCTCTGTTGCTCAGGCTGCAGTGCAGTGGCGCAATCTCTGCTGACTGCAACTTCTGCCTCCCAGGTTCAAGTGATTCTCCTGCCTCAGCCTCCCGAGTAGCTGAGATTACAGGCACCCACCACAATGCCCAGCTAATTTTTGTATTTTTAGTAGAGATGGGGTTTCACCATGTTGGCCAGGTAGGTCTCGAACTCCTGGCCTCAAGTGATCTGCCCGCCTTGGCCTCCCAAAGTGCTGGGATTATAGGCGTGAGCCACCCTACCAGGCCCTGAATACTTCTTTGTTGCGGGGAGGAGGGGGACTGCCCTGGGCAATGTAGGGTATTTAGCAGCATCCCTGGCCTTGACCTGCTAGATGCCGGCAGCAGCCTCCAGCTGTGACACCCACCCATGTCTCTGGACACTGCCCAGTGTCCTCTGGGGGCATCGTCACAGCAGTGGAAGACCAATGCACAACACAAACCCCCCTTGAGTCTATAGCTGGGCTCAAGGCCCACAGGCAAACCCTGTCCAGAGACTGTCCCAGGCATCATCTGTTTAAGGACAGCTGGGCTAGTTTATCTCCCAGGGGGCCTGGCAGGCTTGATCAATCTGGTCCCATCCTCCCATCAGTCAAGGAAGGCTTCCCAGGCAGTGACACCTGATATGATGCCAGAAAAGCTGACGCCAGCCAGGTGAGGGCAGCCCCTTCCTCAGGCCCTCACCCTCCTGCCCTGCCCTGGAATCTTCTCACTCTTCCCATCCTCAATGTGTGTCTTGAAAAGAGGCCCGACATGAGGCTCTTCTCATCCAGAGTCTCAGTGGCATCAGACAACAATCTGAAGTATCTGGCACCTGGGAGACTGCAGTCATTCCATGAAGACAGGTGGCCAGGTGAGCACAGGTAGCCAGGTGAACACAGGTGACCAAGTGAGTACAAGTGGCAGAAACGTGAGACCAGTCCCCGGCAGCATCCCGCCAGCTACCCCAGTCACCCACACACCTTGTGCTTTCTCACCTGCTGTTCATGTATGAGAAACCTCTGGAAGTCATGCAGGTAAACAGCGGAGGCATCCGGCCTGTCTGTGTTCCTGTCCTCGGGGAAAAGGGGTGCGGTTAGAGACAGGCACATTCAACAGAGAAGTCGAGAGGAGACGCCAGCCAATGGGGCAGCCTGCCACCCAGAGCGCCCCACTGAGTCTGGTGCTGTGTTAGGTACCAGGCTGGCCAACAGGAAGACACAGGTGAATGACACAATGTCCCTCACCTACAGGGATTCAGAGGGGCCCTGACATCAGAATCTCAAGGGGCAGGCCCTGGCGTCTGCATCTAGCCGCTCCAAAATAGCTCTGGTGCCCTCCAGTCTGAGGAGCAGTTCACAGTGTGGCCACGGGGAAGACAAGCGAACCAGGCATTTGGGATACGGTGTAGCAAGAGATGAAGGGGGGAGGGGAGGGGCAGAGTGGGAACCGCTGAGAGGGCCCCAAACCCAGACCTGGAGGGCTAGAGGGGCTTTCCTGAGGAAAAGGCACCTACTGTAGTTCCAGAGAAGGAGGTGGGGTGAGCCAGAAGGAGGTGGGGTGAGCCAGAAGGAGGTGGGGTGAGCCAGAAGGACATGCAGAGAGTGCCAGGCAAGGAAACCATAGATGCAGCGGCCTTGAGGAAAAGAGAAGGGAGGGGAAAAGAGGAAGAGGGCTAGGAGAGAGGGAACGCAAGCTGGAGGGAGGGATTGCAGAGTGAAAGGTGTGGGGAACACAGGGACATGAGCGTGCCTACCCAATGCCCAGACAGGGCTGGACACGCTACCCACCCTTATAGGGAGAGCTGGTGTTGGAGGAAGGAGCCAGACCCAAGCGCCTCCTCGGAAGCCATGATCCAGAGTTCCCTGGGTCATTGAGGGCTCTGGAGTGGGGACCAGATGAGGCCCCCCCAGACTCCAGGCTATCCGGGCACAATTAACTGGAGTGTGGAAAACACATCCCTGGACCAAGCAGAGGTCGGGTATCAGGGAGGGAGCACTACACTCCGAATAAAGGCAGGACTCCCGCCTTGGCCAGCAGGTCACCAGAAAAACAGGGCCTTATTGGGTCAGCATGAGCCACATCCAGGTTGGATGAGGAATACATTCTGCCACTTGAGGCCTTCCAGGGAAATGGGTATGTTTCCCTGAGCCCTTGCAGGAACCTGGGGAAAAGAGGTCTATTTCACATAGTTTAAGACATCAAACGTTCCCTGCACTTTCTCCCTTTACTAAACACTCAGGGTCCAGGAGTCTGCTGTCTTTAATTATGAGTACATTTCTAACCTTTCCTCGGCAGCCTCACGGTCTAACACTAAGCTTTCCATTAAAATACTATGTGGAAATTATGGCTGGGCACAGTGGCACATTCCTGTAATCCCAGCACTCTGGGAGGCCGAGGCAGGTGGATCACTTGAGGTCAGGAGTTCAAGACCAGCCTGGCCAACATGGTGAAACCCCGTCTCTAATAAAAATACAAAAAAAAAAAAAAATAGCAGGACATGGTGGATGCCTGTAATCCCAGCTACTCGGAGGATGAGGCAGGAGAATCACTTGAACTCGGGAAGTGGAAGTTGGAGTGAGCCGAGATTGCGTCAATGCACTCCAGCCTAGGCAACAGAGGGAGGCTCCGTCTCGAATATAAATATATATAGATTTTTTTTATATATTCATATATATAAATATATATGAATATAAATAATATATAAATTATATATATTGGATTCATTTTATTTATACTTTGGAGTCTTAGAGTTTCTGATTTCAGAAGTGACAGAGGGAAAAGTTGCTCACCAATGAGGACTGGATCAATGTACCCCAGACCATTAATTCCAGGGCCAACACTTCTCCCAGTCAGATAGGCTGGGGAAACACAAAACATCTCAGAAATTCCCCACTTGGGTAATCATGAAGCACGGTAAATGTCCTGATAAGTCCTGCAATACTGACTTTTTAGTAATAATATTACTATTTATGAGCCCCTCATGGGTGCCAAGCACCATGTGAAGCAGTTTATACACTTGAACTCATTTTAATTCCGTTAAACCTGTTTAACAAGGAATTTTTCACTTATTTGATCATTAACATTAGTTTTTGTAATTAAAAAAAAAAAAAACTATTAACCTGTCACGTCTTATGAGGCACATTCTGGGAAAGAAGGCCCTGAGGCACACAGGCCTTTCTACAGAACCTTCTAGACCATCCTCCCAGCACTCCACACCCTCCTGTTGCTACTGCTCATGTCTATCCGCACCACAAGCGTGGGATGGCCAATTCCCCAGCAGGGGGCCCCCGTCCCTCTGGAGGTCAGCGCCTGCACACACAGGCATCCCCTCCTGGAGGCCGGCTGGGCACCAGGCACTGAGGTCCAGCACAGCCGCCCCGAACAACACGCAAGGGCTGCCTCACCCCAGGATGAACACGGACGAATCCTTTTTGAATTCATCGAGAATCTGAAATGGAAAGCACACACAAGGAACCTTAGACAAGTCACTTAACGCAAAAACGGAAAGATTTTTTTTGTTGTTAAAAAAGCATCATTTTGTCAGATGCAACAAGATCATTAAAAATATCATTTTAATTGGTGTTAGTTGTAAATATTCAAATATAACAGAAACTTAAGAAGCAAAAGGTAGAAGTCCTCCTCATCCCCTCCACAGTCTTATTCCCAAGAAGCAATCACCCTTAAGAATTTCATAGGTTTCCTTCTAGAATTTGTTTTACGGATATTCATTTAATTGTATCATATTATATTATATCATTTACATACATCTCACAATTTTTTGCTGTGTTTCAAGCTTTACATATTACTCTTCAACCTCAAATAACCCTGTTTCCTTTCTTTGAAAAACCATTGTATTCCATAATACGCATGTCACTCAATTTTTGTTACATCTAGTATTATTTTTAAGTGTCCCTGTGTGCACATTTCCGTATCTTTGCCCACGTGTGCCAGTTTTTCCACAGAGTAAAGTCCTAGAAGGAAAAGCACCTAGACACAGCACATTGTAGGCACACCGGCTTTGATCAATTCTGCCAAGGTGCTTTCAAAACAGTTGAGATGGGCGCCTCCACTGGGGTACACATTCCTTTTTCCACACCCTCACTGCCAGGTTTCTTTAGAGATGGGGTCTCACTGTTACCCAGGCTGGAGTGCAGTGGCACAATCGTAGTTCACTGCAGCCTCACTCTCCCGGGCTCACATGATCTTCCTGTATCAGCTTCCTGAGGAGCTAGGACTACAGGCGCGTGACACCATGCCCAGCCAATTTTTTTTCTTTTTGTAGAGATGGGGGTCTTCCTATGTTGCCCAGACTGGCCTTGAACTCCTGGCCTCAAGAGATCCTCCCTCCTGAGCCTCCTGAGTAGCTAGGATTACAGGCAACATTTCCAATCTTTAATATTTCAAAGATGCACTTCTAATCTTCGAAGGCAAGAGGACGAAAGAAATACTGAACTGCTTCAGCTCTTCTCTTCACAGCCCACTGCCATACCAACTGTTGCATGATGAAAAGGCTCCTCCACCAAGGGGGGCGCCATGGAGCACCCCTCCCTCCAACTTCTACTTGCACCAGCCCATTTTCTGTGCACTGTACACGGGCACCCTGCACAGCCACATCTTGTCCATTGTTGCCCAGGTAGCCTTGCTTCAACAGTCTTCAATGACACTGCGACTGGATAAGCACTTGAATAACCCCCGCAGAAATGGAAATGTATCCACTAGCACATGATCAATGCTAATGACATAAAATACGTCCTGCCCCAGATGATCCAGGGTCCTCTTGCTGAACTCCTTGCAGCCCAGGACATCATGGAGAACACCAGCGTTCTAGAAAGGGAATCGCAGGCCTCTGGGAAGCACCAGAGAGTCCACAGCAGTTTGTGCGAGTGTGTGTTTCTTCTGGAAACATAATCAGCATCTCAAAGGAGTAGGTCCCACCAAAATGTTAAGAGCCACAAACTTAGCCTTTTACACAAACTGAGAAGTACTTCCTTTTGTTTATGTGTAATTTACAGCATAGGTATTTCTTTTTAAAAAGGGGTGGTGGTGCAGATTTTAGACAGGGCATGCTGCTATTTGAACTCATTTACTGCTTAGGTCGCCAGATCAGCCTGGTGCTGAAGGCATCGGGGGTTAGAACTCTTCCAAGCCCAAAGCCCCACACGCAGCTTATTGACATCTGGAGGGAGCCCAGCGTGTGGCCCCCCTCACTGACCACCACATGCAGTTCTTCAGCCCTGTCATTCCTTTACATTCCTTTCAACGAAGCACAGAAACAGCCCAAACTGCATTCCCCGACTCAGGGAGCTCAGACAATGGCAGAGGCACCACCACAGCACAGATACTTCCCAGAATCAGGAAAGACCTCGCTTCTCCTCCGCCAGACCCTGCAGCTCCCTGCCTGGACACTCTGCTTGTTAAAGCAACGTGTTTGCAGGAATCGGCGGCCCCTGCGATGTAGAGCAGGACAGGGAACGAAAAAGAACAACTGAAAGCCAAGAGCCACAAACGCTGCAAGAGAACAAGAAAGCAGCGAGGCAACAGAAGGAAGACAGTGTGGCATCCCAAAGGCGAGTTACAACATCAAGGAGCGAGTGACCAGCTTTGACACGCGCTGCTGAGTGGACAAGATAAAGACCACGGGGCAGACTTCTGGATTCACAACACAGGGAGGCGATGGGTGACGGGCCAAGATGAAGTGATCTAGGAGGTAGGGACGGAAACAAGATGGGAATAGACTCCAGAGACAGCCAGAAGAAGGGAAGCATAGACAGCTCTTGGAGTGGGTTACTTTAAAGGGGGCAGAGAAATGGGGCTGTAGTTGGGGGTATGGGGCAGAGGTGGTCAAGGAAGATGTTCTAAAGATAGAAGGTATAGTTAGTATTATACGTAGGATGGTGTCCCCGGGAATACGTGTCCAAGTCCTAACACCCAGTACCCATGAGCATGACCTTCTTTGCAATTAGGGTCTTTGCAAGGTGCAATCAAGTTAAGATGAGGCCATGCTGGGCTCGGGTGGCTACGTGACTGCTACCCCGCTACCTCCTGTGACTGGCTTCTTACAAGAGAGAGATTTGGAGACAGAGAAACGCACAGAGAAAAGGAGGCCATGTGATGATGGAGGCAGAGACTGGCACAATGCCATCTACAAGCCAAGGAGCGATGGCGTCTACACGCCGAGGAACACTTGCAGGATTGCTGGCAGGCCACCAGCAGCCAGGAGGCGCCCACAGCCCGAGGAGCGCCTGAAGCACTGCTGGCAGCCACCAGAAGCCACAAAAGAGGCCTGGAAGACATCCTTCCCTGGAGCCTTCCAGGGTGGTGTGGCCCTGCCAACACCTTCATTCTCGACTTTTAACCTCCAGTACAGTGAGGGAATAAACTTCTGTTGTTTTTAAGCCACAAGTTGCAGTACTTGCTACAGTGGCCCCAGGAAATTAACATGGGCTCCATGCGCTGGGGCAAGATGGTCACAGTCTCAGTCGCTCCTCCCGCCGATCCCATCAGGCAGTAAAATAAGCCGTTTCAGAAACAAGAAATAAGCCCAGGGAGGCAAGGACTTTTCTCCTAACAAGTCCAGGAGCCAGAATTTCAACCCAGGCCCATCTTGGTAAATCTCCAGCATCCCACACTACACGTGCAAATGTACACACAATAAATGAGATTTCAGCAATCAGAGAATATTCTAGATGCTATGGGTACACAGTGGAGACAGCAGTTAATTGATGTTTGGCATTACCATGGAGGGTTATGTGGTCAGATTCTACATAACCAAGGGACAGGGGTTGGACTGGGCCTTGTGTCACTGTAGACAACATCCCGGAACCTTCCCACCCCAGCAAAGGCCCAGTGAGGTCAGGAGAAACATCTATATCATTAACCATTGTGCCCTCTTGGGTCACACACACATTTACTGGATGAGTGACTAAAATAAGAGATCAACAAATTTTCTCTGATAGCTAAAAGGCTACAGGGAAACGTCATCTTTGAGTCGGGCCCCAGGAGAAGTTACTAGCTGGACAAGAGAATGGGGCCATGCTAGGGGGAGGGGGTCACCGAAGCAGGGGCCGGGGCACTAAGAAAGGCAGGGAGAGGAATGGAGTTTTCCCACACGGCTGTAGGCACACGCCCTTTCAAAACTGAAGCTGGCCTTACACACTCAGTGGTACTTAGGCTGTAGGAACCATTTGGTTCTGGAAGGCCAACAGTAAAATCTCATTAATAGAAAAGCTAGCTCAGGCACAGTGGCTCATGTCTGTAATCCCAGCACTTCGGGAGGCCAGCGCAGGTAGATCACTTGAGCCCAGGAGTTCAAGACTAGCCTGGGTAACATAGTGAAACTGTCTCTACAAAAAATATGAAAATTAGCCTGCATGGTGGCACCCGCCTTTGGTCCCAGGTACTCTGGAGGCTGAGGTGGGAGGGTCATCTGAGCCAGGGAGTTCGAGGCTACAGTGAGCCATGAATGTGCCACTGCACTCCTGTCTGGGTGACAAAGTGAGACCCTGTCTCAAAAACGAAAGAAAGAAAGAAAGAGAGAAAGAGAGAGAGAAAGAGAGAGAGAGAGAGAGAAAGAGAACGTGAGAGAGAAAGAGAAAGAGAGAGAAACAGAGAGAGAGAAAGGGAGAGAGAGAAGGAGAGAAAGTGAGAAAGCGAGAAAGATAAAGAGAGAGAAAGAGAGAGAGAAAGAGAGAGAGAGGGAAGGAGGGAAAGAGCGAAAGAGGGAAAGAGCGAAAGAGGGAAAGAGCGAAAGAGGGAAAGAGCAAAAGAGGGAAAGAGGGAAAGAGGGAAAGAGCGAAAGAGGGAAAGAGGGAGAAGACATAACCAGTGATTCTATCTGCTAACTTCTCCATTATGGACTCTCCTCTCGCCAGCAGCTGACAATGAGAATAAACTGCAAGATCTCCGAGCTCCTACACAAACATCGTCACAGAATGCTCATCACTTGCTCCCCCCATGCCCACACCGTGTAAAATCCAGCAGAACAATCCTTCAGTGTCTTACTGGATCATAGGGACAGCCACTGATAAGTCGGCAGGCTTCTCAATTTCCTTTTTTATTATTGGCAAGTGCTTTCTATTTTTACTTAAGAATGCTGTAACCACGGGGACTTCACAGGTTTGATCCGGACATAGCAGGGTAGCAGTCACGTAGCCAGGTACTAAATTACAACACTGGCAGAGGACGTGATATGCCGTGTGAGGTCTGCTGCAAAATGTGAGAAAAGGGCTTGGGTGAGGGCATCATCAAAGTGATAATGGCTGAAGTCCGCTGATGATACATCTGCTGACTTAGCATCTGTTACGCTATTCTCTCTACGTGTCTATGCTTTACATTTTCTTTAACACAAAGGATTCAAAAATTAAGAAGTATTCTGTGGCTGTGCATCGAAGTTGGGCAGAAAATCAAATCCTAGCTCTGCAGCTTACTAGTTAGTGGCCTGACCTTCAGCAAAGTAACCTCTCTGGACCTCACTTTCTTAATCCCTAAAATGGCAATAACAACAGCAGCTCTTCCACAGGGCTCTAGGGGGGAATCAAATGTATACAAAACACAGAACAGGCAGGGCATGATGGCTCACACCTGTAATCCCAGCACTTTGGGAGGCCGAGGCAGGTGGATCACTTGAGGTCAGGAGCTCGAGACCAGCATGGCCAACATGGTGAAACTCCATTTCTACTAAAAATACAAAAATTAGCCAGGCATGGGGGTGCGTGCCTGTAATCCCAGCTACTCGGGAGACTGAGGCAGGGAGAATCACTTGAACCC